>NW_022437085.1:2556536-2766363 GCF_009761245.1 Sapajus apella | reverse complement strand
TAAAGCAGCTTTATTTAGGTAGAATTGACATATATAACTGCACATATTGAAAGTATATTCTTTGATAAGTTTTGAAATATATATGTATACTTGTCTAACACTCTTCTATCTGGATGTTTTTAAAGCAGCTTTGTTTACGTAAAATTGACATATATAACTGCACATATTGAAAGTATACTCTTTGATAAGTTTTGACATATTATATACTTGTCAAACTATCACCACAATCAAGATGATGAATATATCCAACACCCACAAAAAGTGCCTTCGTGCCTCTTTGAATTTCTTCCCTCCCTGTCTTTCCTGCTCTGGTTTTTTTCTTTCTTTTCCTTAATTTAAGTTTCATATGCTCTCCTCTTAGTTTCTTAAGGTAGAAGCTGAGGTCATTGATATGAGTTTTCACCTTTTCTAACATAGGCAGTTAGTGCTATAAATTTCCCTCCAAGTACTGCTTTGGCGGTAACCCTAAACTTTGATCAGTTGTGTTTTCAATTTTATTCAGGTCAAAATACATTTTAGTTTCCCTCTTGAATTCTTCTTTGACTCATGGCTTATTTAGAAGTATGTTATTTAGTTTACAGATATCAGGGGATTTTCCAGCTATTTTTCTGCTACTTATTTAGAATGTAATTCCATTGTGGACACAGAATTTTTTTATGACTTGAATCCTCTGAAATGTATTGAGACTTGTTTTATGGCCCAGAATATGGTTTGTCTTGGTAAATGTTTTATGTGTACCTGAAAATAATGTGTATTCTGCTGTTGGGTAGAGTGCCCACGTTATAAATTAGGTTAAGTTGGTTGGCAGTATTTTAAAAATATTTTATATCCTGATTTTCTACCTACTTGTTCTATCGCTTGTTGAGAGAGGGGTATTGAAATCTCTGCCTATATTTGTGGATTTACCTATTTCCCCTTACCCATATAGTTCTCTCAGCTTTTGCTTTCTATATATTGAAGCTCTGTTTTTAGATGTATAAATGATTAGGATTATTATGTCATATTGATAAATGACCCATTTATCATTACAAATTATTTTCATTATTTATGGGAATAATCTGAAGTTTAGTTTTTCTGGTATTAATATGACTAGTGTTAACATGATATATATTTTCCCACCCTTTTATTTTTAGCCTATTTATATTTTTAGATATGAGATGCATTTCTTATCAGTAGTATATAGTTGGGTCTTGCTTTTCTATCCAAGCTGACACTCTGTGTTTTAACTTAGATCATTTACATATACTGTAAATATTGGTATGGTTAGGTTTAAATCTGTCATCTTGCTATTTGTTTCCTGTTTGTCCCATATATTCTTTGTCCCCTTTCCTCTTTTTCTGCATTTTTGATTAATTGAATGTTTTTATGATTATAATTTTGTTTCTTTTGATGGCTTTTTAGCTGTAACTCTGTTTTACCTTAGTGGTTGTTTTAGGGCTTATAGTAAACATCTCTGACTTTGCACAGCCTACCTTCAAGTTATACCACTTCATCTATAGTATAAAATAACTTTACAATAGTTTACTTCCATTTCTTCTATCCCAACCCTTGTGCTTCGTTGTCATACATTTTACTTTTACATATGTTATAAACCTCATGCTATATTGTTATTCCTAGTTAAATAGTCCATTGTCTTTTAAAGAGATTTTAAAAATGAGAACAAGTCTTATAGATTTACCCATATAGTTGTCATCTCCAGTGTTCTTTATTTTTTGGTATAGATCCAATACCTGGCATTATTTTTCTTTTTCTTGACACTAACTAGTGGTGAGGTTCTGCAAGCCCCAAAAGAAGGCTCTTGAGGAGGTAAAAGAAATAATTATTGTTGTGAGTCTAAAAATCAAGGTTTAAGAGACCAATGACTTTCAGAGAACAAGAGACTTTCCTCGGGAGGAGTGGGAATGTCTGAACTCTGTTCAGAGGAATCTAGATGTGATCACCTTAATATGGAGCAATGGAAATATCTCTGGACAGTTTTCAGGGAAGAAATAAGTAGGTACACTGTGGCAACTTGGAAGTTGACCTCCTGCTACAATACTTGTCCTGGAATTCTTCTCTCTGACTGGGCTCATTTGGGAGCTGTTCATCAGATTCAAATGTGGTGAGGTATTTCTGAACAATATAATGAATAGGGTTTATATAAATTCAACCACGTGGATGCATGATATGGTATAAAGGGGGACAGTAGAAATGGGAAACAAAGGCTGAGCATGATGGTGCATGCCTGTAATCCCAGCACTTTGGGAGGCTGAGGCAGATGGATCACCTAAGGTCAGGAGTTCAAGACCAGCCTGGCCAACATGATGAAACCCTACCTCTACTAAAAAAAAATACAAAAAATTACCCAGGTGTGGTGGCAGGTACCCGTAATCCCAGCTACTCAGGAGGCTGAGCCAGGAGAATTGCTTGAACCTGTTGAACCTGGGAGGCGGATGTTGCAGTGAGCCAAGATCACGCCACTGCACTCTAGCTCTCCAGCCTGGGCAACAAGAATGAAACTCCATTAAAAACAAAAAAAGGAAAGAAAAGAATTGGGAAACAAGGTATCTGCTTACCTCTTTCAGGCTGTTGCAGTAATCTAGATTGGAGCTTATGACGTTTTATTTTGGCACTAACAATGAAAAACAATGAAACTAACCTAAGGAACATAAAAACCAAAATGATTTAGAGACTAACAGGATATGAGGAGAGGAAACAAAAGATCTTAGGATGTTTTCAAAACAATCAAGAAGTATATATGTATGCTCTAAGAATGATATAATTGACATTGGAGACTTAGGGGAAAGAGTGGAAGGGGGTGAGGAATAAATGGCTATGTATACCTTGGGCACAATGTATACTGCTTGGGTGATGGGTGCACCAAAACCTCTAAAATCACCACTAAAGAACTTATTCATGTAACCAAACACCAGCTGTTTCCCAAAAACCTATTGAAGTAAAAAATAAATTAAATTGTATATATGTATGCCCTGATTTCCAGGGCCCCATTTAAATTTAGCACAAATGATTTAACACAAAAGTGCAAAACACTTTTAATTTACAATATTATCAACTTGGAATGCTTTATTGGGACTTTACACCTTCATAAGTTGAGCACCTACATTCATTTTCTATTGCAGTGTGTGGTAGGTAGAATGACTCCCTCAAAGATACCTGCAAACCATTCCCCAGAACCTGTGAATGTTACTTTACACGGCAGAATGAACTTTGCAGATGTAACTAGGTTAAGAATGGAGAGAGAATTCTGAATTATCTGGGTGGGCCCGGTATTGTCATGAGGGTCTTGATAAGAGGGAGATGAGAAGGTCACAGTGGAGAAAAAAAAAAAAAGGTATGATGAAGGAAGCAGAGGTCATAGAGAAAGAGAAAAACCTGAAGTTGATGTACTAGTGGCCTAGAAGATGGAGAAAGGGGCCCTGAGTTAAGGAGTGCAAGTGACCTCTACCCTAGAGGCTCCAGAAGGAGCCCAGCCCAGCTAGCACATTGGTTTTTAGAATTTCTGACCTCCAGAATAAGACAAGAGATGTGGATTGTTTTAAGTCATATGTTTGTGATGATATGTTACAGCAGCAATAGGAAACAAATACGCAGTGTAACAAATTACCCCAAAGCTAATGACTTAACACAGCACACATTTATTGTCTCAGTTTCCATAGGTCAGAAGTTTGGGTATGCCTTAAGTAGTTTTACTGCATGGTGTCTTACAAGGCTGCAATCAAGCTATAAGCCAGTGTTCTTATCTGGAATCTCCACTGGGGAAGAATCCATTTCCAAGCTGATTCAGTTTGTTGGTAGACTTCATCTCCTACACAGCTGTAGAACTCAGGTTCCCATTTGCTGGCCAACTGTGGACCAGAGGCTGCATTTAGCAATAAGAGGCTATCTGCAGTTCTTTGCCATGTGGCCCTCTCTGTGGGTTCTTTTATAGCATGTGTGTTTGTGCATGTGGGTACATACGTAATCACAGGAGTGACAGCCATCATCTTTGTCATCTTCTACTAGTTAGCAGCAAATCATTGATTGTTGCCACACTCAAGGGAAGGACATTATACAGGACGTGAAGGTGGGGGCCACCCTAAGTTCTGTTGGCCATACTTGATAAATAAAAATCACAATTAATCCTGTCATCTTCTGCTAGTAATATTTTGAATCGGGAAGAGCTATGAGCTTGGCAGAAATGGGAAAGCTAAAATTCATGAGATCATATACATGTTCTTCAAAATACATATGCTAGAATGTTCATAGCAACAATATTTTGGACAGCTAAAATTTAGGGAAACTAACCAGTTTACCCTCAGTAGTAGATTGAATACAATTGATATTACTTTGAATGAATGTGCAATAAACAGAAATGAAAATGTACATTCTAAAATTATGTTCAACCATAGGAATGAACCTCTAAAACATAATATTGAGAAAAACTAGATATAAGAATGCATACTGAGGGGCTCAATTTGTATAAAGCACAAAAATGGATAAAATGAATCTATACTGTTAACATTTTCTTTTTAAAATTGTGTATCTATAACACATTTTCTTTGTCTGTTGATGCACAATTAGGTTGCCTCCATGTCTTGATTATTGTGAAAAATAGCCAATTTGTATAAAGAACAAAAATGTATAAAATGAATCTATGCTGTTAACATTTTCTTTTTAAAATTGTATATATACATTCCACCTTTTCTTTGTTCATCTGTTGATGGACAGTTAGGTTACGTCCATGTCTTGGCTATAATACTGAAATTAACATGGGAGTGCAGATATCTCTGATACTAATTTCAATTCCTTTGGAGATATATATATACACACTTAGAAATGGGATTTCTGGATCTTATAGTAATTCTATGTTTAGTTTTTTGAAGAACCTCTATATTATATTCTAAAATGGCTCTACTAGTTTTCATTCCCACCAATAGTGTATGAGGGTTAATTTTACCCCCATATCCTCACCAACACTTGTTATCATTTGTCTTTTTGATACACCCATTCTTACAAGTGTGAGGTGATATCCCATTGCGATTTTCATTTGTAATTACCTGATGGTTAGAGATGTTGAACATTTTTCATATATCTGTTGGTCACTTGTATCTCTTCCTTTGAGAAATATCTGTTCAGATCCTTTCCCCATGTTTTAATTGAGTTCTTTGTTTTCTTGCTATTGAGTTGAGTTCCTTATGTATTTTAGATACTAGCCCCTTATGATAGAACTGGAGGACATTATGCTAAGTGAAATAAGCCAAGAAAGGACACATATTGTATGGTCACACTTATTTGTGTAATCTAAAAATGTTATAATCTGTTGAAATGATGATTACCAAAAATGCAGAAAATAACAAATGCTGTCAAGGATGCAGAGAAAGGGGGGGCACTCCTACACTGTTAGTGGGAATGTAAATTAGTGCAGCCCCTATGGAAAACATGAATATTCCTCAAAAACCTGAAAATAGAACTATCACAGGATCCAGCAATCCTATCACTAGGTATATATGCAAAGAAAAGAAATCAGTATATCAAAGGGATACCCACACTTTTATTTATTTCAGCACTATTCACAATAGCTGTAATATGGAATAGCTTTAGTTATTCATCAACAGATAAATGGATGAAGTAAATGTGGCATATATATGCAACAGAATGTTATTCCACCATAAAAAGAATGAAACCATGTCATTTGCAACAATATAGATGGAACTAGAGGTCATTGTGTTAAGTGGAATAAGCCAGGCACAGAAAGACAAATGTCACGTATTCTCACTCATGTAGGAGCTAAAAAAATTGATCTCATGGAGTTAGTGAATAGAACGATGTTTATCAGAGGCTGGGAATGGCAATGAGGAGGGAGACATAAAAAGGAGTTGGTTAATGGATACAAAAATAGAAGGAATACAATCCAGTATGCAGTGGCACAATATGGCAACTCCAGTTAATAATGTATATTTCAAAATAGCAAGAAGAGAGGATTTTTAATGTTCTCGACACAAATATTAGAAATGATAGATATCACAACTGTCCAATTTGATCATTATATATTGTATACTTGTATCAAAATGTCACATGTATTCCATAAGTATATATAGCTATTATATATCCATAAAAATTTAAGACAAATTGTTGATCTCATAGAAACCAAATAAAAATCTGGTTACTAGAGGCAGGGGAGAGGGGACAGTGAGGGAATGGGGAATGGGGAAGTGTTGATTAAAGGTTACAAAGTTTCAGTTAGACTGGAGGAATAATCTTTAGTGATCTATTACATTGCATGATGATCACAGTTAGTAATAATGTATTGATAGCAAAGCAAACCCAATAGCACCCCAAAAAATAATTCACCATGACTGAGTGGGTTTCATTCTAGGGATACGGGGATGTTTCAACTTGCACAAGTCGATAAATATGATTCATTATGTAAACAGAATTAAAAGTAAAAGCCATGTGATCATCTTAATAGACATAGAAAAAGCATTTGATAAAAATCCAAAATCTCATTGTGATAAGAACCTTCAATAGACTAGGCATAGAAGAAACATACTTCAAAGTAATAAAAGCCATATCTGACAAACTCATAGCCAACATCATACTAAATAGGGAAAAGTTGAAAGCATTCCCCCTGAGAAGTAGAACAAGACAAGGATGCCCACTTTCACCACTTCTAGTCAATGTAGAACTGAAAGTCCTAGCCAGAGCAATCAGGCAAAAGAAAGAAAGTACATCCTAATTGAAAAAGAAGAAGTCAAACTGTTTGCTAATGATATGATCTTATAGCTAGAAAACCCTCAAACTCCTCCAGGAAACTCCTAGATCTGATAAATTCAGTAAAGTCTCAGGTTACAAAATTAATGTATACAAAACAGTAGCAATACTAAACACCAGCAATGATCAAGCTGAGAATCAAATCAAGAACTCAGTCCCTTTTACAATAGCTGCAAAAAATTACAATACCTTAGAATATATTTAACCAAAGAGGTGAAAGATCTCTACAAGGAAAGCTATAAAACACTGCTGAAAGAAATCTCAGATGACAAAAACAAATGGAAATACATCCCATGCTCATGGATTGGAAGAATCTATATCGTGAAAATGACCACACTGCCCAAAGCAATCTACAGATTTTATGCAATTTTCATAAAAATACCATCATTTTTCACAAAATTAGAAAAAAATGCTAAAATTTATATGGAGCCAAAAAAGAGCCCAGATAGCCAATGGAATCCTAAGCAAAAAGAGCAAATCTGTAGGCAGCATATTATCCAACTTAAATTTATACTACAAGGCTATAGTTATCAAAACGGCATGGTACGGGTGTAAAAGTAGAGATATAGACTAATGGATCAGAGTAGAGAACCCAGAAATTAAGCCAAATATTTACAACCACTGATCTTTCACAAAGCATGCAAAAACATAAATTGGGGAAAGGACACCCTATTCAATAAATAGTACTGGGAAAACTGGCAAGTCATACGTAGGAGAATGAAACTGGATCCCCATCTCCTACCTTATATAAAAAATTGACTTAAGACGGATCAAAAACTTAAATCTAATACCTGAAATCACAAAAATTCTAGAAGAAAACCTGGGAAAAAGTCTTCTGAACATTGGCCTGTGCAAAGCATTTATGACTAAAACCAAAAAAAGACACACAAAAAAAATGCAACAAAAAAAGATAAATAGATGGGGCCTAATTAAAAGGCTTCTGCACAACAAAGGAAATCATTATCAGAGTTAACGGAGATACACACAGAATGGGAGAAAATACTTGTAAATTATGTACTTGAAAAAAGACTAATATGCAGAATGTATAAGGAACTCAAATTGGCCAAAAAAAAAAAAAAAAACCGTCAAAAAGTGGGCAAAGAATATACATAGACATTTGTCAATAGAAGATATACCAATGGCCAACAAATATATGAAAAAAATGTTCAACATCACTAATTATCAGGGAAATGCAAATTAAAATCACAATGAAATACCACCTTACACCAGTCAGAATGGCCATTATTAAAAAGTCAAACAACAATAAATGTTGGTGTGGATATGGTGAAAAGAGAATGTTCTTACTTTGCTGGTGAGAATGTAAATTAGTACAACCTCTATGGAAAACTGTATGGAGATTCCTTAAAGAACTAAAATTGATCTACCATTTAGTCCAGCAATCCCACTACTGAATATCTACCCAAAGGAAAAGAATTCATTGTATCAAAAGACACCTGCACATGTATGCTTATTGCAGCAAAATTCACAATTGCAAGGATATGAAATCACCTTGCAAGGAGTGTTCATCAACTGATAAGTGGATAAAGAAAATTATACACACACACACACACACACACACACACATACACACAAACTCCCATGGAATACTATTCAGTCATAAAAAGAATGAAATAATGCTTTTTGCAGCAACTTGGGTGGAACTGGAGGCCACTGTTCTAAATGAAGTAACTCAGAAATCAAAAACCAAATATTATATATTCTCACTTAAAAGTGAGATCTAAGCTATGGGTACATGAAGGTACACAGAGTGGTATAATGGAAATTGGAGACTCAGAAGGGGGAGGGGTGGAGGGGGATGAGGGGTAAAAAACTATTGGGTATAATGTATACTACTCTGGTGACAGGTGCACCAAAAGCCTAGACTTCACCACTACACAATTCATCCATGTAACCAGAAACTACTGGTACCCCTAAAGGTATTTAAGTAAAAAAATAAAATATGATGCTAATAATGTATATTTAAAAATATGTAAAATAGATTTATGACATTCTTACAATAAAATAATAAATTTGTTTTTTGTTTGTTTTTGAGGTGGAGTCTCAGTCTATCACCCAGGTTGGAGTGCAGTGGCGCAGTCTTGGCTCACTACAACCTCCATCTCCTGGGCTCAGATGATTTGCATTCCTCAGCCTCGATTAGCTGGGATTATAGGTGTGCCACAATGCCTAGCTAATTTTTTTTTTTTTTTTTGCTTTTTTGTATTTTTGGTAGAGACAGAGTTTCGCCATGCTGCCCAGGCTGGTCTTGAACTCCTGGGCTCAGGAGATCCACCCACCTTGGGCCTCCCAAATCATTCTGGGAAAACAGGCATGAGCCGTCATGCCTAGCCACAAAATGATAAATTGATGAGGTGATAGATCTGTTCACTAGGTTGATAGAATCTTTTTGTAATGTATATATAGATCGCATTGTGTCCCATAAATATACATAATTGTTATGGCAATCAAAAATTTTAAATATCTAAAAACTAAAAAGTTAAAAAAGAATATGAAAATGAACTGATGCTAGAAGTCAGTGTATTTGTTACCCTTGGGTGTTAGTGGCTGGATCAAAGCTGGAGAGCTTTTGTGGTGCTAGCAGTGTTTCATTTTTTGATCTGGGAATCAGTTACATGGACATATTTGTGAAAATGTACTGTGCTGAATGATTCATGCATTTTCTTCTATGTATGTATATTATACTGCAATTAAAAGCTTTTTAGTACAAAAAAAAGAATAAGTAAAAAGCCAAGGTTTTGACTGGTGGGATCCAGTGAGATGTACGTTAATGGCCTAAGGGCAGCAAGGACTGTAGCAGAGTGGTTTAGCCGGATCATCTGTTCAAAGTAGGGACACAAAATTGCAGCCAGAGAGCTGCCTAGGGTTGGCCCTTGGTACCTTGTCAGGAGTTAACAGTGTTCCCCAAGCCCTGCATTCAGTACCCAGGGGAGGTGGCCTTGGGAGTGCTGCTGTTTATGGCTTCTCTCCCGTTACAAAAGACAGTTTTTAAAGCAAACTGTCTGTGGATGTGCAAAATGGACCTCCCCCTCCCAGGCACCTGGTAAACTGGTAGTGTGGCCTCAAGGGGCCTTCTGTACCTGTAAGAAACCCATCTTGGCTGGGTTCCTTAGGGGCCTTTTGTGAGCTCACCATAATCTGTCATCTGATGCTAGTGGGAAGTAGCAGGGCCTAAAATAGGAACAAACACACAAACACTTTCTGAGGCCATTAGGTGCCTCAGTGGTGCATTCTGGTTCGTGGCTTTGAGTCACAGGCTTTATTTTGGCCTTTGTGGACCTTTTATTTACTTTTTAGGGCTCTATTTCCCACTGGAGTCCAGAGGAAGCAGCAGGAAGATGGCACAAAGACAGAGTTCTCCACTAGTGAGCTCCTTATCTTCCTTCTACAGAAGCTCTGTGCAGAAACAGCAACTCAGGCTGTCCTTTAGGCAGCTTCGTTGTCAGAGACTCAATAGAATTCTTCTTCTGAACAAAGGGAGATACATTTCTTTATCTGTCTAATTAATGCTTAGACTTAAAAAGAATATATTCAGTCTGTAGCCTAAAGAGGATGAGCTACCTGAAATAAAAAATATTTTCCTTTGGAAGAAAAATAAAACGTTGACGCCCTCTCTGCTGTATGGATTTTTATATCAGTTAGGGAGCTTGATAAATAGATATTAGAAAAAAATTCCAGGGGGTCTATTCTACCCTGGCCTAGACATTCAGGCTCCAATTCCCATTATCTAGCAGTCCAATGGGTTGAAATAGAGCAAATGCAGATCACTGTGAGATACACTAAATGTGTGTTGAACCAACCACTGTTTAATATGTGCAGTGCTTTCTACCTTCACAGTTATGCATTTTCTAGTCTTGTGCCAAAAGACCAATCATCAAAATATAATATGCTGGTGGGGAGCAGAAACAAGTATAGAATGCATTCAAACATTGTCTCGCAGATCAATTCTAAACCGACCCCGCTGGCTTAGGGAACTCGGTGCGTGGATCTGCTAAAGCTTATCTCCCTAAATAAATCTCTTCTCTTTCCTTTTCAAACCTCCCACCACATTGTGTCCCTGCTATTTCTGCTTCTTTTTGTCTTGCTGTCTATCTCTTTTCTACTACTTTCTGGGTGATTGGGCCATGGTATCTTCCTTGTCACATCACATGTGATTATTTAAATATCCCACAAGAGCCACAAAACAAGTAAGAATCATGCTACAGCACAACTACATGTTTAGTATTTTATCTTGATGAAATAATATTTCAAAATAGTTTAGCAAAAAGACATGGAATCATTGTAACATGCACTGACAGAATAATCTAACAATTGAAATGGCTGTGGGCTTGTATTCTATATGTATTATGAAGCTCAGCCTTTAACTATGACAGACATTATGAACATAAAGTGATAAGCACAGAAAAAAGAGAAGCCAGATAGCAGAGCACATTTTTTCTATTCTGTTCTCTTGGAAAACAGATAGGCGTTTCTATAATTGAAGTGAAGCCTGTATTCCCTAGCTTCTCTCCTTCTGAGACCAAAGATCCTCTCCAGAGCTAGCAAATTCAGGTTTCATCCACGGGCATTATACCTTGTCAGAAATTCCAGTCCTGCTTCCTTCCTTTAGATTGGAATCCATTTTCCCCAAAGCACGCGGCCCAGTGTGACCCTTTTGCTGCATTCTTGGCTAGATGTTAGCAGAGCTACCCCTATGCACAGTTTTGGCTTAGGCCTTCCTGTCAGTGTCTACCACAAAAGATCATCTGGTTGGGAGGTGTGAGGCATGAAGCTTTGTGATCTAACACAGCAGTGCTGTCTAACCAAGACATGTGACTCCAAGGAGGAAAAAGAAGGAAGTTGATAGAGGAGTGCAAGACTTGGTAGCAGAGAAACTGCAGCTCATCAGCCATGGAATTGCCCTCAGAGCCTGCACACTCAGCCTCTACTCCAGAGGCATTGTTCTGATTTTCCTAACTGCTCCAGTTCTTCCCATTTTCTGTACTCACTCATGTTGAGCTTTGTTTGCTTTAAAATATTATTGTTTCAGTCCATTCTGGCTGCTAGAACAAAATATAAAATTTTGGCTTATAAACAACAGAAATTTATATCTCATAGTTCTGGAGGCTAGGAAGTCTAAAATCAAAAGTGCTGGCAAAGTCAATACCTACTGAGGGCCCACATTCAGGCTCATAGGTGCCATCTTCTCACTGTGTCTTCACATGGCAGAAGGGGTGAGGGATCTCTTTGGGGCCCAGTCGCCTCTCAAAGGTCCCACATCCTAATAACATTTCCTTGAGGGTTGGGAATTCAATATGTTAAGTTTGGGGGACATAAAGATTCAGACCATAGCAACTCTGTTGTCTGAAGCTAGTTGCATCTTTTTGTTTTGAATTTTATGGTAACCATCACCTAGAGTCTGCCACCCAAGTCATCTCATTTGGGAAGTCAAAGGTGTGAAGTTGTGTGAAACCTCTATAGAAAGACGTTAACACTGTGATCCTGACTAACCAAGAAATAGCATTACAAAAAGAGAGGCGGGTAAGGTAAAAGGTAGAGTCCCATCCCCTCACTCTCCTCAGCCTTCCCAACGTTTCCATTTGGCTTTTTTTCCCACAGCTTCCATTCCGTCTGTCTGCAAATTGTGAAATGAGCATCAGAGCCTATAACGGCAGACCTCACCCCCTGCAACCTCAGAGTCTCTTCCTTCCATACATGGATGTATGTGTGTATTTATGTATTGAGACGAAGTCTCTCTCTGTCACCCAGGCTAGAGTACAGTGGTGTGATCTTGGCTTACTGCCACCTCTGCCTCCTGGGTTCAAGCAGTTCCCTGCCTCAGCCTCCTGAGTAGCTGGGATTACAAGTGCCCGCCACCATGCCTGTCTGATTTTTGTATTTTTAGTAGAGACGGGGGTTTCACCATCTTGGCCAGGCTGGTCTTGAACTTCTGACCTCAGGTGATCCACTCACCTTGGCCTCCCAATGTGCTAGGATTACAGGTGTGAGCCACTGCGCCCGGCCTCCTTCCATATATGTATACAAAACAACCTCCTTTTGATTCTTGTTCATTCTACAACTCCCATTCCTGAAGCTTTCATCCTCAGTCCTTGTCTCTGATAAATATTCAGGGGAAAAGGATACCCCATTGGCCTCTCCATCACCCACGTTTGACCATTCCCAGGAGACCTCCTCCTGTCAGACACGCCAACTACTCGTGGTCCCACAGGCCCAACTTTCTGCTAAAATTCTCCTTTGGAAGTGTTTTTTTAAAAAATCCATTTCTGTACTCTGATAGACAACCTTGTATTTTCTCCCTTTATATCCCTCCCCACTATCGTGGAATCCTATTACACAGTGGATAAATATCTTTTCCTCATTAATATGTGTCTTCATTCTCTGTGTTAGCTGTAAACCAAATTGTGAACTACTTACTTTTAAGCGTTCACGATCTTCTAGCATTATAACAACGTTATCTCATTTAAGCACCAGGACATCCCTATAAAGTAGGCATCATTATCTTTGTTGCATAGGTGAGGAAATTAATGTCCAAAAAGGTAAATTATCTAAGATTAAATGATAGTCAGGAGTCAAAGCTAAGGCTGCCTGACTCCAGAACATTTCTCTTAACCAGCTCCCTGCAGAGGCTATTTGGCAGAATTTGGTCCAAGTGGCGTTATCCATCTTTTCTTATTCCCCTGTGTCTCTATCTCGGTTCCACCTGGATACCTGGCACCCTCAGGTTTCTCCAGGGCCTTTCTGGGTTTGTATTGACTGTGACTTTCATCTATTTTTCTCTTTTGGAGGAAAAATGGGAGCTAGAAATAAAGCACCAGAAAGAGACATTTGTATGTGGGCTCTCTCAGTTTGTGTAATTTCCTGGTCAGGGATGGACTTTGAGGTGAGGAGGTGTTTTTTGCCCCTCAAATCATGGGACAGAGATTAGTGCTGACTCCATATGTTAAGCTAGGCTGGGAACCACATTTGACATGTTTGAAAGTCTTACAGTTTGGAGAAGGTGCTCAAGAAGTGGCATTGGTGCTTTCTCTCATGCTTCTTAACACCCTGCCACTTGGCAATGCTCTGAAATCCTAGGGGAGTCTCCCTGGGCTCTCCCAAGGAATGTCTATGCTCTCACATCTTTTATCCTTGTGCTTCTACTAGAGTACCCATTGCATTCCCTAGTCTTTCCCAGTTAGTTTTGTCCTTCTCATTTCCCCTGTATACTAAATCTTAAAGCCTGGGACCGCATCTCCCATGTAGTCTAGCATGGTGCCTCACTTTAAGTAGATGTCCTGTATGTCTTTGTTGGACTGAAATAATGTCAAAAAGATAAGTGCTGTTTGAAATTTCAGATTATGGTGCAGGCTAAAGAGAGCTCCCTATTTGACATAAGTCAGGCTTTAGTTACAAAAACCATAGATTCTTCTTTCTTTCTTTCCCTATTATTCCCTTCTCTGACTCCTTGCTTCCTCCCTCCCCCATAACAGGCCATCTGATGTAAGGCACAGAGCAGGCTAGAAAAGATAAAGAAATCCCAAAGTGAAATCTTGGCATGGAAGCAGAGTGTTTTGAATCAGCTCTATACATTAATAACAGGAACCAGTGAAGGGGCATTCTTCAGGTTGAAAGGAATGTCCTGAGATTAATAGCTCTTAGGTTCCTGATGGATCTCTCTGTCTCTTTTTGGGCCTTGGCAAGAAAACCGTTCCTGGATTCATCTGTGATCACAGGGCCACAGAGATCACATCACAGGGAAAGACACTAAGGGGACCTGTCTTACCAGGCTTTCCTTCCTGGGGAGCTGGGCCTCTGAGTAATTGAGGGTCATGGTAATTGGAGGCACACACAGGGTTGCCATAGCTAGAGATTAAACCTCGGCCAGCTATGTATTAGTTTCCAATTGTTGAGGGACAATAAGTGGTACAGCTGCAGTTGGATCTTGCTTTTGTTAATGTCTACATGTTGAAAGCCTGGGAGACAAAACCTTAATGGGAAAATTGTGGCAAATGGAACAACCCTCAGCCAGGTCACAGCATGATCTGAACATCCACAGTGCTTATAGAAACTTAGAGTGTCTAAAATATAGTGACAGAGGTGCAATGTGGACCTGTCTGCTGACATTGTGTGCTCCTAAATTGGACAGAAAAACATTGGCTCAGTTGCTTTGAGAAAACATGATGGGATTTTCAGTTGGCATTTGCTTTTGAGGCTGGGTAGCATGGTAAGGCCCACAAGATGCCTGAAGTGTTGCATGGAACTGAGATCACCACTGTTTTCGTTAGGTACCACACTGGAGCCTATTTGATGGACAGTAGAAAACTCACACCAGTGTACTGTATTCCTTTTCCTAGAATATCCACCATTACTGTTACTGATAAATTATAAAGCAAAAGCCTAGATGTGATCTCTCCAAAGGCCACCACTACATTATCATCCCAATAATTAAAATTAATATGTTCTTGTTATGATTACTAACCACAATGTTAATCATAGAAAAGTCTAATATTAATATAAATTAAGAGTGAACTAGGCATTGGGTACACAAACCTTTTAAAGTTTTCACCCATCCCCATTATTCGGGGATAATAATAATCTGACAGGATCCTAACTGTCAGAAAGTGTTAAAGGTTTTGAGTGACAACACACCTATGGCTTTCCTTTGTTTCTTTCTTGCCCGTCTAATTGATCTGAAATACCTGTCACACACTCATGGCTTGGACAGCATTATAGGCCCCCCTGTAAATAAGGATAAAGGTGAGAAAAGCAGAAAATTTATGTTTCTCCAGCCTGGTACATAAAAATCCAGAATTTAGGATTTTTTAAGTTTGGCGTGGTTACCAAGGAGTGCTGTCATGACCTGGTTCGGAAATCAACAAATGAGATAAGACACCAAAAAAGACAGTATCAAAGACTACGATGGGCATAAATTAAAAGGTATAGCCTCAAGCTAATTTATATTGTTTCTTATGATTTTTCCACTGCCACCACCCTTTGGTCATATATCTGTTGAATCTGGGAGGGAAACAGATTTAGGAGAAGGGGACTGGAGAAGTGGGGCTTATAAAAGCTTTGTGAAAGCCTCTCTCCCTGAAATAATCTTGAAGTGTGGATGTTGATATTTATGATGAGGAATCTGTTATGTGTCCATATTACTTATATAGATTCTGGTTGGTCAGTCTCTGTTCTCTGATTCCATTTGCATTTATTACCCTAGGATCCTAGATGCCATGGCTATAGGGGCAATGAGTTCTGGCTATGGTAAAAATAAATGTCTCGGGATCATCACCTCTTTTCTCATTAGTGTTATTTAAAGATCAGCTTAATTTAATCATGATCAACTTAAACCAAAATTAGAATGGGAGAACACACGGACTCAGGGAGAGGAGCATCACACACTGGGGGCAGTTGGGGGTGGGTAGGGGAGAGACAGCGGGGGGGGGGGAGGGAGGGGGGGGGGGAAGGGATAACATGGGGAGAAATGCCAGATACAGTATGCACCTAAAGTTAAATAAATTAAAAAAAAAAAAAGAATGGGGGTGGTGGGATAAATGGAAGCTTCAGGGAATACTCAATGAGAGTTATGAATACACTGCTTAGATCTTCTTTCTGTGCTCTACCTTGTGGCATCTAGGGTTTTAAACATTTTTATTGTATATATTTTTATTGTATGTATTTAAGATGTATCACATGATATTTTGATATACATGTACAGTCATATACAGTTTTGGTCAACCAAACATCAGACCACATATACAATGATGGCCCCATAAGATTTTAATACTGTATTTTCTATGTATAGATATGTTTAGACACATAAATACTTACCATTGTGTTACAATTGCATATAGTTTTCAGTACAGTAATATGCTATACAGGTTTGTATCCTTGGAGCAATAAGCTATACCATATAGCCTAAGTGTGTCTTAGGCTATACCGAGATTTGTGTAAGTATACTCCATGATGTGTTCACAATGATGAAATCCCCGTCATTAAGTGATGCATGAGTGTGCGTAGCAAATTAATTACTACAGTCAAGAAAATTAACATGTCTCTTATATAGTTAGCTTGTGTGTGTGGGACGGGGTAGGGTTGTGTATGTGTGTGTGTGTGTGTGTGTGTGTGTGTGTGGTAAAAGTACCTAAAATCCACCCTCAGGAAATTTTCACTATACTATACAATATTATTAACTATAGTCCTCATGCTGTACATTAGATTCCTAGACTTTGTACCTTTTGACCTACATCTCCCCAACCTCCTGCCCCTGGTAACTAATGTTCTATTGTCTGTTTCTATGTATTAAATTCTTTTTTCCTTTTGGTTGAAAAGGGTATTGATCTCAAAGGTATGATGTCTTCACTCTAGAAGTTAGAGTCCTTTTGAGTCCCTATTGAATTTTTGTCACTGTGTGGTTATAGTTTGCTTGTTTATTCATGTTGCACATGTGATACCTTCTATTGCATTAGTCTTTTCCAGTTTATCTCATTGATAAATGAGGTTTAGGGTATTTCCTGACTGCTCCAAGTAGAAGTTTAATTAGACACCTAATCAGCTGCTGTATATGTAGTCTGAGAAGTGTGTGTGTGTGTGTGCGTGTGTGTGTGTATACACACACACACACACACATATATATATACTATCTATCATTAGTATTGTCTATATATAGATACTGCTTTTGGACCTGTCAACTTTCTGATTTATTTATACAAGAATTTTTTGTAAGGCACCAGTTATCCCCAACAGATGGTTTATTAACTAAAAATCAGCTTTAAAACAAACATGTCACAATTATTTTATTCTCTGCAGCAGAATTCCTACTGTTGATGAACTCCTAATTGGAATTTGGTTCTGGCAGAGAATAAAAAACAGAGACATACTGTGAGGACAGAGTGCCAAAAATAGCACACTGAGCAATACAAAGGACCACAGCAGTCCTACCTCGTGTTTTCTTTAGGCCCCCTTTATTTCCGTTCATGTGGAGGAGACAATTTGGCCTTAGTACAATCCCATTTTGTGGACCAGAAAATGGAAACACTAAGAGGCATGGACCAAGCCATCAGTGAGGAAAAGATGCAGGAAATCTGATGAGTTCTGCCCCAGTTGTGCTGGAATTAATAAGGCTCCAAGCTCAACTTCCCTTCTTACCCCTTCAAAAATACCCAGGAGGCTGTTGCTAATATGTCTCTAGAACTTCCCTATTGAAATCTGAATAGTTCTGGAGAGGAGTAGTATCAGCAGCAACATCAAAAGGCTAAAAACAATTAGACATTCATTATAAGATAGGCTCTGTGCTGAATGCTAGACATACATGATCTCATTGAGTACTGGCAAATCCCCTGACAAAACATCTGGTTTGCAGATGAAATCAAATGGAGGCATACAGTGATTTAATGACTATCTCAAGGTCAGGCACCTAGTGGCAGATAGAGCCAGCATCAGAAACCAGCTGTATTTGACTCGTAACCACTATGCTACCAACCTGACACTTTATTTATTTATTTATTTATAATGGAGTCCTGCTCTGTCACCCAGGCTGGAGTGAAATGGCACAATCTCTGCTCACCGCAACCTCTGATTCCCGGATTCAAGTGATTCTCTTGCCTCAGCCTCCTGAGTAGCTGGGATTACAGGCAACCGCCACCATGCCCGGCTAAATTTTTTGTATTTTTAGTAGAGATGGGGTTTCACCATGTTGTCCAGGCTGGTCTCGAACTTCTGACCTCAAGTGATCCACCTGCCTCAGCCTCCCAAAGTGCTGGGATTACAGGTGTGAGCCACCATGCCCAGCAACCTGACACATTTTTTTAAATGATAATTAGGATATTAGCTTTTATTAATACTTTAGGCTGGACATGGTTATCAGATTAGCAATCACTTATCCATGTGCCTGAGTTAATGGCACATAGGACAGGGGAGTTTTACAATGGGGGCTCTGTGTGTGTGTGTAGAGCATGCGTGCCCACATGAAAATAGAAGAATAAGTCCAGAACAAGCTTCTACCCCTCATTTATTGAAGTATAGTAGTAAAAAAACCTAAGATAGCAATGTGGGATATCAGCAGGGGCATCATGAACATCCCTGAAATTAGTTATTATTAATGGTACTTTCTAATAAAGTAGTGTTACTTGCCCAAAGGCTGAAATCAGTACAAACTCTTCCTTTCAAGCATGCTGACTGCCTCATTGTTGGCTGCACTGAAACATGTAGTTTGAAAAATCCTCCTATGCTTGACATATCTACCAGTTTTTGCTGGGAGAAACAATGCAGTCTCACGTCCCTGGGGATACCACAGTGAAAGAACCCCAGGTGGTCTGCAAAATTATCAGCTTCCGAAAGGTAGACTTTTCTCTGAGCTGAGGGCACCAGTCATATTTGGCTTCTAACTCGCCATATGGCATCGGTTATTGGTCTGGAATGTTCTGCTCAGTCTCTAGTGTGATGTGGCTCTTAGTGCTGTGGAATGATTTCATTACTCAATAAAAAAAAAATCCTGCTCTAAATTCTCATCTGTTTCTCGCTACAACCTTCCCTCCACCCTGCCCCCTTGCCAGTCCCCTAGGCACTGAATGTATTTTCTGCTTTGCTTCTTGCTTGTCCTTTTTTGCTTTTCTATTCTAAACACTTTCTTTCCACTGAGTTAAAAGTGCAGCAGGAGAATGAAGCAACGTTGCATATACTGAGATTAGATCTTCACAAAGCAGCTAATTCCTGAGATCCATTCATTCCTTTTCTGAGGAAGACTTTTGGTGTTTTCCCTTTTGCCATATTTTTCCAGGATTCTAATCTCATTAAAGTTTTTCAAGGCTGAAACCAAACAATCAAAAAAGAAATACACAAAAAACAAAATGAAGGTACTTTATTAGGAGACCCATTAAGTTTATTTGTGTAGCAACTCAATCTTTGGGCTAGTTCCTCTCAGTCCCTAATCCCATCTTCTCTATGGTTGTGCTTACATGTAGTTTCTCAAATCATCATTTTGTGCTTTTATCATATTCCTCCTCTGGTCAGGAACCTCTGAGCCTGTGGGATTTCCCAAACTCAGGAAGATTCTCAGGCCCCAGTCATTTCTCCCATTCATCCACTCTAGAGCTTGACAGTCCTAAGAGTTGAGTGGTATCTTTTAAGGGCCCCAGTGAGCAGTGAAAATGGTTCCTGGGATAGATCCTACATGAATTTGTGAGCATTGGTCTATCCAGAGTTTGCATCAGAATTGCTTGGGGAGCTTGTTACAATGCATATTCCTGGGCCATACCCTTAACCTACAGAATTAAGATATTAAAATTTGCATGTGGGGGAGGGGGGGACAGATGTCAGGCCCATGGATCTGCATTTTAAAAATAAGCTCTTTAAATAGTATACATGAAAGTAAGAGAACAATCATCATAAAAAAGGAAGAAGTATGATTATGATGAGACTTTTTTTTTTTTTTTTTTTTTTTTTTTTAAAGAAAGATCTGGTGGTGATGTGGAGGTTTTCTGACCTGAAGAAAAATAAGGACTCATAGGAAAAGCAACTTAAAAACTGTTGTAGAGGGGGCAAAATAACAGGTCACTGACAGGAAACTAATAGCATGTTCTGATTTTAGATGTTGGGGAAGAAGTTGGAACTCTGAAATGAGTGACCACAGTCCCTGAAGCTCCAATGTCAGGCCTCTCCTCTAGCAATTTTCATCCTTTATTTTAAAATATTTTAGCAGACTGTTTATTCCCCCTTGTCCACTACAGGGAAAGAGCTCACTTCTCCCATTTAGACTAGAACTCAGATGTATAATGCCACATCTGTGTGACGAAGAATCGTAATACTGAAACAGTGGATCCAAAACAGTGGTTGTCAAAGTGTGATCTTTTGATTGCCTCTGTCTGAGTCAGCTAAAATCATGATTAAAATGCAGATTCCTGGGCCTCAGGCCTGTTGAATTAGAATGGCTTCCCCTAAATCTTCATTATAATTGGCTTTCCAGGTGACACTGAGGTATAATAAAGTTTGAAAGACAATATTCTACACTATTTATGTCTTTGCTCTTACTGGGAATTACCTTACCTCTATCTCTGACTATGGAAATCTTGCTTATCCCTAGAGTCCCAGCCTTTTCTGATCCATTTGCTCCAACCCCAACAGATGTGACCTCTTCTTTTGCTGTAGGGATAGGAAATATGGGGAGACATCATGGCTGGAGTGCAAGACGGAGTAGAGGAGTACTAAGATGGAGGAGCTTGACTGGAGGTTGTGGTAGGGACTCAGAGTTTGTACTTAGAATTTTTGCACTTGAATTGAGGTTGAAAAAAGCTAGGAAATCCGGGAAACAACAACAACAAAATTACCTACGCTGGTCTCAGCTGTGACTTCAATGTCCATGGTAAGCATGTTTAGAGATGAAGATTGGAGGTTATGTGAGGGCCGAAGTCTAGAGTGGGAAATGAGACAAAGCGCCAGCCACCTGACAACCGCAGTTGGGGGAAGGAAGATGAACCAACCAGCCTAGCCTTTTTCCCTCCATCTTTGCCTGTAGAAACCCTGTCCCATCTTCAGCATCACAATTCCGTGCCCAGGCTGCTTGGGTCACCCCATTCTGACAGTAACAACAGATCCCTCATGCTTTCCTGCTCCTTTCATTTGAGAGTATGATGCATTCTCGTGAGCTTTGCCACTGAAATCTTCAGAAGCCCTGGAGTAGACAATACCAAGAAGTAATCCATGTTTGTTAGGAGGCCCAGGATGTAGGGATATCTGTCCAGGACAAAGTTAGGTTAGGGGCCACCTGTCTCAGTGTGCTAGTCAGCTTGGGCTGCTAGAAAAAATACCATGGGCTGGGTAGCTTGAACAGCAGAAATTTACTTGCTTACAAGGACAGAAATTGGGCCTTGTTTCTTTTGTTGCCCCTCAATAATGTTTATTTCTGTGTTCAGCTCACAGTGGGGACTTGGTCACTGATGACTAATTGACTCACTGTCAGGACCAGGACAGTACTTCAGAAAGGAAGTGAGTTCACTAGCATAGCTGAGCTTTGCAGATAAGGACCACATCCTATGTGATCAGCATACAGTTCTTCCTAGTTTGAAGAAGGCAAGCCAGGATGTTTGTTTTGGTTTGTTTTGGTTTGTTTTGCTTTAAAGGAACATTGTATTTTTCCAATGTTAAAACACAGGTCACGCTTGCTCAACTGCTATTGTTTTGAATTTTTCGGGATGTGTTGTGTTTGCAGCTTCTGGACTTACTTGATGTGCTATTTTTGGTGTTCCTCATTACATAGATTGTTGATATGTAAATATACAAGTTGCTATGCAAACTTGCCCTGATTTTTCTTGTGAACTTTCTTCCTACATCTTGTAGAAAGGCAGCATTTTATTTCTTAATATTCAAGAATATTTTAAGTACTTGAGCTAAATTGTGCTAAACCAATTGTCAAAACCTGGGAGTGTTCCATAAAATAAGATTGATATAGATAAAGCCAGCCATTTGCTTGGTCTTCCTTTATTCATATGTATGCAAATATATCTGCATGTGGCATAGATAGATGCACACATTGTGTTATGACTAAAGATTCAACTAGAGTTAATAACCATACATAGGGAAAAACTATTAGCAAATTAATTAAGAACCTGTCTGTCATGCTATCGTAAAATGAAGTCATTTGTTAGCTTAAAGAGGAACTCTTTCCCTCACTGAAAACTGTGATTCTATAAAATATTTGCTGACCTTTGTTAGAGAAGAGGCTTCTGTTTAAACAAACAAAAGGCTGTAGATGACTCCTTGACCAGAGAAGTGTAAATATGAACGGAATTGCATGCCTTTTGATTACAATTCCCTACTTATTCATTTGTTCAACAAATATTGACTGATAAGAAAGCTTTCTATGTGCTAGACACGGTACTGGGCACAGGGTGAACACTTGGTTATAGCAGTGAACCAGATACTCCTGGTCCTTGCCTACTTAAAACTTAAATCATTTGAAAGTGCTATTATCAGGTATGCATGTATATATTTATATTATAGTAATTAGAGCACTTTAACATGTTTTCTTTATGTAAGCAAATAATTATAAAGTTGGAAGTTGCCTTGAATTGCCATTGAATTTATTCATTCATCCTTCGGGTAGCTGGAAGAAGTTGTGTGTTGCAGCAGACACTGTTGTGGCCACACCCGTATCTCCTGGACCCTCACCATTTCTGTGCACACCCATCTGAAGCTTTTAACTGCAAGCACCTGCAACTCATTGCCTGTGTGCTTTCTCTAGTCTCTGGAGCCTGTAGGATCTATGTTGGAGTTAATGTACCCCCTCCCCACAGTGAAGCTGCCTTCACCTCAGTACCGGGGGGTATTGAGAGATAAATACTGCCAGCTCCTGGTCCTCCTATTGGAATGGCTCTGAGGAATAGCTTTTACACTCTCTCGCAGAGTTCTGTAGTGGGATAGAATCCCAGTTACTCACAGCGGTGATCTGTTCAGTATTGCACCTTGTATGGGCTTCCTTCTCTAACCTGCCACATTTCCCTACTTTTCTATGAGTGCTTTCTGGGATCACCTCCCAAAAACACCACTTGTACTTACATTCTTGTGTCAGGGTCAGCCTCTGGGACCTCTGGAATCCAACCTAAGTCATGCATCAATCTTGGCTGCCCAAGGATACATAGAGGAATTGTATATTCAAGGGCAAGACAAGGGCAAATTTATTTTGAAAATTATATATAATATAAAATACATGGTTTTCATTCCCAGATGAAATATTAGATCATTTATTTTTCTCAAGCATTTTGATACAAATGATTAGCTGTTTAAGTGTATTTGGTGAAGTCCTTATATTTGCGAAAAAGTAAAATGCTTTTCCAATTTGATTAATAGAACATACTTTTGGCCAGGTAATTTCAGTTTTGTCTATTGGAGTTTTAAGAAAGGCAGCTGCTACCTTTTAATATTGTGAAACCTTGTTTTAGGATCCGGCTACATCTTTTAATTGCTTCCCATCTCTTTTCCTCCCATAGCACAGGTCTTCCCAGGAGAGTGATAGAGTGTTGGGCTGGGTGGTTACAATGTAACCAAAGCCAACCTTCCCTTATGTTTGTTTCATTTTCTGTTTTTATTTTGTTGCTGTTTTCTTTCATCCACAGCATGTGTCTGTTTTCCTTTGTCTTGAATGGAATCTTACCCCTAGTTTTATGGAGAGGATCTCCAACATTTCCCTTTGCAGCCTCATAAACCCAGTGCATATATTTCTCTCTTCCTTTTATTGGTGGTGAGGAAGTAAGTCATTTGATTTTTATCAGACTTGGAGTATTTCGATCTATGAATAATGTAATATGGGAAACAAAAACAGACAAGCAACAAAACTATTCAGCTTATGGAGGACTTAAACATGCACTTTTTATGCTTGTACGTTTTATGTATGTGTGCCAGAATTTATTTATCTTTCTCATTTTAACTTTATTCTTTCATTCAGTCACCTGCAGCTTTTAAGATTCTTTCATTTGTGAGCTTGAGGGTGGCCATTTCCGGGGACTGAAGCTTGCCTTGGATAGAAGTTCAGAAGCGACTCCCTGATTAGAAAGGGGGACTTGGCTTCAATTACCAAGACTTTATGTTGCTAGAACTCCATGTCTCCTGCTTCAGTTGCTTGTCTGGATACCTGAACTCATGCCTTTTCCTTCAAAGGACTCAGTTCAGGATGTTTGCCTAGATGTTGAACTTTATATCTCTGTCTTGTTTGTATTTTCTATATCCAATATATGTACCTAACTCACTTTCTGTTATGAATTCTTGCACATAGTAGGTATTCAATTGAAATCTCTTAAATATTGGATACATTGCCTGATTCTCACTTGCATGATCCTTTTATGGCTTCTAAGATCCAAGCCCTTGACTTCTGACTTATAACTTTGTCTTGAACTCATGCTCCTGGTTAATTTCACAGAGGGCTAGTAAGCTCCTCTGCCTGGATCTTTCACTTCACCTACAGCTTTGCCTCAGTTTCTTGGAGTTCTAGTTTCTTATTTTGTGTAACAACTTGCTGACTTTCTGCAACGGTGACAGTCCAGTGCGGATGGTGTAACTAGGATGTTCACAGTAAGGGAGGAAGTTGACAAATCTGAGATTCCTGTTTACGCTTTTATTTTGAAGGATGATTATGTCTTTGCTTAAGTAAGACCCTATGTATTGAGTGCAGATGCCAGAGCAAGAAAGTGTTGACTAAGACTGGGTCCCTGCTGTGAAGTGCAAGTTGCATAAAATTCTAGCATATGTGCAGAAAGTTAAACCCATCATTTACTGACAGGCTATAATTACTTGAATGAAGTCGGGAGACTATTTTAAACAAGCAATTACGGTTAACAATAAAATTGTAAACAGGACCCTAATTAATGGATTTTCAAACTGTACTTCCCACCTCTGTGGATGCTGTGAGCTATAAAAAGAATGAGAAGAAGAATTAATATTTATCAAGCACTTATATTGTGCTGAGCACTATGTCGGGTACTTTACATATACTGTCTCATTCATCCTTATAACAGTGCTTGGAGGTAAATACTATTATTCCCATTTTTGCAGAGGAAGAAACTGAGACTCATAGATGAAAAACATTGCCCAAAGCCACATAGGTTAGCAAATGGCAGATCTGTGATTCAAACACAGGTTAGGCTGACCCTTGAACCCAAGCTCTTTATCGTGATACTACATTGACATAGACTACATAGTATATACGTAAAACCCACTTTCCAAGTGTGTCAGTCAGAATGTGCTAACAGAAAAGATATCATATATTTAGATTAGAATAATTTAAAGAGGATCTATTCATAAAGAAACTATTACACAAGTGTGGCCATAAGGGTTACTAGGTATTGCATAGTAATAGAAAAGTAGCTATTACTACCTCTAAGCTGAAGGGACAAGAAGAGGAAGCAGTTACTGGCAACAAGAAGGAGAGAGTCATGTCGAGGAGGCTGACTTGAGAGGAGCAGTGATTTTTGGATTAGGGGCACAGTGAGGCCAGAGCAACCTGAGGATTAAGTACCCTGATCTTATTTTCTCCCTCCCTTTGATCCCTTACTGGGCTCACAATTGGCCAAGTCCATTCAGAAGCCATAGAGAAGGGAGCCAAATGGATAAGTTCCATATAGGTGAGCTTCTCAAGGCAGAGAGCAAAGCAAAGGGTAGAGAGTGGAAATGGGCAAATCCTCTATTTGCCCATTATAAATAAATAGAGGATTTGCCCATTTCCACTCTCTACCCTTCGCATGGATAGAATATTCTCTTTTACCAATGTGCTCTGCATAAGTTCAAGTAGCTTTTCACAATTTTTAGCTGAGTGGCAAATATAAACCCTTCACAAAGTATGACTCCTCTTCCATTCTAAATGGTTATAGCAAAATTATCATTTAATGTCTCATGAGCACCTTATCATAATGCAGTCAGTATTTTCTTTATTCTGTTAAATTTAAGTCATTCTTTATTCTGTTGAACTTACATTACTGTATGTCTTCTCAGGACGATAGTTATTTATAAATGTTCCTAACATTGTTCTATAGCTTTTTAATTTTATCTCCCACTCCTCGAGACTTATCCATTTTGTCAAAAATTCCCCAAACTAGAAAACTGGGGTCATCTTTGTTATATGCATCTTGTCATCTCTATTAGTCCATTTGCATACTGCTATAAAGAACTGCCTCATACTGGGTAATTTGTAAACGTTAAGAGTTTTAGTTGACTCACAGTTCAGCATGGCTGGAGATGACTCAGGAAACTTACAATCATGGTAGAAGGGGAAGCAAGGCACCTTCTTCACAAGGTGGCAGGCAGAAAGCATAAGTACTACGTGAAGGGGAAAGAGCCTCATAAAATCATCAGATCTCATCAGAACTCAATCACTATCATGTGAAAAGCATGGAAGAAACTGCCCCCATGATTCGATTATCTCCACCTGGTCTCTCCCATGACATGTGGGGATTATGAGGATTATAATTCAAGGTGAGATTTGGGTGGGGATACAAAGCCTAACCGTATCATCTTCTAAAATCAAGTCAGTCACTGATTATAGTTAATTATTTCTCTAATTTCTTTCACAGCCCCAATTTGTCTCTCTCCTACTGCAACAACCCAAACACGAACCTTTATCACTTCACACCTAGGTTTTAGTGGTTTCTTAAGAGCCACATTAATCTTCATAGATGGTAATTTTTAGCATGAAACTCCACTCTCAAAAATGTCAATGGATTCCCAGTATATGCAAGAACAGGGCCACACTCCTTAGCATGACATTTAAACCCCTCCACCAATCAGTTATCACCTTTGTTTCAAAACTTGTCTTTCAATGGTTTTACCGGGCAACTCTAGTCCAGTGTAATCACTCAACTTCTTAGGCCCTGAATTTGGAATATGCATTTCCCCTTCAACGTGTAGCTCAAGTTGTTCCTTTTTGAAATGGTCTCTTTCTTTCTTCTTTGATTATCTAAATTTCATCCTTCATTTGGGGTTCAGCTCAGCTCCTGTTTCCTTCAAGACTGCCTGTACTCAGTCCTCTGTGAGATCTTCTGCATGCCAGTAGCACTTCCTATCTATGAATAGATATAGTAGTACTAGTATCTGTTCTCTAGGGTTGTAATAATACTACATTTCTCATAGGTTTGTTGCAAGGCTTATATAAATTAGTATATGTAAATTTTTAGACTAATTCCTGTTATATAGTAAGATCTCAATAAATTTTAGCTATCAAAATTATAATTATGATTTCAACTCATTTGGTTCTGAGCATTGTACTTTGTATTGTTATTTTGACTTGTATGTATATGGAATATTTCCCTAATTAGATTATCATCTCCTTGAGGGAAGGGTATTATTATTATTATTATTAATTGCTGTATTCTCTACAACTAGCATACAGCATGGCAGATGGTGGGTCTGAATAAATACTTATTGTGTGATAGAGAATAGTGATGATGATAATGGCTACTTCTTCATTATCTGCTTTTGGAAAATGGCTGCAATATATGTCAATTTATAAAATCATTGATTGCATTATGAAGCTGATAAGCACCTTAGAGATAGTTTAGTTCCACACCATCGTTTTCTAGGTGGTATAACTGAGCCTCAAGGGAGAGAAAATAACTTTCCTAAAACCACAGAGTTGCCAGTTAATGACAGAGTCATTGTTAGAACTCAGAGTTGTTTAGTGAATCGAACAAATATTTATTGAGCACCCATTATGTTTCAAGTACTATGCTAGCTGTTGGGTATACATCTATGACCATGACAAAATTCTTGCCTTCATGATACTATTTTTGTTGATATATAATATACATATTGATGGGTTACATGTAACACTTTGTTACATGCATAGAATGTGTAATAATTAAGTCAGGGTATTTGAAGTATCTACCAATCACTTCGAGTATTGATCATTTCTGTGTGTTGTGAACATTTCAAGTCCTCTTTTCCAGCTATTTTGAAATACACAATGTATTGTTGTTAACTATAGTCACCCAACTCTGATATTGAACATTAGAACTTATTTCTTCTATCTACATGTATGTTTGTACCCACTATTAACCAACTTCTCCTCATCCCCCTTCCATATCATTGCCAACCTCTAGGATCTATAATTTTACTCTACCTCCATGAGATCAACTTTTTTAGCTCCCTCAAATAAGTGAGAACATACAAAGTTTGTCTTTCTGCTTCTAGCTTATTTCACTTAATGTTATGATCTCCAGTTCCATCCATGTTACTGCAAATGATGTGATTCCATTCTCTTTTTTTGGCTGCATAGTATTCCATAGTATATATACCATATTTTCTTTATTCACTCATCCATTGATG
The DNA here is from genome assembly GCF_009761245.1 of Sapajus apella. Lineage (NCBI taxonomy): Eukaryota > Metazoa > Chordata > Mammalia > Primates > Cebidae > Sapajus > Sapajus apella. The sequence goes on along the minus strand of NW_022437085.1, from coordinate 2,737,815 downwards.
GACTCTTGGATTGATATGGATCTTCACTATTATGAATATTGCAATAAACATGGGAGTGCAAATATCCCTTTGATATATTGATCTCTTTTCTGTTGGATAAATTCCCATTAGTGAGATGACTGGATCATATAGTAGTTATATTTTTAGTGTTTTAAGAAATCTCCATGCTGTTTTCCATAGTGTCTCTACTTATTTACATTCCCACCAAGACTGTGTAAGAGCTCCCTTATCAATGGGCTTCAAGATGGTTCATTAGGTCAGGCATCATGGCTCATGCTTGTAATTCCAGCACTTTGGGATGCTGAGGTGGGAGGATCACTTGAGTCCAGGAGTTTGAGAGCAGCCTGGGAAAAGTTGTGAGACCCCCTCCATCTCACAAAATATTTTTTAAAAAATAGCTGGTCATGGTAGTATGTGCCTGTGGTCCCAGCTACTCAGTAGATTGAGGTGGGAAGATTGCTTGAGTCTGGGAGGTGGAGGCTGCAGTGAGCCTTGATCATACCACTATACTCCATCCTGGGTAACAGAGTAAGACCCTATCTCAAAACAAACAAACAAACAAACAAAAAATAAAAGAAGATGGTTGACTAGAGACATCTCGTATTCATCTCCTCCACAAAGAACCAAAATAGTGAGTAGATAATTACACTTGAATAGATCACCTAAGAGAGGATGCTAAAATTCAACAGAGAAGTGACCTAAAGCAAGGAAGGAGAGAAAAGTGAGGCAACCTACTTGGCTGGGAAAGGTTAAAAACCTGGAGAGGTTACCCAATATGGGAAAAGTATAAATGAGTGACCTCTAGCTGTCAACATTCCCTCTGTGGACTTCTGCAGTTTTAGCCACAGGAGAGCCCTTTGACCCATGTGGGTCCTGAGACTTATGCAGGGATCTGTCTGGAGACTGTGTGATGGCATTGCTCCAGACAGGGAGCTCATACCAGGTCCCACGCACTCACCGAGTCTTAAGCAACTACAGCGGGGTACCGTTTTGAGAGCCCAACCCACGCCAGACTGCACCCTGCCCTGTGGCCCAACAGCCCTGCATCTTCATATCCCTGGAGCCCCAGTGAAATTCCCTACCTACAGCAAGGTGCTACTGCTGGCTGTGGCTTCCAGAGTTCAAGCATATGCCATGGGCAGCAACCCAGCTAACCCAGTTGCAGGGCTGGCATGCATTTAGAAGCACACTAAGGAAAGGCCACCTGGTTTATAGCCACCACTTGGGGCTGAATTGCATATGACCCAGGCATTTGTTTATGGCTGTTGCTACTGAAAGCAACCCAGACTTCCCTAGAAGTAGGGCCGCAATGCAAACACTGGTATCCCCATGAAAGCATTCTGCCAGGAACCTGGGAATCATCCTGCTCTTGCCTACCATATCTGGTTACCACATACACCACTAAGGGGTACTACTGGCCTGGCTTCATTACCTCCAACCTAGTGCCCAAGCCTTCCATCCAGGTCTTAGGAATTTCCCTGCCCTGTCCATCACTATTGGCACCAGCAGCATACTCTTACCAAAGGCCTAAGGACAGGCATACCAAAACTGAAGCTACCACCACAGCTGGAATCTACTCACATGTGCCACATGCAGGCATAAGTACTGGACTACACAATCCACTACAGCTACTGCCAACACCAGTGCATACTGCTTGAAGCCAGAGGGTTACCTGTCACTGCTATTGCAATTGCCTATGCCATTCCCACTGCTCAGTGACCCAAGGACTTGCCCGCTAACCTAGCCCACTGCTGGCACTCAAGCAACCTGCCTGGAGCCTCAAGAATTTGCCATCCTGGACCTTCTAACACTGATTCCAGTGTACGCTACCCTGGGCCATAAAGACAGGCACACTTGGCCTTCTGCTTTCACTACTGGAGCCCAAGGAGTGACTCATCTGACAGCCCCATCCCCCGCAAAATTTAACCACATCCTCCATTAAAAACTGCATCCTAAACCACTGAAGAAATCACATATACTACTGATGCTGCTTACAGTTGAAGAGATTATATGTAGACTACACTACTGCACACACCCAGAATCAAAGGTAAATTGCCCTACTTAACCAACACCATAGATATATATTTATGAAAAAATTCTGTCCTATGAAAGCAAATTCAAAAAATTGAAACAAATATATCATATGTGTAGATACGAAAGGAAGAATACAAGAAACATGAAAATGCAAAGAAATAAAACACCTTCAAAGGAACACAATAATTATCTGGCAACATATCCCAATCAAATATAAATTTATGAAATTCTAAAGAAGAGTTTAAAATAATTAAGAAAGCTCAGTAAGATACAAGAGAAACAAGAAAAACAGAAAAACAATTCAGGATATGAATCAGAAATTTACTGATGAGATAGATATCATAGAAAGAACCAAATAAAAGCTCTAGAATTAAGTAATTGAATGAAATACAAAACACATTAAAAAATTTCAACAATAGAGTAAATCAATCAGAATAAATAATTTCTAAGCTTGAAGATGAATTTTTGTAAAACGCAGTCAGACAAAAATACAAAAGAATACACAAATCCTATTTGTCATATAGCAAACCACAAAGCAACCTAATATTAAAATTTTCAGTGTCCCAGAAGGCAACAAGAGAATGAAAATGATAGAAAACTGATAAAACAATAGCTGAAAATTTCCCAAGTCTAGCAGAAGATTTAGACATCCAGCTACAAGAAGCTCAGCAATACCCTAAAAGATACAATTCAGAAAAGTTTTCTTGATGGCACATTACAGTTAAACTGTCAAAAGTCAAAGACAAAGAGAATTTTAAAGCAGGAAGAGAAAACTGTATAGTCACTGATAAGGGAACCCCCATCAGACTAGCAATGGATTTCTCAGCAGAATCCTTACAGGCCAGGAGAGAATGGCATAATATATTCAAAATGTTCAAAGAAAAAAAAAATGCTACTATCAAAGATACTATGCCCAGCAAAGTTATCCTTTATAAACAAAGGAGACACGAAATATTTCCCAGAAAAGCAAAAGCTGAGGGAATCGATTACTGCTAGACCAGCCCTACAAAAGGTGCTTAAGAAAGTCCTACATGGGAAAGTGAAAGAATAATATCTACCATCATACAAAAATGAAACTATCAGACACACTGTAGAGGAAACACACGAAGGAAGACAAAAGAATCAAATATTAACATTATAGAAAACCACCAAGCGACAATGATAAACAATAAGAAAGAAAGAAAGAATATGTAAAACAACCAGGGATTTATTAATAAAATGACAGAAATAAGCCCTCACATCTCAATGGATTGACTTTTCCACCTAAAAGAGATAGATTGGCTGAATAGATATTAATGGAAAACCATGAACCAACTGTATCTTACATATAAGAAACTCATGCCACCTGTAAAGACACATATAGATGGAAAATAAAGGGATGGAAAAAGATAATCCATATAAGTTGAAACCAAAAATGAGCAAGAATAGCTACACTTAGATAAAACAGACTTTAAGACAAAATAGTAAAAAGAGACAAGGTCATTATATAATGATAAAGGTACCAATGCAGCAAGAGGATATAACAATTCTAAACATATAGGCACCCAACACTGGAGCATCCAAATATAGGAAGCCCATATTATTATATATAAAAGGAGAAAAAGATTCCAATACAATGATAGTGGGAGACTTCAACATCTCACTCTCAACATTAGACAGATCATCTAGACAGAAAATTAACAGAGAAACATTGGATTTAAACTGCACTTTGGAGAAATGGACCTAACAGAAACGAACAGAACATATCGTCCGACCACAGAGAATGCACATTCTTCTCCTTAGCACATGGAACATTGTCCAGGATGGAGCATAATTTAGAATACAAACCAAGCATTAACAAATTAAAAGGAATCAAAATAATATCAAGTATCCTCTGAGACCACAATGGAATAAAACTACAAATTAATAACAGGTGCTTTGGGAATTCTATGAATACATGGAAATTAAACAACATGCTCTTGAATGACCATTGTGTTATGGAAAAAATTAAATAAAAACTCAAAAATTTATTGAAACGAATATCAAAACACAGCACACCCAAACTTATGGGATACAGCAAAAGTATGCTCAGAGTGGTGTTTATAACAATGAACACCTACATCCAAAAATTAGAAAAAAAAAAGTAAACAATATGACAGTGCACTTCAAGGAAATAGAAAAGCAAAAACAAACCAAACCCCAAATTAGTAGAAGAAAAAGAAAATACTAAAGATCAGAGCAGAACAACAAGAACAACAAAAGAATAGAGAATAAAAACCAATACAAAGGATAATGAAATGAAGGTTAGTTTTTTGAAAAGATTAACAAAATTCATAAACAGATAGCTAAACAAGAAAAAAGAGAAGACCCAAATAAATTTCAGAAATTAAAAAAGAGACATTACAATTGGTATCACAGAAATACAAAAGATCATGAGACAATTATGAACAATAATATTTTAGCAAACTGGAAAATGCACAGAAAATGGATAAATTCCTGAACAACTACAACCTACCAAGATTGAATCAGGAATAAATATAAGACCTGAAGAGATCAATAATGAGTAATGAGATTAAATCTGTAATAAAAAGTCTCCCAATGAAGAAAATCCAGGATCAGTGGGCTTCACTGCTGAATTCTACCAAACTTAAAACAAAAAAGAAATAACCCTAATTATCCTCAAGATAGTCCAGAATTTGAAGAGGAGTCAATTATTTCTAACTCACTTTACAAGGCCAGCATTACCCTGATATCAAAACAAGGCAAGGATTCAACGATGACAAAAAAAAAAAAAAAAAAAAAGACTACAAATATCCCTGAAGATCATAGATGCCCAAATCCTCAACAACATACTACCCAACCCAATCTAACAGTGCATAAAAAAGAAAACACACCATGATCAAGTGAAATTTATTCCAGGGTTGCAAGGAAGGTTTAACATATGCAATTCAATAAACATGATACATCACACAAAGAGAATGAAGGACAAAAAACCATGATAAACTCAATAGATGCATAAAAAAATTTGATGAAATTCAACATCCTTTCATGATAAAAACTCTTAACAAACAAGGCATAGATCTCAAAATAATAAAGGTCACATATGATAAACACACAACTGACATCATACTGAATGGAAAAAAGCTGAAATCCTTTCCTCTAAGACAAGGATATCTGCTTTCATCACTCCTATTCAGCAGAGTGCTGGAAGTCCTAGCCCAAGCAATCAGTCAAGAGAAATAAATAAAAAGCATACAAACTGGAAAAGAGGAGGTCAAGTTTGCCCTTTTTGCAGATAACATGATCTTATACCTAGAAAAACCTAGGCTCCACCAAAAAAGTCTTAAATCTGAGAAATAAATTCAGTGAAGTTTCAGGATACAAAATCAACATACAAAAACCAGTAGTATTTCCACTACTGGTAACACTATTAGTAGTGTCACCAATAATGCACTAGCTGAGAAAGAAATCAGGAAGACAATCCCATTTACAATAGCTACAAATATTGAAAATGAAATACCTATGAATAAATTTATCAAAGAGGTGAATAACTTCTATAAAGAAAACTATAAACCACTGATGAAAGAAATTAAGAAGACATAACTGGAAATACATCCCATGCTCATAGATTGGAAGAATTAACATTAAGATGACTACATTATCCAAAGCCTACAGATTCAATGCAATTACCATCTAAATACAAACATCATTGTTTTACAGAACTATAAAAGACAATCCTAAAATTCCTACTGAATCAAAATTGCCTAAATAGACAAAGCAATCTTGAGGAAGAAGACAAAGCTTAAAGGCATCACAACACATAAGTTCAAATATAAGGCTGTAACAGCATGATACTGTTACAAAAACAGACACATAGACCAATGGACTATCATAGAGAACCTAGAAATAAATCTATGTATGTACAGCTAAATTGATTTTCAAAAAAGGTGCCAAGAACTTACATTGGAAAATGAACACCCTCTTCAATAAATGGTGCTGGAAAATTGGATACCTATATGTGGAAGAAAGAAATTGGACCTCTCGCCATATACAACATCAACTGAAGATAAATTAAATACTTAAATGTAAGACCCCAAACTGTAAAAGAACTAGAAAAAACCATAGGGAAAACACTTTGGGACATTAGTCTAGGAAAGGATTTTATGGCTAAGATATCAAAACACAGGGAACAAGATAAATATCGACAAATGAGACTATATTAAAAAATCTCCTGCACAGTAAAGGAAGCAACAAATTCAAAATACAACCTATAGAATGGGAGAAAATGTTTGCAAGCTATTCATCTGGCAAGGGACTTATATCCAGAATATACAAGGAATATTCAAACAACTGAACAGTAAAGAAACACAACCCCATTATAAAGTAGGCAAATGAATAGATATTTTACAAAATAAGACATATAAAAGCAAGTATATTAAAAATGCTCAACAACACTAATCATCAAGGAAATACAAATCAAGAGCACAATGCAGTGAGATATCCTGCTGCAATTAGAATGGCTATTACTAAAAAGACAGAAAATAACAGTTGCTGGAAAGGATGTAGAGAAAAGGAAACTCTTATAACACTGTTGGTGGAAATTTAAATTAGAAGAGCCACTGTGGAAAACAGTATGGAGGTTTCTCAAAAAACAAAAAATAGAACTACTGTATGCCCCAGCAATCTTATTACTGGGTATTCATCCAAAGTAAAATAAATCAGTATATCAAAAAGATATCTGCACCTCCATGCTTATTGCAGGACTATTCATAATAGCCAAGATATGGAATCAGCCTAAGTGTTCATCAGTGGATGAGTGGATAAAATAAATGTGGTATATATACACAACGGATATATTAGTCCATTTCCACGCTACTGATAGAGACATAGCTGAGATTGGGAAATATACAAAAAAAAAAAAAAAGAGGTTTTAATGTACTTACAGTGCCACGTGGCTAGGGAAACCTCACAATCATGGCTGAAGGTGAAAGGTATGTCTCACGTGGCAGCAGACAGAAGAGAGCTTATGTATGGAAACTTCCCCTTTTTAAAACCATCAGATTTTTTGAGCCTGATTCACCACCACAAGAGCAGCACAGGAAAGACCCACCCCCATGATCCAACCACCTCCCACCAGGTACCTTCCATGACATGTGGGAAGTGTGGGAGTTATGATTCAAGATGAGATTTGGGTGGGGACACAGCCAGACCACATTATTCCATACCTCGCTCCTCCCAAATCTCATGTCCTCACATTTAAAAACCAATCATGCCTTCCCGACAGTCTCCCAAAGTCTCAACTCATTTCAGCATTAACTCAAAAGTCCACATTACAAAGTCTCATCTGAGACAAAGCAAGTCCCTTCTCCCTATGAGCCTGTAAATCAAAGCAAGTTAGTTACTTCCTAGATAAAATGGGGGCACAGGCATTGGGTAAATGTAGCTGTTCCAAATGGGAGAAATTGGCCAAAACAAAGGAGCTATAGGCCCCAGGCAAGTCCAAAATTCAGCACAGCAGTCAAATCTTAAAGCTTCAAAATGATCTCCTTTGACTTCATTCTCACATCCAGGTCATGCTGATGCAAGAGGTGGGCTCCCACAGTCTTGAGTAGCTCCACCCCTGTGACTTTGTGGGGTATAGCCCCCCCTCCTGGCTGCTTTCATGGGCTGGCATTAAGTATCTGTGGATTTTCTAGGTGCACTGTGCAAGCTGTTGGTGGATTTACCATTCTGGGGTCTGGAGGACAGTCGTCATCTTCTCACAGCTCCACAAGGTGGTGCCACAGTAGGTACTCTGTGTGGGGGCTCCAATCCCACATTTCCCTTCCATACTACTCTTGCAGAAGTTCTCCATGAGAGCCCCACCCCTGCAGCAAACTTCTGCCTGGGCATCCAGGCATTTCCATATATCTTCTGAAATCCAGGCAGAGGTTCCTAAATCCCAATTCTTGACTTCTGTTCACTGGCAGGCTCAACACCACATGGAAGCTGTCAAAGCTTGAGGCTTGCACCCTCTGAAGCCATGGCCTGAGCTCTACATTGGCCCCTTTCAGCCATGGCTGGAGAGGCTGGGACGTAGGGCATGAAGTCCCTAGGCTGCACACAGCATGGGGACCCTGGGCCCGGCCCAAGAAACCACTTTTTCCTCCTAGGTCTCTAGGCCTGTGATGGGAGGGGCTGCTGTGAAGTCCTCTGACATACCCTGGAGGCATTTTCCCCATTGTCTTGGGGATTAACATTCAGCTTCTCATTACTTATGCAAATTTCTGCAGCCAACTTGAATGTCTCCTCAGAAAATGGGATTTTCTTTTCTATCACATTGTCAGGCTGTGAATTTTCCAAACTTTTATGCTCTGCTTCCCTTATAAAAACTGAATGCCTTTAACAATACCCAAGTCATATCTTGAATGCTTTGCTGCTTAGAATTTTCTTCTGCCAGATACACTAAATCATCTCTCTCAAGTTCAAAGTTCCACAAATCTCTAGGGCAGTGGCAAAAATGCCACCAGTCTCTTTGCTAAAACATAACAAGAGTCATCATGCTCCAGTTCTCAACAAGCTCCTCATTTCCATCTGAGGCCACATTGGCCTGGACTTTATTATCCATATTGCTATCAGCATTTTACTCAAAACCATTCAAGAAGGCTCTAGGAAGTTCCAAACTTTCCCACACTTTCCTGTCTTCTTCTGAGCCCTCCAAATTGTTCCAGCCGCTGCCTGTTACCCAGTTCTAAAGTTGCTTCCACATGTTCAGGTATCTTTTCAGTCATGCCCCACTGTACTGGTACCAATTTACTGTATCTGTTTCCATGCTGCTGATAAAGACATACCTGACACGGAAATTTGCAAAAAACAAAGAAAGCGATTTAATGGACTTAAAATTCCACGTGGTTGGGGAAGCTTCACAATCATGGTGGAAGGTGAAAGGCACATCTCACATGGTTGCAGACAAGGGAAGAGAGCTTGTGCAAGGAAACTTCCCCTTGTTAAAACTATCAGATTTCAGGAGATGCACTCACCACCATAAAAACAGCACAGGAAAGACACACTCCCTTGATCCAACTACCTTCCATGACATGTGGGAATTGTGGGAGTTACAATTCAAAATGAGATTTGGGTGTGGACACAGCCAAACCATGTCAATGGAATATAATTTGGCCATTAAAAAGAATAAAATAATGTCATTTCCAGCAGCATACATAAAACTGGAAGTCATTATGTTACATGAAGTAAGCCAGGCACAGAAAGACAAATATTGCATCTTCTCATTCATATGTGGTAGCTAAAATTGTTGATCACATAGAAGTAGAGAGTAGAATGATAGATACTGGAAGCTGGGAAGGATGTGTGTATATTTGGTGGGAAATGAGAAGATGTTGGTTAATGGATACAAACATACAGTTAGAAGGAAAAAGTTCTAATGTTTGATAGCTGAGCAGGGTGACTATAGTAACAGTATACTGTATATTTCAAAATAGCTAGGAAAGAGGACTTGAAACATTTCCAACACATAGAAGTGATCAATACTTGAGGTGATGGATACCCTAAATGCCCTGACTGGATCACTACATACTGTATGCATGTAGTAAAATATCAAATGTACCCCACATGTACAAATATTATGTGTCAATAAAAGTAATGACACTTTCTCTGCATTCTTGCGGACATCTTTTTTTGTGTCTTTTTAATAATAGCCATTCTAACTGGTGTAAGATGATATCTCATTTTGGTTTTGATTTGCATTTCTCTAATGTTTAGACATGTTCAGCATTTTTTTTTTTTTTTTTTTTTGAGACAGGATCTCATTCTGTTGCTCAGGTTGGAGTGCAGTGGCATGATCATGGCTGACTGTAGCCTTGATTCCCCTGGCTCAAGCGATCCTCCCACATCAGCCTCTTGAGTAGCTGGGACTACAGGCACATGCCACCATACTGGGCTAATTTTTTTTTTTTTTTAACTTTTAAGTTCAGGTGTAAAAGTGTAGGCTTTTTATGTATGTAAACTTGTGTCATTTTTTTTTTAACAGATTACTTATCTGTATTAATGAACTTCAACCCAGGTATTAATGGTACCCATTAGTTATTTTTCCTGATCCTCTCCTTCCTCTCACCCTTCACCCTCAGATAGGCCCCAGTGTCTTTCGTTTCTCTCCATGTGTTTTCATCATTTAGCTCCCACTTATCAGTGAGAACATACGGTATTTAGTTTTCTGTTCCTGCTTTAGTCTGCCAAGGATAATGGCCTCCAGCTCTATCCATGTTCCTGAAAAATATATAATTTCATTCTTCTTTATGGCTGCATAGTATTCCATGGTGTAAATGTATCACATTTTCTTTATCCAGTTTTCCATGGGTGGGCATTTAAGTTGATTCCTTGTCTTTGCTATCGTGAATAGTGCTACAATAAACATATGCATGCATGTGTCTTTATGATAGAATAATTGATATTCCTTTGGTTTATACCCAGTAATGGGATTGCTGGGTCAAATAGTAGTTCTGTTTTTAGGTCTTTGAGGAATTGCCACACTGTCTTCCACAATGGTTGAACCAATTTACATTCCCACCAACGGTATATGAGCATTCATTTTTCTCCGCAACCTCATCAGCATCTGTTATTTTTTTGACATTTTAGAAATAGCCATTCTGACTGGTGTGAGATGGTATCTCACTGTGGTTTTGATGTGCGTTTCTCTAATGATCAGTGATACTGAACTTTTTCCATATGCTTGTTTGGTTGCATGTATATCTTTTTTTATAAAGTGTCTGTTTATATCTTTTGTCCATTTTTAAATATGGTTGTTTTTTTCTTGTAAATTTGTTTAAGTTCCTTATAGATGCTGGATATTAGACCTTTGTCAGAATCATAGTTTGTTAAAATTTCCTCCCAATCTGTACATTATTCACTCTGATGATAGTTTGTTTTGCTGTGCAGAAGCTCTTAAGTTTAATTAGATCCCATATGACAATTTTGGCTTTTGTTGCAATTGCTTTTGGGATCTTTGCCATGAAATCTTTGCCTATTGCTGTGCCCCTAATGGTATTGCTCAGGTTGTCTTCCAGAGATTTTATAGTTTTGGGTTTTAAATTTAAGTCTGTAATTCATCTTGAGTTGATTTTTGTATATTGTGTAAGGAAGGGGTCCAGTTTCAATCTTCTGCATATGGCTAGCCAGTTATCACAGCACCATTTGCGGAATTGGGAGTTCTTTCCCCATTGCTTGTTTTTATCAGCTTTGTCAAAGATCAGGTGGTTGCAGGTAGTGGCCTTATTTCTGGACTCTCTATCTGTTTCATTGGTTTATGTGCCTTTGTACCAGCATCATGCTGTTTTGGTTACTGCAGCCCTGTAGTGTCACTTAAAGTTGGGTAGTGGGTACATAGTGTGTATATATACTTGTGGGCTAACTGAGATATTTTGATAGAGGCACACAATGTGTAATATAATAATCATGTCAGGGTAAATGGGAACCAACAGAATAAATATATACATAAATAAAATAAGGATTTGGCTCATGTGATTATGGAGGCTAGCAAGCCTCAAGATGTGGACCTGGCAAGCTAGATACCCAGAAGAACTAATGATGTAAATTCTAGTTTGAAAGCTAGGAGGCTGGAGACTCAGGAATACACATTGTTTCAGTTTAAGTCAGAAGGCTGGGAAAACTAATGTCCCACATTAAAGGCAGTCAGACGGGAGAAAGAAGAATCCTCTCTTACTCACAGAAGGGTCACCCTTTTTGTTCTAGTCAGACTTTAACTGATTGGATGTGGTCACCCACTTTGGGGATGGCCATCTGCTTTACTTAGGCTACTAATTCCAATGTTAATCTCAACCAGAAACACCTTCAGACACACCCAGAGTAATGCTTGACCAAATATCTGGGTACACCAGGTCCCAATCAGATGGAAACAAAATTAACCATTGCAGGGGCTGTTTTTATTAAACCTTTTCTTATCCCTTTGTGCTGCTGTGAAATCATATCTTTATCTTGAAACTTGAAGCATAATTGTAGCATTGAGTGCTAGTAGACTTCCTATGCCTGGAACTTTCTAGGTCTGCATGTAATGTGCCCCAAGCCACATTCTATGCCCTGGGAAACCTCACTGTACCCTATATTCTGAAGTGTTTTTAGATCTTTAGTTTTATGAAAATAATTTTATATGAACCAATTTTGCTAATTAAAGCAATTATTTAAAAAAAGAAGCTGGGTGACAAATACACGCACAGTGAAATATTTTTGAAATGCAGTAGAACAAATAGCTTCAAAAGCAAGGATTTTAGAAATCTTCATTTCCTCATTATGTTTGCTTAAATGGAGGGATAGCTCAAGCTGCTTGTTCATTCACCTTGATCAATGAGGATTTCTGCTTGTTAAGTAAGGGAAATTATTAATTGTATTATTGTTTTGTGTGATGCTATGTCAAAGCAGAGTGAGGTTGAAAGCCAGACTATCTAGGGGAATTTGTCCTTTTAATTTTTCCCCCTAAATCTTTGTATTAAGTCTGGTTTTGAACCTATTCTATTTTCTAGAAGATGTGCAGGTAGGATAAATGAGAAATATACTAGGCAAAGGTCAGTGTGGGTGGAGGGCATGGGGGTCCTGCTCAGAAATGCTCTGCTTGGTCTCCTCTGGAGTATGGCAGTTACGGAAGGGCACCATTGCTGCTGGGGTGCAGAGACCCAGGGCTGTAAGGGGAGCAGGAGGAGGGGGGGTTAATGTCAGAAAAGATAATTAGCCACAGCCTGTGATCTTCCAACCTCACAATGCCCTGTAGCCTGCTTCTCATATATTAAATGTGTATCTGTGGTGTATGGGTGGCTGGGCATAGAGTAAAAGAGGCCTCATACAATGCAATGTTTTTGGCCCTAGCTGACAAAGAGGGTAGCTCTTTTGAGGTTTTGTTAATAATCAGGGAAGGGGAGAGAAGATGTTTGCAGAATGGCAAGTAGAGATAAGTGAGCCCTGTCAGGGAAGGCAAAGTCAGAACAAAGGGGAGAACTTGAACTCTCAGAAATGCTCTGGGTGCATCTCATTTGACACAACGAACCCTTCCCCAAAAAGGCTTGTGCCCATCTCTTGCTCCCGTACCTTCAATTTAAAGGCAATTTGGTTGGCTTGTTGTACACTGGAAGCCTGTAGGACCAGGAGAGACAAGATTAACGCTGGAAGGGTCAGCACAGCAGATCTTACAAAGTGGAGTTGTTTGAATAACGAAAAGCAAAGAAAACAATAGGAGACCAATTCCAAGAAATGGGGCAGAACGGAAGAGCCCTGTAACATCGGAAGAGAGACACAGGAAACAGCATCTAAAGCACCTGTGGTTTCTCTAAAAGGGAGCTTTTGCATTATTTTTCATCTCTCAAAAGGTGTGAACTTAAGAAAACCTCACAGCTCCTGTTTGCTGCTTGCTCTCAAAGGGAAATTAATTATTTAGAAGGGTGATGAATAGTTGATCAAACCTTACTCCAACAGGGTTGCTGCTTAGGCTCAGAGTAATTGGCCAGGAGCAGAAGCGGGGCAGGTCCTTTCCTCAATGGTACTTTCTTCCCCTCTTGGGAGGGTGAGGATGACTGCCTGGGGTGGATCTTTTATCCCAGAAGAGCAGAACAGGGGCAGACAGGAAAACCGCGGTAATTCCCAAGACCGGCCTGCAGGAGGAGCCAGCGCCCTTCAATGGAACAAGCTGTCGTCTTAGGAAGGGAGGGCTCTTACCTGGGAAGGCTCCAAGGAGCCTCAGATTCCTCCCTAAATCCCAATCTCCCATCCGGTGGAGCAGGCAGCAGGTGCTCCCAGGCCGTTTCATCCTCTGCTTTCACTATTTGCAGACCCTGGGGGGTAGGGACTGTACAAGAGAAGGTTGTGTACCAGAAGAAGTGTGGTGCAGCACCCAGCCACAAACCTATGCTTCCAAGCCAGCCTCTGAATAGCCTTGCTTTTCCCCACAATGTTCCTTTTCTCTCTCACCCCTTCCTCTCTCACATATCACCCACCCATTCATGTCCACACCCCTATACATTTAGTGGAAATGGTCAAAAGTTTAGGCCCAGCCTTATGAAAACAGATTCCAGACTGAAGAGGTTGTATCTTTTTAAAGGCAAAGAACACAGATGATTCGAGTTTGTAAAATCACTGACAGTTGGAGGAAGACAGACAAAAACTATTCCTGGCCTCAGCCTGGTCAGTAGATGAGGCGAGAGGCAATGTATATAGTGCCTCTCTTTAGTCTGTCGAATATGGGCACAACTCAGGAACTTTGCTCCTAAGCTGTTTGACTTTAGACCAGAGGCTCCCAGCCTCTGGGCTGCAAATGATACTTGTCCAGGCTGGCCTGTTAGGAACCAGGCTGCATAGCAGGAAGTGAGCTTTGGGCCAGTAAATATTACCACCTGAGCTCTGTCTCCTGTCAGATCAGCCATGGCATGAGATTCTTATAGGAGCAAGAGCTCAAACACATGCAGGAGATCTAGGTTGCATGCTTCTTATGAGAATCTAACTAATGCCTGATGATCTGAGGTGGAACAGTTTCATCCTGAAACCACCTCCCCACCCCCACTGCTGTCCATGGAAAAATTGCCTTCTGGTACCAAAAAGGTTGGGGACTGCTGCTTTAAACCTTTTAGATAACCTCTCTAAGCCTGAGTTTCCCTGTCTCTAAATTGGGAATGGTAATATACATTTCACAAGGAAATTGAGAGGATTAAATGAGCTAACGTTTGTAAAGTTCTTGGTCTATAGTAAGCATTTGGTAAATGCCCTCTATTACTCTTGTTTTTTTAGTTATCATCATAATTCCACATTTGTCATAGATCTTATGGGGAACTGGGCAGAAGAATTTGAATGGGTTTGGGAAAATCAACTCTTACTGTTGGAGAAAACATTCATATTCCCATCCTATTCCTTCTTCTAGCAATGGACAGCTGTTTTCATCAAACTGCTGTTGCTGTGCTAATGATAGTGAATTCTCTCTCCCTCCCTCCTCCTTCCCTTCCTCTGCTTCTCTCTCCCTCTCCTCCTTCTTCCTTTCATCTGCTTCTCCCTCTCCCTCTCCTTCTTCTGCCTCCTTCCTTCCCTTCTGCCTCTTGTATTCTGGGGAATTTTTTTCTGAGATGTTGTGAAATGTCTACTTTTTAGTAGCAAGTTCTATTATTGAAGGATTTGTGTTATATTACTAAACCCATTGGCTACAAGTTCATTACCTACCATTCCAAACCTAACTCTACTTCACACAAAGAAGAGTAATTTAACTACACACATGCACAAATGAGTGTCCCATTTGACTTCTGTTCTTCTAAAAGATTTAGAAAATCATTTAGTACAATTATTTCTGATATGCACCCATCAGCTCTGACATGGTTCTGTGAAAAATAGTTGTGGTCATTTCACTAAAAGTAATGGATTTAGTTAATAAATCTGGCAAGATCGCCTATCAAAGTTAGCATTGAACCTATATAATCCTTTCACCATTGTGTGTAATTATGTCTTTTGACAGAGAAAATATTCTGAGTAGGAGCAAGTTACGTCTCCAAATGAGTGTGAAAACTTTCAAATTTGGGGCCTCCACGTGTAGGCAGCTCATAAACTCAGTTAAAAAAGGTTCCCGGGCAATTGCTGCTGGGTGTTTTCCACTCAGTGCTACAGTGTTCTCTGTGGCTGAGGAGCAGGAAGCTTGCTGTCACCTAAAGAGCCTAGGATAAATGCAAATCATCCTCAAGCTTTTGCATTTGAGAAACAAGGTATCTGTGACCAGGAGACTTCCAAATGCCCACTAATAGGTTATGGCTGTATGTTGATTCATATATCCACCCTATGTTTACACCCAGCATCTACAGAATTCTAGGCAATTGAACTACAGAAAGGACTAACATGGATTCTGCCCTCAGGGAGCTTACAGCGTAGTTATGGAAACAGACAAATTTAATGAGGCTAAATTTAGAGGCAAATACTGGATATGTCTGGCAAACTGCTGTGGTGAGTCCCCTATGCCATCTGTCTTTAATTATCTGAACAAATTCACGTGGAAGAAGGATTTGATTTGTTCTCTATAACCATTCAGGTCAAAGCAAAGAACTAAGAATAAAAATAATTCTACTTTTTAAATGCTGCCTTTGTACCAGGCATTTAACATGTATTGTCTCATTTAATCCTTAGCAACTATAATAGTCTGCTCAGGCTGCCATAACAAAATACCACTGACTGCATGGCTTACACAACTGAAATTTATTTTGTCACAATCTGGAGGCGAGGAAACCCAAGATCAGGGTACCAGCCTCTTTGGTTCTTGGTGATGGCACTCTTCCTGGCTTGCAGATGGCTGCCTTCTAGGTGTGTGGTCACGTGGTCTTTCCTTGGTGCCTGCGAATAGAAAGGGGGAGTGGGAGAGTTTTTCTTCTTTTTATAAGGCCACAGTTGTATCAGATTGGGCCCCGCCTTAATGCTCTCACTTTACCTTGATTACCTCCTAAAGATTCTATCTCCAGAAACAGAAACTGGGGATTAAGGCTTCAACATATTAATTTTCGGAGGCGTACAGTTCAGTCAGTGGCACCAACCCTATGCCTTACATTATTATCCCTGTTTTTCAGATGAGAGGAATCCCGCTCAGAGAGGTTATGTAACCTCTCCAAGATTACACAATTAAGAAGTTGCAGAGATAGGAGTCTATGTCTGTCTGACTAAAGGATGACTTTTCTTTTGTGCTATCCTGTGTTGCTTCTTGAATCAGTGGCATCTCCCACTTCACTGCATAGCGCATTTTGAGTCAATATAAGAGAAATCTTTGATGTTTGAAATAATTAGAGCTGGTAACAGGGTCTCCATCACAGACAGTGTTAAGCAATGTATAGATGTTGTAGAGGAGAGTCTCAGACTGGGTGGAATATTGTACCAGAGCAATGATTTCCAAAGTATGCTAAGTGATAGGGTGGGCCTTGGGATGCCTACTCCACATATCCTTCAATCAGAGCCACTCAGAGTTCATCTACTAAAACAATAATCCGACATTTATTGAGCATTTACCAGGTACTGTTGCATAAACTTCCCATGTATTCGTTTATTTAATAATTGAAACAGCACCAAGACGTAGATACTGTTATTACCCCCATTTTACAGATGGCAGAAAAACTAAGGCATGGAGGAACAAAGAAACTTGTCCAAGGTTGCACAGGTAGGGTAAGTGGAGGTGGGATTTGAACCCAGGGCTGCCTAGCATGGTAGTCTGTACTCAATAAGCTGTATGCCAACCATCTTCTCAATTTTATTAGAAATATTGAGTTTCTTTGAAATAATTCACATGAATAAAGAGTGATATAGATTGAAATTTTTGAAAATCACTGTCTTTTCTGGCATTTTTGAGTTTCATTGGTTCAATAATCATTCTCCAGGTTGATGGTCCAGAACCTCCAGTGACACTTTCTACCAGATAAGACCGTGGCTTCAGCCTCTGACTGCAGACTTGAATCCTTCTCTTAGCATTATTAAGCCAGAATTTGCTAGATTTGGCCGTGGTTGCACCTGTAGACTGACAAGTTGCCACAACCTGACTTTGTCTCCCAGTTCTGAACTTGCTCTCTAGCTTACAGTGCTGTGATTGGGTCTGTGACATTTCTATACATGGAAACTATCCATTGGTCCCACCCAACCTGAGCATAAACCGGAATTAAGGTTCACTGGACACAATGAACTGGTGGAACATGTAAGCCTGAGGAACCTCCTGAGGAAAGACTTCCCTGGAAAAGAAGGAGCCAACCAGGAGTGATGAGCCTGACCCTGTGAGAAAGGCCTCATCATCAGAGTAGAAGGGAACAATCATTGTGTAACATGGTTGTCTGTCTCTCAGATCTGTCTCCTAGCCAGGACCACCATGGACTCATGACTCAGTGCTGTGAATAGGAGGCATGCACATAAAAAAACCAAGAGCACTGGTTTATGCAAAACTCCTTAAGACACCTAGGCACCAGTATTGCTGCTTAAGTATGGCTCTAACGGAATCAAACCTGAATAACAAAATCAGTCATTTAGTTACCAATATGGGTTGTACATCCATGGTGCCCACAGTCCAGTGCTTAATTTTCTGCTGAATAAGAAACATGAGCTTTTATCAGAAAGGGAATACAGTATAGGGGAAGAACATAGTCTTTATCTAATAGTGTCAGATGAGGAAGTAAACAAAAGTACAGCACTAGATAGCATGCATGGCCAGAAAGCATCTAAATGTGTATAGACTACATATAATGCTGTTATCAGAGATTAATTTTTCATATCTTCCCAATGGGACTTTTTTTTTTTTTTTTTTTGTTTCGGAGTTTCATTCTTGTTACCCAGGCTGGGGGGCAATGGCGCAATGTCGGCTCACCGCAACCTCCGCCTCCTGGGTTCAGGCAATTCTCCTGCCTCAGCCTCCTGAGTAGCTGGGATTACAGGCACGCGCCACCAGGCCCAGCTGATTTTTTGTATTTTTAGTAGAGACGGGGTTTCACCATGTTGACCAGGATGGTCTCAATCTCTTGACTTCGTGATCCACCCACCTCGGCCTCGCAAAGTGCTGGGATTACAGGCAGGAGCCACTGCGCCCGGCCCCAATGGGACTATTAATAGCTACCTTGAAGGGTTGGTGGGTACATTAAATAGAAATGTGTACAAATGGATATAAAATGTCTTGATCAGTTCCTATAACATAAGAGCACTGATAAATGGAAGATATTATTATTGGTTGGAGTAGTAGTAGTATTGTTATTATCTTCTTATTAGTACCCATGAAATATGTTGTTCTACATAGCAAAGAATATGAATCTAGGGACAGTCTAAATAGTGGTTATGTTTTATTTGTCAATATCAATTTCAGCATCTTAATTCTTGTGACTTTCCTATTGAATATGCTCTGGATGTTACTTCTGTCTTACTCTCTGGGTAGGGAGTTTCCTGAAAGCAGGAATTTCATTCCCATCAAATTAGAAACTTGGTATGGAGAAGAATCACATCTTCCCAGCCCTACAGGAGAGCCTACCATCAGATGTGAGGCAGCCTGAAAATTGGGTACAAGCCTCCAACACTGGATTTTAGTTTTCCCCAAAGACATAGATACTATCTTTTATCTAAAGCCCACAGGTGGTCATTTGGTACGTGATGTTCCTGAGTGGAATGAGATAATAGCATTCTCCATTTTATTACTCATTAATGTCTTGGTATTATAGTTGGATTGAGCTACAGTGACAAGGCAGAAAAGAGGTGGGAGCAGGAAGGCTCTAGATGCCTCTTCATAGTTGAATTTCTATGGAATATCAGAAAATATTTTATACTCCAAAACTGTGTAGCTGTCAAATGTCCCCAGCTACTGCACTGAAATGTTTTCCTTTATTTTTAAGCCTAGGCACATTTCAGGCCCTATTGAATGCATGTGCTTCCAATTGATTTACATTTAACATTAAAATGTTGTTTTGTAAGAGATTTGATGTCCAAGAAGACTGCTGAGCTGCTTTTGTGCACGTTTTAAAGCCTTTTTCTTTGAAGGGATTGAAACCTAGGTGGTACTCTGTGTTGTTTCCAGCCTCAGATAGCCAGAGGGTGCTGGAATAGTAGAGGGCGTCTGGGGGTGGCCTGCATCTTGTAGAGTGAGTGGTGATCTGGGGGAGACAAGAGACTAAAGACAGTTGTGGATCAAATGTGGATGGGGCACATTCTTTGTGCGTAATGACTGGACAGACATCTGAAGTCCCAAATATTGCCAATTAAAACCAAATTTGAGTCCTAGCCCTTTCAATGAATCTTTATTTCTTCTTGTTCAGACTTTATCTTCTTCAGTTTCTTAACCTTTCTTGTTCAAACCAGAGTGTAGGACTCAGAATTTGCTTTACTGAAATATTACTATGGCCAGGAGATGTGGAATGGGAAGTATCTGCTGGAAGAGCAAAAAAATATAAACGATATAAAGCGCCATTGGAGTTGAATGAATGTTACTTACAAAACACCTAATCTTGTGGTCCTGAACACAAATGCCCATAAGTGTAGCTGGTGAGTGGAAGGCATTAGGGAGTTGGACTTTGGAGAAGTAGAGCATGTATTCTCCATCTAAAATCATTAAAAATATTTAAATACTGTCCAGACCAAACAAAGCATATCAGTGTGCCCAGTTCACCATACAGTTTCCAGTTTGCAGTACCTTTATCTAATTCAACCCTCAAATTTATTAATGAGGAAGCTAAAACTTGAGAGCTGCAAAATGACTTGTCAAAATGCACCCAGCTAGTAAGTGGCAGGAAGAGACTCAAATATATATTTACGAAACCATATATAATTTCATATATATACTCATATATATATGAAAACATACACTTCATATATATATGAAACCAATGAAGGAAACTTATGAACTGCACAATGCCTAGTGCTGGTAGTTTAGTGAGGAGAAGATTGGCAAACTGACAGTGGAAAAAGAATAACAAAGTGGCTGCGAATCAGAAATAAGGAAATGTAAAGTATACATTAAAATTGGGGATGGCTCAGAGAAGGTGGATCTTGAATCACTTCTGAGCTAGAAGTGACAGAAAACTCGAGAGCTTAGAGGCAGATGTGAGGCAGGAGAGTGATGGCAGCATGCAGTCCCTTTGAAGAGTTAGGTGAGGAAGTCTTAGACAAACATGTAGTCTAAAGTGATATGTGATTAATATTCCAGTTAACAGTTTAAAAGCATATCGGGCACTACCTAAGCTAAGAAGTGGAGGAGAGAATATTTGTATTCACCTGGAGGCTTTCATTTTGAGCATTATGATGTGTGTGTGTGTGTATGTGTGTGTGTGTGTGTGTGTGTGTGTGTGTGTGTCTAGAAATGTAAATTAAATACTACCGTATATCTAAGATCAAATGTTTGACAAGAAAATGAGCTACACTGTACAAGTATATGATGTCATTTCCATCTATAGAGTTAAATTTTGACAGACAGCTTCTTCTTGGGAAAATTGTGCCATCCACAGTCATCATGATCCTCATTTAATTGCTGTCTAATTTTTACCTGCAGTTAGAAGTTGATATTATGTGCACCTGTGAGGTACCATTTCAGGCCCTCTGTTTTCTTAACCAACTGTGTGATACCATTTTTTGGAGTTGACACCATTTAATAACACCCCCTCCAAAAGCAGCTTTCAGCTAAATTTTAGGAACTCATAAAACATTCCTTCAGGACATAGTCTTCTTTTACATATTGGAGTGGCTGGTTTAAATCTCAGTCCACAAACCTATAGGATGGGCAAACTCAATATCATTCTATTTAAGGATCTCTCCTTCCCCTAGGGTTGTATGCACTGGTGAGCCATCTGATCCTTAATGTCATCTACTAGGTAAGTTGCACCTTTGATATCCCTCTACCTGTCCCCTTCAGCTCTAATGGTTCTCTTTGATACTTCCATGTTTCATTTTGAGGACTTGGAAATTATTCTGCTCCTTCCTGGCCATAATCAGGCACAGAAATTTATGTTCTTCTTCATTCCCCAAGGCTTTTGCCTGGAGGGAATTTGCGAAGACCCTCTTGCTGGGTTCTAGTTATGTCTATAGTCTCAAAATTTCCTTCTCTTCTGTGCTCCTCAATAAACATGTTCACTTTACTCTCTATCCTCTCTACTGCCCTCAGAACTTATTTTTTTTGGACACCCAAACTGATCAACTCTTTTATTTCTGCTTTTGTTCAGTCATATCCCTACTGATGCAATGAACACAAAATTGTGGAACTGATGGAATTAGGAAGGGAGTGGTGGCCATTGGGGTACAGTCTAGACTACTAGGAGAAAAATGATTTCAAATAATGTTATCCTGACCTAAAATCTAAATGATTTAAAATCATCATTACCACCACTACCACCACCACCATCGTTATCATCATCATCACCATCATATTCTTTGTTACCTAAATACTCTTCTTGACCTATTATGTGCACTTTGAGTTACTTCTCCAGGACCCAAATTAAACTTTTCTGGAGCTAATCATACCATTCTTATTTCCTGGAGCTGCTGGGATTCTGGGATTTGGCACCAGAGGCAGTCTGTTGCCTGAAAACTAGGCAAAGCACCCCACGAAACTATTGGATAAAGCCAAATTGTCTTTTGTATCTTCTCCCCCTTTAGTGTCAAGCGCAGTCATTACTCTGCATAAAGACGTTTGCTATGATTTAAATGGTTGTTCCCTCCAAATTTCACATTGAAATTTATTTGCCATTGTGACAGTATTGAGATATGTGACCTTTAAGAAGTGTTTAAGTCATGATGGCTTCTTCCTCGTGAATGAACAACTAATGCCATCATCATAGGAGTGGGTTTGCTATTGTCATCACAGGAATGAGTTTGCTCCTCCTGGACCTCTCTTTTTTTTTTTTTTTTTTTGGCCCTTGCACCATGTGACACCCTCTGCCATGTTATTATGCAGCAAGAAAACCCTCACCAGAAGCTGGCACCTTTATATTGGACTTTCCAGAACTGTGAACCAATACATTTGTTTATTATAAAATACCTAGTTTATGGTATTCCGTTATAGCAGCACAAAACAAACTAAGACATCCTGAAAGAGTAGTGTGTGTCCTTCTCGGCTTTTATGAAATTGTTAGTTGGAAGTCCAGATATTGCAAATATTTTCAAACCTGAGCACTTCTGATTGCAAAATGTGTATATACACATAGACGTGTTCACATAGGGGAGGTGTGTCAAGAAGGGATGCAAACAACAAATAGAGGGAAATCAATCAATTAGGGAAGTCTAGTATAGGGGCCAATAGAAATATTCAATTTCAAAAACCAATAAGTACTCAAATTATAGGTAAGAGCAACAGAAAGAAACTGATGCCTGGCGGGATAAAATTGGAAGCTTGGCTTTGTTTTCAATAAGAGACAGAGGTTTGTGGGACAAGAGAGAAAATAACAGCAAATGTTAATTCAAAGCTCATTTCCCTTCCTTGCCTTCCTCCCACCCTACTTCCTTGTCCCATAGTGAGAAATAATGATCATGTTCCACACTTGGAAGAATGGGTAATGGGAAGCATAGTGAGAGGAAATGACTTTCTCAGCAAATTGTCAGCAGTGGTTGAAGGACTCACAAGTGGTGTTTCTTTGGGTGCTCTCGCATACAGCCTTCCAAAGCAGACTCTGGCTGGATAACTCAGCTGTCAAAACCCTGTGGCAATAGGACCAAGGTAGTGGGTTTCTTCTAATTTGGGCCTGGTGGCTTAACTCTGTTCCCCAGCTATAGATGGAACCCAGGCCATAAGCTTTAATCCTATGTATAGTCTCAGCCTCAGCTTAGCCTTAATCCCAGAAGAAACTCAAACCTTGGTCACAGGTAGAGCCCTAACATTCTCCAGAGGTTGAGGTCCCAATCCTGATCATAAAATGAACTCTAATCTTTGTCGTAGGTTGAATTCTTAAACCCAGCCATAGGTTGAGCCCCTGACCTTGGCTAGCTACCTCAGATATATGTATTATGGGGCATCAAAGGGATCAGGAAGGAAGGTAAAGATGTTGTAGTGTATCTCTATTATTTCTACGAAGAAAAGCAACTTACTCTATTAATAGGACATGAGTAACCTATTTTCACATGATGACAAATGATATATACATGCTTTTTTACTAGAAGCCATGGGGAGAAGCTTGCTGGAGTGAAAGTATAAGAACTGTTGCCTCTAACTCTGAGGATAGAATTTAGGATAGATGTGATAAGGTCTCTTTGAAAATGTATCTGCCATTTTATGTCATTTGTTAAAAAGACAGCACTGGTGTTTGTTTTGCTGTACTCTCTCATGTTTAAGACACCAAGGGCAATGCCATGACAGCCATTTATGAAAATGCACCTAGTATTAAAGCCCCTTTCTTTCCTGAATCCTTTACCCCATTGATCTGCAAAAATATCTAAAGCCTCCAATATTTGAATCACTCCTTTGGGTTTCGACATGGGTAGCTTCTGTTTTATTGCAAATCTTACTTGGGATATTTCCCATGTATAGATAATGACAATTAAAATACATTTAGAAAAGGAGTCCATTCTGAGTAACCAAAATAAACTGTTGCCAGCATTCAAACCAGTCCAAAAGTTGGCGTAAAGTGTACAAGAGGTTTAAATACAAACTGGAAAAATAACACTTAAAGTGGAGTAAATCTTACTAGGTAGCTAAAAAATATTTAATGCAAGTTCAGAATTTTGCCTCAAACATTTACAGAAGTATAGGGAGAAGTTGGTAGTTAATTTTAGTTACCTAAAAGGCAGTCATATCAAAAGCAGGGGAAGGTTGGGTGACTCTCCACTTCCAGGCAGTAGTCAAGTCCTAGGTAATTGATCAAAGTTTGCTAGAAGGTAGAGTATTTCACATATGCTGCCCAGAGACAAACTTCTGATCTGCTTGAAATTTCTAGTTGGAAATGTATATATCCTTGCAGATATTTTCAAACCTTAACACTTCTGATGATAAGGGACTCCTATCTATGGGGAAGCATGATATGTGGATTGCTGTAACAGATGATGGGACTATAGAAAGCTATTTTCTACATCTTCAATCTCTCCTTTTCTCATCAGTTCTTAATCTCAAGTTGCCTTCTTAATGTAAAACGCAGCAAAAATAATCCTTCCATCCCATATTCTGCTTCTTAGCCAAAATTTATCAAATAGGTTGAGCTTACCGTCTACACTTCCTCAGTTGCACTTAATTTTTAATTTAAACTTTATTGAGATGTAATTTACATGTAATAAAATGCACACATTTTAAATGTACATTTAATGAGTTCTGAAGAATGTATAAACTCATGTACCCATCATCACAATCATGCTATAGAACATTTTCATCACCCCAAAGTCAGTTGCCCCTTCCTAGTTAATTTTCTACCTTCCAGCCCCAGAAAACCTCTTACATTATTTTCGTTGCTATAGATTATATTTTGGGGTGGGTGAGTGGGTTCATATCAATTGAGTATAATGTATACTTTAAAATGTTTATTTTCTTTTCAGATAATTTGTTTTTCTTCCATTTTATTGAGGTATAATTGATACATAAAAATCACATAAATTTCAGGGGTGCAACATGATGGTTTGCTATACATATACATTGTGAAATGATTACCACAATCAAGTGAATTAAGACCTCTATAATCTCAGAGTAACCTTTTTTTGTGGTGAGAGTACTTAAGATCTACAGTCTTAGCAAATGTAAATGTAGTCATCATGCATTACATTAGATCTTCAGAATTTATTCCTCTTATAACTGAATGTTTGTATCCTTTGACTAATATGTCCCTGTTCCCTCCCTTCACACCTGCCCCCAGCCTTTGGCAGCCACCATTCTGCTCTCTGTTTCTGTAAGTTCAACTTTTGTAGACTCTACATATTAGTGAGACCATAAAATATCTGCCTTTCTGTGTTTGGCTTACATCACTTAGGATAATGTCCTCTAAGTCATCCGAATTGTCACAAATGGCAGAATTTTCTTCTTTTTTTGTGGCTGAATGATATTCTATTACTTACACAAATACACACACACACACACACACACACACATTATAACATACACCAAATTTTCTTTTTTTTTTCGCATTTATTTTATTGCATTTTAGGTTTTGGGGTACATGTGAAGAACATGCAAAATTGTTGCATAGGTACACACGTGGCAGTGTGATTTGCTACCTTCCTCCCCATCACCTACATCTGGCATCTCTCCCCTTGCTATCTCTCCCCAGCTCCCCACCCCCCACCGTCCCTCCCCTATTTCCCCCCAACTGACCCCAGTGTGTAGTGCTCCCCTCCCTGTGTCCATGTGTTCTCATTCTTCAACACCCGCTTATGAGTGAGAACATGCGGTGTTTGATCTGCTCCTCTGTCAATTTGCTGAGAATGATGGTTTCCAGGTTCATCCATGTCCCTACAAAGGACCAAAACTCATCGTTTTTGATGGCTGCATAATATTCCATGGTGTATATGTGCCACATTTTCCCTGTCCAGTCTATCGTTGATGGGCATTTGGGTTGGTTCCAGGTCTTTGCTATTGTAAACAGTGCTGCAATGAACATTCGTGTGCACGTGTCCTTATAGTAGAACGATTTGTAATCCTTTGGATATATACCCAGTAAGGGGATTGCTGGGTCAAATGGAAGTTGTATTTCTAGGTCCTTGAGGAATCGCCACTCTGTCTTCCACAATGGTTGAACTAATTTACACTCCCACCAACAGTGTAAAAGTGCTGCTATTTCTCCACATCCTCTCCAGCATCTGTTGTCTCCAGATTTTTTAATGATCGCCATTCTAAGTGGCGTGAGATGGTACCTCAATGTTGTTTTGATTTGCATTTCTCTGATGACCAGTGATGATGAGCATTTTTTCATATGTTGGCCTCATGTATGTCTTTTGTAAAGTGTCTGTTCATGTCCTTTGCCCACTTTTGAATGGGCTTGTTAGTTTTTTTCTTGTAAATCTGTTTTAGTTCTTTGTAAATTCTGGGTATCAGCCCTTTGTCAGATGGGTAAACTGCAAAAATTTTTTCCCATACTGTTGGTTGCCAATTCACTCTAATGACTGTTTCTTTTGCGGTGCAGAAGCTGTGGAGTTTGATTAGGTCCCATTTGTCTATTTTGGCTTCCGTTGTCAATGCTTTCGGTGTTTTGGTCATGAAGTCCTTGCCTACACCTATGTCCTGAATGGTTTTGCCTAGATTTTCTTCTAGGGTTTTTATGGTGTTAGGTCTTATGTTTAAGTCTTTAATCCATCTGGAGTTAATTTTAGTGTAAGGTGTCAGGAAGGGGTCCAGTTTCTGCTTTCTGCACATGGCTAGCCAGCTTTCCCAACACCATTTATTGAACAGGGAATCCTTTCCCCATTGCTTGTTTTTGTCTGTTTTGTCAAAGATCAGATGGTTGTAGATATGCTGTGTTGCCTCCGAGACCTCTGTTTTGTTCCATTAGTCTATATCTCTGTTTTGGTACCAGTACCATGCTGTTTTGATTACTGTAGCCTTGTAGCATAGTTTGAAGTCCGGTAGTGTGATGCCTCCCACTTTGTTCTTTTTTGCTTAGAATTGACTTGGCTATGCGGGCTCTCTTTTGGTTCCATATGAAGTTTAAGGTGATTTTTTACAGTTCTGCGAAGAAGGTCATTGGGAGCTTGATGGGGATAGCATTGAATCTGTAAATTACTTTAGGCAGTATGGCCATTTTCACGATATTGATTCTACCTAACCATGAACATGGAATGTTTCTCCATCTGTTTGTGTCCTCTCTTATTTCGTTGAGCAGTAGCTTGTAGTTCTCCCTGAAGAGGTCCTTTACGTTCCTTGTTAGTTGTATTCCTAGGTATTTTATTCTCTTTGTGGCAATTGTGAATGGAACTTTGTTCTTGATTTGGCTCTCTTTAAGTCTGTTATTGGTGTATAGGAATGCATGTGATTTTTGCACATTGATTTTGTATCCTGAGACTTCACTGAACTTGCTTATCAGTTTCAGGAGATTTGGGGCTGAGAAGATGGGGTCTTCTAGATATACAATCATGTTGTCTGCAAATAGAGACAATTTGACTTCCTCCTTTCCTATTTGAATACCCTTTATTTCTTTTTCTTGCCTGATTGCTCTGGCTAGAACTTCTAATACTATATTGACTAGCAGTGGTGAGAGAGGGCATCCTTATCTGGTGCCACATTTCAAGGGGAATGCTTCCAGTTTTTGCCCATTCAGTATGATATTGGCTGTTGGTTTGTCATAAATAGCTTTTATTATTTGGAGATACATTCCATCAATACCTAGTTTATTGAGGGTTTTTAGCATAAAGTGCTGTTGAATTTTGTCAAAGGCCTTCTCTGCATCAATTGAGATAATCATGTGGTTTTTGTCTTTGGTTCTGTTAATGTGGTGAATGACGTTTATAGACTTGTGTATGTTGAACCAGCCTTGCATCCCCAGGATGAAGCCTACTTGATCATGGTGGATAAGCTTTTTGATGTGCTATTTCAATCAGCTTGTCAGTATTTTATTGAAGAATTTTGCATGTATGTTCATCATGGATATTGGCCTGAAGTTTTCTTTTCTTGTTGAGTCTCTGCCGGGTTTTGGAATCAGGATGATGTTGGTCTCATAAAATGATTTGGGAAGAATTCCCTCTTTTTGTATTGTTTGGAATAGTTTCAGAAGGAATAGTACCAGCTCCTCTTTGTATGTCTGGTAGAATTCGGCTGTGAACCCGTCTGGACCTGGGCTTTTTTTGGGTGGTAAGCTCTTAATTGCTGCCTCAACTTCAGACCTTGTTATGGGTCTGTTCAGGGTTTCGGCTTCTTCCTGATTTAGGCTTTGGAGGAGGCAAGTATCCAGGAATTTATCCATTTCTTCCAGGTTTATTAGTTTATGTGCATAGAGTTGTTTGTAATAATCTCTGATGATGGTTTGAATTTCTGTGGAGTCTGTGGTGTTATCCCCTTTATTGTTTTTTATTGCATCAATTTGGTTATTCTCTCTTTTCTTTTTTATTAATCTGGCTAGTGATTTGTCTATTTTGTTGATCTTTTCAAAAAACCAGCTCCTGGATTTATTGATTTTTTGAAGGGTTTTTTGTGTCTCTATCTCCTTCTGTTCTGCTCTGATCTTAGCTATTTCTTGTCTTTTGCTAGACTTTGAGGTTTTTTGATCTTGCCACTCTAGCTCTTTCAGTTTTGACAATAGGGTGTCAATTTTAGATCTCTCCTTGCTTCTCATGTGGGCACTTATTGCTATATATTTTCCTCTAGAGACTGCTTTAAATGTGTCCCAGAGATTCTGGCATGTTGTGTCTTCATTCTCCTTGGTTTCGAAGAACATCTTTATTTCTGTCTTCATTTCATTGTTTATCCAGTCAATATTCAAGAGCAAGTTGTTCAGTTTCCATGAAGCTGTGCGGTTCGGGGTTAGTTTTTGAATTCTGAGCTCTAACTTGATTGCACTGTGTTCTGAGAGATTGTTACAATTTCCGTTCTTTTGCATTTGAGAGTGATTTATTCCCAATTATGTGGTCAATTTTAGAGTAGGTGTGATGTGGTGCTGAGAAGAATGTATATTCTGTGGATTTGGGGTGGAGAGTTCTGTAAATGTCTATTAGGTTTGCTTGGTCCAGGTCTGAGTTCAAGTCCTGGATATCCTTGCTAATTTTCTGTCTGGTTGATCTGTCTAATATTGACAATGGGGTGTTAAAGTCTCCCACTATTATTGTGTGGGAGTCTAAGTCTCTTTGTAAGTCATTAAGAACTTGCCTTATGTATCTGAGTGCTCCTGTATGGGGTGCGTATATATTTAGGATCGTTAGCTCTTCTTGTTGCATTGATCCTTTTACCATTATGTAATGTCCTTCTTTGTCTCTTATGATCTTTGTTGCTTTAAAGTCTAATTTATCAGAGATGAGAATTGCAACTCCTGCTTTTTTTTGCTCTCCATTTCCTTGGTAAATCTTCCTCCATCCCTTTATTTTGAGCCTCTTTGTATCCTTGCATGTGAGATGGGTTTCCTGGATACAGCACACCGATGGGTTTTGGCTTTTTATCCAATTTTCCAGTCTGTGTCTTTTGATTGGGGCATTTAGTCCATTTACATTTAGGGTTAATATTGTTATGTACGAATCTGATACTGCCATTTTGGTGCTAGCTGGGTGTTTTGCCCTTTAGTTGAGCTGGCACTTGTTGTTCCTTTATATGTGTAGAACCTCTTTCAGGAGCTCTTGTAGAGCTGGCCTGGTGGTGACGAAATCTCTGAGTACTTACATGTTCCCAAAGGATTTTATTTTTCCTTCACTTATGAAGCTTAGTTTGGCTGGATAGGAGATTCTGGGTTGAAAGTTCTTTTCTTTAAGGATGTTGAATATTGGCCCCCACTCTCTTCTGGCTAGTACGGTTTCTGCTGAGAGATCTGCTGTGAGTCTGATGGGCTTCCCTTTGTGGGTAACCCGACCTTTCTCTCTGGCTGCCCTTAGTATTTTCTCCTTCATTTCAACCCTGGTGAATCTGACAATTATATGCCTTGGGGTTGCTCTTTATGAGGAATATCTTTGTGGTGTTCTCTGTATTTCCTGGACTTGAATGTTTGCCTGCCTTGCTAGGTTGGGGAAGTTTTCCTGGATAATGTCCTGAAGAGTATTTTCCAGCTTGGATTCATTCTCTTTGTCGCATTCAGGTACGCCTGTCAAACGTAGATTAGGTCTTTTCACATAGTCCCACATTTCTTGGAGATTTTGTTCATTCCTTTTTACCCTTTTTTCTCCAGTCTTGCCGTCCCATTTTATTTCATTGAGTTGATCTTTGACCTCTGATATCCTTTCTTCTGCTTGGTCAATTCGGCTGTTGATACTTGTGCATGCTTCGCGAAGTTCTCGTGTTGCGTTTTTCAGCTCCACCAATTCACTTATATTCCTTTCTATATTTTCCATTCTCGTTAGCATTTCGTCAAATCTTTTTTCAAGGTTCTTAGTTTCTTTGCATTTGGTTAGAACATGTTCTTTAAGTTCACCGAAGTTTCTTACTACCCACCTTCTGAAGTCTGATTCTGTCATTTCATCACACTCGTTCTCCCTCCAACCTTGTTCCCTTGCTGGTGAGGAGTTGTGATCCCTTGTAGGAGGAGAGGTGTTCTGGTTTCGGGTGTTTTCATCCTTTTTGCGCTGGTTTCTTCCCATCTTTAATGATTTATCCACCTGTCGACTTTGTAGTTGCTGGCTTTCAGATTGGGTCTCAGATCTTTCAGATTGACGTTCTGTTTGTTGATGATGAGGTTATTTCTGTTTCTTGGTTTTCCTTCTGACAGACTGGCCCCTCTGCTGTAGGTCTGCTGAGGTTCACTCCAGGCCCTGCTTGCCTGGGGTTCACCTGCAGCAGCTGCTGAACAGTAAGGGTTGTTACCAGTTTTCTTCTTCTGCTATCTTTGTCCCGGAAGGATACCCGCCTAGTGTCAATCTGATCTCTCCTTTATGAGGTGTCTCTTTGGATATATAGGGGTCAGGGAGCTGCTTGAGGAGACGGTCTCTTCTTTATAGGAGCTCAAATGGTGAGCTGTGAGCTCTGTTGTTGTTCATTCAGAGCTGCTGGGCAGGTACGTTTAGGTCTGCTGCAGCAGAACTCATAAACTGCTTTTTTTCCCCAGGTGCTCTGTCCCAGGGATTTAGGGCTTTATGAGTTTTGGTTATGCTGCTGCCTTCTCTTTTTTTTTTTTTTTTTTCTCCTTCAGAGCTGCCCTGCCTACCAAGGAGGCAGTCTAGTTACTGTCTGCCTGTAGAGGCTTTGCCGAGCTGGTGTGGGCTCTGCCCAGCTGCTGAGTGAACTTCCCTGCAGTCCTGTTTATGTGAGTGTAGTTAGAACTGCCTCGGCAAGAGTGGCCCGCCTCAACAGAGGCGGAGCCTCTCTGTAGTGGCGGGTTGCCTTGGCAACGGCGGGCTGCCTCAGCATTGGCTGACTACCTCCGTAGTGGCGGGCTGCCTTGGTAATGGCAGACGCCCCTCCCCCACAGAGCTGGACCGTCCCGGGTTCAGCTGCGCTTGCTGTGAAACTCTCAATCCAGAGTTTCTGGTTGCTGTTCTTTTGTGGGGGTGGGACCAGCCGAGCCTGATCACCTGGCTCCCTGCCTCAGGGCCTTTTTTAAGTTGGTGTTCCAGTCGCCTGTTGAAGAGGCGCCAGGGTCTGTTTGTTTTCCCCTGCGGCCACTCACTGCGCTGGCTTAAACAGCGGCACTGAGGTTTGTGGTGCTTTTTTTTTTTTTTTTTTTTGCCCTGGAATCTACTGTCCTGGTTCTCTGCTCAGTCCCCTTTTTAAACAGACGAATGGGCAACTTCCCGTGGCTCCAATCGCCAGCCAAAAGGGCACCCGGACCGGTGTATTTTGTACGGAGAACTGCTGCTCCGGGGCGCCGACAAAGCAGCTGCGCGGGGCAAAGCAGCGGTGCCGGCCAGCACAGCCACGCTGGCCGAAACAGCCGCGCTGGTGACCCATGGAGCTCCTCTGCTTGGGAATTGCCTAGTCTGTGGGCAATAAAAATGCGGCATCCACTCACCCTCTGCGCTTTCACCGGGAGCTGCAATCCTGAGCTGTTCCTAACCGGCCATCTTGGATCCTCTCTCACCAAATTTTCTTTATCTTTTCATCCACCAATAGACACTTGGATTGTTCCCGTATCTTGGCTGTTGTGAATAATGCTGCAATAAACATGGGAGTATAGATATTGCTACAAAATACCAATTTAATTTCCTCTCAATATATATGCAGAAGTGGGATTGAGGGATCATATGGTAGTTATATTTTTAATTGTTAAGAAAATTTCATACTGTTTTTTGTAATGTTTGTACCGATTTACACTCCCACCAACAATTTACAAGAGTTCCCTTTTCTTCATATCATCACTCTTTATACCTTGTCTTTTTGATACTGGTCATTCTAACTGGGATAAGAAAATATATCATTGTGGTTTTGATTTGCATTTCTCTAATGATTAGTAATGTTGAGCGTCTTTTCATATACTTATTGGCCATTTGTATGTCTTCTTTGGAAAAATGTTACTTCAGGTTCTTTGCCCATCTCCTAATTGCATGACTTGTGGACTTTTTTGGGCCAATGAATTTTATGAGTTAGCATGTCATTTTTGCTTATATCTGACTTTCACGAAGCATAACATTTTTGAGATTCATCCATGTCATGGCGTATATCAATAGATTATTTGCAGATGCCCTTTATTGGGTTAAAGAAATTCCCTTCTGCCAAACTTGCTAACATTTTTTGGGGGAATGGATGTTAGATTTTGTCAAGTGTGTTTTCTGCACCTTTTAAGATGATCATATGATTTTTAGCCTGTTAATATGATGAGTTATTTTTATTGATTTCCAAATACAAACTAACCCTGTAATACTGGGATAACTATTGACCCACTTGGTCATGATGTAGTATCCCTTTATACATTGTTGAGTTTGTGCCATCAAATTTTGTTAAGAACTCATCTATTCATGAGGGATATTGGTCTGTAGTTTTCTTTTCTTGTAATGTCTTTGCTATATTTTGGTAACTGTAATGCTGGCCTTATGGAATGAGTTGGAAATATTTCTTCCTCTTTAATTTTCTAGAAGAGTTTTTATTGAATTTAAATGTTTGATAAAATTTGTTAGTGAAACCATCTGGGGCTAGAGTTTTCTTTCTGGGCAAGTTTTAAACTATAAATTCAATTTAAAAAATAGATACAGGGCTTTTTATGTTATCTATCCTTGAGTAATAATAGCATCTGTTTGAGCTACTTTGAGTGGTTTCTTTCTTGCAAGAAATTTGTCAATTTCATCTGCTGTAATATTTATTAGCCAAAGTTGTTTATAATATTAATAGCTTTTTAATAATTATAGAATTGGTAGTGATGTTACCACTCTCATTCCTGATATTGATAGTTTGTTTCTTCACACTTTTCCTATACAGCCTGGCTATAGATTTATCAATTTTATTGATTTTCTCAAACAACCAGTTTTTTTATATTATTGATTTTTCTCTATTGTTTTTCTTTTTTTACTTCATAGTTTTCAACTCTGATTTTTATTATTTCATTTCCTCTGTTTATTTTGGGTTACATTTTTTTTTCTAGTTTCATAGATGGAAGACCTTTCTTATACTCAAATACATTTATTTAGTGCTATAAATCCTCTGGTAAGTACTCTATTAGCTGCATTATACAAATGTTTCTAAGGTGTGTTTCTACTTTTATTAAATTCAAAATACTTTCTAATTTCCCTTTTGATTGTTTTAATTATTCATCATTTATAAGTATGTTGTTTAGTTTCTAAAAAATTTGCCATTTTCCAGAGATTTTCCTGCTATTGATTTGTAACTTAATTCCATTGTGATCAAAGAAGATTCTTTATGTGACTTAAATAATTTTAAATTTATTGAGACTTGTTTTATGACCCAGATTATTGTCTATCATGATAAATGTTCCATGTATACTTGAACAGAATGTGTATTCTTCTGTTGTTGGGTGGAATGTCCTATGCTGATTATATGTTATTATTTCTTATCTATTCTTGCTGACGTTTTGCCTGGTAGTTCTATAACAGTTGCTAAGAGGTAGATGTTATAGATGCCAACTGTAATTAAAGATCATGTCATTTGTTCCTGTCTCTCAATAAATATTGTTGTTTTTTGCTTGATGTTCAGTGTCTGAAAACCATTCTTTCATATATTTTGTCCCTTTCTGTTAGCTCGATGTATACTTGAACAGAATATGTATTTTTCTGTTGGGTGGGATGCCCTATGCTGATTACATGTTATTATTCTCTATCCTTGCTGATATTCTGTTTAGTAGTTTTGTTAGTTGCTGAGAGGGAGATATTACAGATCTCAACTATAACTAAAGATCTCTTCATTTATTGCTTTTTTCTCAATAAATACTGTTTTTTGTTGCTTATGCTCAGTGTCTGAAAACAATTGTTTCATATGTTCTGTTCCTTTATGTTAGTTGTTTCAGGCAGGGGAGTAAACTTAGTCCCTGGTATTCCATCTTGGCCAGAAGATGGACATCCAGCAACATTTATTTTTTTATTTTTATTTATTTTATTTTATTTATTTTTTTTTGAGACAGAGCTTCGCTCTTGTTACCCAGGCTGGAGTGCAATGGCGCTATCTCGGCTCACCGCAACCTCCACCTCCTGGGTTCAGGCAATTCTCCTGCCTCAGCCTCCTGAGTAGCTGGGATTACAGGCGCGTGCCACCATGCCCAGCTGATTTTTTGTAGTTTTTTAGTAGAGACGGGGTTTCACCGTGTTGACCAGGATGGTCTCGATCTCTTCACCTCGTGATCCACCCGCCTCGGCCTCCCAAAGTGCTGGGATTACAGGCGTGAGCCACCGCGCCCAGCCAACATTTATTTTTAAGCATGTTCAAATTTGACTTTCACACTCCTGCTACTAGAAACTGCCCTTACAGGGGTCACAAAGAACTTTTTGTTGACAAATTCAATGGATGATTTTCAATTGTCTTGTTTACCTCTTGGAAGCATTTGACACCGTTTACAGGAGTTTCATCTCAGAATATTTTCTACCTTTGACTTCTGCAAAAGTTACATATTATCTTGGTTTTTCTCCAAGCTTTCTGGCAACCTTTCTCAATCTACTTAATTAGTTCATTTTCTTCTACTTGTCTCTTTGATTTCAGTATTTTAACACATACTAATTGAACTTCTCCCGGATGCTAGATGCAGTGTCAATTGTTATAGGGGCCTCAAACCCAATACACCTCAAACCAAAATCATCTTCTCTCACTTCTTACCTGACCTTATTTTCCTATGTTTCTTTTCTCAATAAGTGTCATCCAGGGTCCTACCTGGAAACTTGTGAATTTTTCCCTCTCCTTCACTATGCCAACCTTACATTCATGTCTGATAACAGGGAATGATGTCTATAAAATATTACCAGGCCCAGGCAATCTGAATGGAGGGAGGAGCAACCCTGACTAAACTACATATCAGTAAAACTTCTATGTAAAGGTTTGGATTTTGTCCACCCTTGATGGGAGACTAAACAGTGTTTCTCACTGGAGCCTGAACCCACTCTCAGCAGTCTCATTCCTATGCAATCAGTTCTCAAGTCTTTTAGGTAGTATGTATTTAATATCCCTTGAAACTGTCCACTTTCTACTACCTTACTGGATACCTCCTTCATTTGGCACTAATGATCAAGTGCCATTAAACTAAACTACCATTCTCTCTTGCCTTAACTACTATAAGAGACTCCTAAGAGATCTCTCTACTTCTACTTTACCCTGCTTTTCTCCTAATCCATTCTCAATTCAGTAGCAAAAATTGTCCTTAAAAATGAGAATCAAATCATAGTATTACTTGCTTTAAAGCCTTGTAGTGACTCTTTTTTTGCCTTTTCTTTGTAAATAAAGTCAACACTCCATATCAGGATAAATAAAACCCTGCAGGGTCTTGACAGTGCCTATCTTTCCAGTTTCATCTCTTGCCATTCCCCGATGCTCACCACTTTGTCTAGATAATTTCTACTCATCCTTAAGATTCCATCTCAAGTACCACTTCTTCCATGAAGACTACTCACTCCCTCATATGGTTTGGATTTGTATTCCTGCCCAAACCTCATATCATACTGTAATCCCCTGTGTTGGAGGTAGGGCCTTATGGGAATTGATTGGATCATGGGAGGCAGTTTCTAATGGTTTAGCACCATCCCCCCAGTGGTATCATGAGATTTGGTTGTTTAAATGTGTGTAGTATCTCCCCACTTGCTCTCTTCCTCCTGCTCTAGTCATGTAAAATGTACCAGCATCTCTTTTACTTTCTGCCATGATTGTAAGTTTACTGAGGCTTTCCCAGACATGCTTGCTGTACAGCCTGTAGAACCATGAGTCAATTAAATCTCTCTTTAAAAAGAAATAAATTATCCAGTTTCAGGTATTTCTTTATAGCAGTGTGAGAACAGACTAATATAGAAAATTGGTACTGGCAAGTGGAGTATTACTATAATGATACCTGAAACTGTGGAAGTAGCTTTGAAACTGGGTAATGGGGAGAGGCTGCAACAGTTTGGAGGGCTCAGAAAAAGACACAATGATGAGGGGAACTTCTTAGAGACCTGTTGAATGGTTGTGTCCAAAATGCTGATAGTGATATGGATAGTGAAGTTCAGGCTAAGGAGGTCTCAGAAGGAGATGAGGAACTTATTGGGAACTGAAGCAAAGGTAACTTTTGTTATACATTAGCAAAGAACCTGGTGACCTTGCTCTAGGGATCTGTGGAACTTTGAACTTGAGAGTAATGATTTAGGTAGGGTATTTGGTGGAATAAATTTCTAAGCAGCAAAGCATTCAAGAAGTGACCTGGCTTCTTCTAAAAGCCTATGCTCATATGTGTAAGTAAAGAAACAATCTGAAACTGAAACTTATATTTAAAAAGGAAGGAAAGTGTAAAAATTTGGAAAATTTGCAGCCCGGTCATGTGGTAGAAAAGAAAAACCCACTTTCTGGGGAAGAATTGAAGCAGAGTGCAGAAATTTGCATAGCTAAAAGGAACACAACTACTAATCGTCAAGACAATGGGGAAAAGGCCTAGAAGGCATTTCAGAGCCCTCCACAGTATCCCCTCCTATCAAAGGCCTGGAGGCCTAGCAGGGAAAAACAGTTCCTTAGGACACTGCTCCTGGCATCCTGGCAGCTCCAACTTGGGCCTTGGCTCAAAGGGGCCCAGGTACTCAGGCTGTTGCTTCAGAGGGTACAAATCATAAACTTTGGTGACTTCCATGTGGTGTTAAGCCTGCCAGTGCACAAAGTGCAAGAACTGAGGTTAGGAACCTCCACCTTGATTTCAGAGGATATATGGAAAAGCTTGGATATCCTAGCAAAAGTCTGCTGCAATGGTGGAACATTTATGGAGGACCTCTACTCAGGCAGTACAGAGAAGAAATGTGGTGTTAAAGCTCCCACACAGAGTCCCCACTGGGTTACTGCCTAGTGGAGCTGTGAGAAGAGGGCCACCATCCTCTAGATCCCAGAATGATAGATCCACTAACAACTTGTACTGTGTGCCTGGAAAAGCCACAGGCACCCAATGCCAGCCCTTGAGAGCAGCCATGGGGGCTGATCCCTGTAGAACCACAGGGTTGGAGTTTTCCAAGGCCTTGGGAGTCTACTCTTTGTATCAGTGTGACCTGGATGTGAGACATGGAATCAAAGGAGATTATTTTGAAGCGTTAAGATTTAATGACTGCTCTGCTGGTTTTGGACTTGCATGGGGACTGTAATACCTTTCTTGAGGCCAGTTTCTCTTTTTTGGAAAGGGAGTATTTACCCATTTCCTATATCCCCATTGTGGAAGAGACTTGCCCTGTCTCAGGTGAGACTTTGGAATTTTGAGTTTATGCTGGTATAAGTTAAGATTTTGGGGGACTGTTGTGAAAGCATGATAGTGTTTTGAAATATGAGAAGGAAATGATATTTTGGAAGGGTCAAGGGTAGATGATATGGCTTGGATTTTTGTTGCCACCCAAATCCCACGGTGAATTATAATTCCCAATGTTAGAGGTGGGGCCTGGTTGGAAGTGATTGGATCATGGAGGCAGTTTCTAATGGTTTAGCATCATCCCTCTAGTGCTATCATGAGATCTAGTTGTTTAAAAGAATGTAGCACCTCCCCGCCTTGCTCTCTTCTTCCTGCTCTAGCCATGTAAGATGTGCCTTCCTCTCCTTTGCCTTCTGTCGTGATTGTATATTTCCTGAGGCCTCCCCATGCTTTCCGTACAGCCTGCTGAACCATGAGTCAATTAAACCTGTTTTCTTTATAAATTACCAAGTTTCAGGTATTTCTTTATGGCAGTGCATGAATGGACTAATGTACTCCTTAAAGGTGATTTTGGTGACTCTCCTCTGTGATCTTGTAGCACTCTTGATTTACCCCTATTTCAGCACTCATCACACTTTAATTTTAATTGTCTGCTTAGTTACTTGCCTCTACGGCTTGATTGTGAACTCCTTGAAAGCAAGGAGTTTTCTTTTTTCTTTTTTTTTTTTTTTTAGCTCATCATTATATTCTCAATAGTGAGCATAATTTCTAGCACATAACATTTTAGGGACATATGAATAAGTGGAAATTTAGCCTACATCTTAAGAGGAGTTAGTATTTTAAGTGTTTTCCAATACTACACCAAGATTGCCCTCAGATTTTCTTCTCTATTTCTGAGGGTGGTACAGACGAAGAAAAGAGCACTTCCCTGTGGAATGATCAGGGAAGCTATCACAGGGAAGTGGAATCTGAGATCTATTTTGAAAAACAGATAGGACTTCTGCCAGGTGATTATGGAGAAAGTATTTTTAAACCCCAGGAATAGTATGAGCAAAGAAAGCCATAGAGGGAGCGTTGACTGTGAACTCAGTGTTTGGGAAAGGGCTAATAGTTTAGTGTCATTAGGAGAGAGGGTTGATATAGGTGTGTAAAGGGAGACAAATATAGAAAGCTAGATGGGGGCCCTGAGGTGGGATACTTTGAATTGCCTGCTATAGGGTATAGACTTGACTTCATGGGCTCTGAGGAGTATTTTGCTTATATTTATCATGCATTATAAAGACTTAATCATGCAAAAGGATTGGACTATCTTGAAAACACAATATGTTTTTTTCCCCAAGAATGTATCTTAGAAATTGTGTTATAAATAAGGGAATAAAAATGATTTACTTTACAAACATTTATTTTTGCAGGAAACATTTTGGGTATGCATAATTTTCTTTAAAGGGTATGAAATTGAAATATATATTAAATCCAAAACAAATGATTTTTAAAAGTATTCATTGTTTGGACTATTCTTGCCATGACTTGCTTTTTTGCAGAGGTAATTGATAATTAACTACATATTAAATAGGCAGGCTATCAGCCTGGTACATGATGTCTTGCTCCCGGCCAAACACCTTGAATTATTGTTGTAATTCTTGGAATCAAATCCAGCCATCAACGACAACAGTTGTTAGCTGTATATGAGTTAGTGGGGTGGTGATGGTGGGAGAAGATGAATCACTGGGCTCTACAGCAGAACTGAATTCTAGTCTTACTCTGATACTGGCTAACTGTATGATTTTGGAGGAGTGGATTCATTTATTTGTACTTAAATTTCCCCAACTTCAAAATAAGCATTTAACTCTAACACTGTGTATCATTTTTTACTTGTTGACATTACTCAACCCAAACATCTTTATTTGCTGGGAGAAAATACTCTTTCTCACACCAGTTTGTTTCTAGGAAGTTACTCCTATGATCACTTGGCCAAGTTATTTGGTTCTCATTAGTAGAAACAAAACAAAAACAAAAATGAAATTATTTTGCTTCAGACAGCACTTTATTGAAAATGGCTCAAGTCAATTCCTAAGATAGCTCATCTGCATTTGGAACTTTTGTTCCAATCTCCTCATTCCTTCCTCCCTTCATTCACTGTAGGGAGTGATCTAATCCACTATTGCAAAATATTGCTCAAATCTGTGTCTTTTAGTTTTGGCCTCTCTTTTGAAATTTGGATTTGAACTTCCAACTACTTATAGAACATTTTCATTTAGATGTATCCTGCAGGTACCTTAAACTCAAACTGTCCCAAAATGAACTCCTCATCTCCAAAAAAATAACAGTGACAAAATGAACAAAAACCAAATGCAGTTCTCTTATTGTTACCAAACTCAGTGACTGGTATGAAACATGTAACTTAAAATCACCTGTGCTTCCTTTGTCTCCTCCCTAATGCAGAATCCCTAAACCTAGTCAACTACAGATATCTTACAACATCTCTCACTTCTTTCCTCTCCTTTCATCTCCTATTGCCACTGCTCTCAATCAGAACTTAGTCTTTTTTACTCTACTCTGTGGCAGGAGCCCCCCAAATGGCTCTACTCTTTCCACTTCTATCTGCACTTCACATTCCCATTAGAATCATCTTTCTAAAGCATAGCTGTCATCATGTAACTCTCCCCCTCATAAACTGCCACTGTCTCCATTCTCATTGCCTGCAAGATAAAACACAAATGTTTCTGCTTGGCATCTGAAACCCTCTACAATCTGGAATAGCCTACCCCCTCAGGTTTATCTCCTCTGGCAGGCTATGCTCTGTATTTGAAACATATACTATTGTTTGTCTCTCTTACACCTTTGTTGTACATATTTCCTTCTGCCTGCAATGTATTTCTATCATTGCCTAGTAAAATCTGGCTCATCCTTCAGTTAGTTATGTGTGCTGTTCTTGGAATATTTTGTGATTCTTGATTGTTAAATTTCCTTTATCGATGAGATTTCCTGACAGATTGTTGTCTCTGTTTATGCGGTTCCCTGGAAGATGCCTGTTGGGGCTTTTGCTCTCTTTACAGTGAGCATAGAAGATAGATAGAGATGCTTCTAATGTGTCAACGGGCAGGATATTTTAACAATTGGCAATCAGGACATGGCCACTCCCCTTTCCTTTCAGAAGTTGTCAGCCTCTAGGGACACTATTCTGTCTCCCTGACTCAAGCACTGCTCCTGCTTGAAGACAGACACTCCGATTGCTGTTGCCTGACTCACAGTGGGGATAGAGCAAGGGAATTCCCAGAGGTTAACCAGTTTGTCTGCTACAATCACTTTAGTGACCCTTTTAATCTCCTTGCTGGCTTTTTCTGTATCACACCCTTGTCAGATTTCATGACCTCCAAGTGTGAAGCACCCTTTGTGTAGCTTCTACCCTTTGTGAAAACAGATCCTGGAACCTAATCTGTGCATGCCATGGGCTGCTGTTTTCCTATTTAGTTTGATTTGTTGGTTTTCAGTTTTGCAGAGATTCCTTAGATTTTAGTCCCCTGATGATGTAACTTCTGGATTTTCAGTCTAGTATCACCCACTCCACTCTGTCCTTCTCTGTCTCTGTGTCTCATTTTAGCTTTGGTGGAGAAAATGGTATGGAGTCAGGAGGTAGGAAAACTATCATGTGTATTCAGTCTGCTATTTTGAAACCATCTTCAGATCTCTGTGCAAAATGACTTGATCCATGAAGTCATTCCAATTACTCTATCCCTTGCTATTCTTCTACCACATTCATAGAAAACAGAAAAATTCATATGAGAATTGATGTAAAGATATATGACATTAAATAGGTATTCCCAACTAAAAAGTAACTCTCAATAAAATTGGAATTATTGGATAGTTCTTAAAATGACTTAAAGAGGCTTAAAATGACTATATAAAATATACAACTAAATGGGGGTATGTGTGTGTGTGTGTGTGTGTGTGTGTGTGTGTGTGTGTGTGTGTGTATGTATAACTGATATGGTTTGGCTGTTTCATTACCCAAATTTCATCTTGTATTGTAGCTCCCATAATTCCTACTGTGGGAGGGACCCAGTGGGAGACAATTGAATCATGGGGCAGTTTCCCCAATACTATTCTCATGGTAGTGAATAAGTCTCATGAGATCAGATGGATTTACAAGGGGAAAGCCCTTTCGCTTGGCTCTCATTCACTCTTGTCTGCCACCATGTAAGATGTGTCTTTTGCCTTCTGCATGATTGTGTGGCCTCTCTAGCCACATGGAACTGTGAATCTGTTAAACCTCTTTTTCTTTATAAATTACCCAGCCTTGGGTATGTCTTTATCAGCAGCATGCAAATGGACTAATACAGTAAACTCGTACCAGGTAGTGGGGTGCTGCTATAAAGATACCCAAAAATGTAAAAGCGAATTTGGAAATGGTTAACAGGCGTAGGCTGGAGCAGTTTGGAGGGCTCAGAGGAAGACAGGAAAATGGGGGAACGTTTGGAACTTCCTAGAGACTTGTTGAATAGCTTTGACCAAAATGCTGATAATGACATGGACAATGAAATCCAAGCTGAGGTGGTCTCAGATGGAAATGAGGAACTTGTTGGGAACTGGAGCAAAGATGACTCTTGTTATGTTTTAGCAAAGAGACTGGTGGAATTTTGCCCCACCCTAGAGATTTGTGGAGCTTTGAAATTGAGAGAGATGATTTAGGGTATCTGGTGGAAGAAATTTCTAAGCGGCATCTTGAATGCAAGATGTGGCATGAGTGCTGTTAAAAGCATTCAGCTTTAAGAGGGAAACAGAACATAAAAGTTTGAAAATTTTGCAGCCTGACTATGTGATAGAAAAGACAATACCGTTTTCTGAGAAGAAACTGCAACTGCTGAAGAAATTTGCATAAGTAATGAGTAGCCAAATGTTAATCCCTAAGACAATAGGAAAAATGTCTCCAGGGCATGTTAGAGGTTCTCACACCAGCCCCTTCCATCGCAGGCCTGGAGGCCTACGAGTCAAAAATTGTTTCATAGTCTGGGCCCCAGGCTCCCCTGCTATGTACTTGGTGCCCTGCGTCCACGCTGCTCCAACTGTGATTAAAAGGAGCCAAGATACAGTTCAGGCTGTGGCTGCAGAGGGTGCAATCCCTAAGCCTTGGCAGCTTCCATGTGGTGTTGAGCCTGTGGGTACACAGAAGTCAAGAATTGAGGTTTGGAAACCTCTGCCTAGATTTCAGAGGATGTATGGAAATGCCTGCATGTCCAGACAGAATTTTGCTGCATGGGGTGGGGCCCTCATGGAGAACCTCTGCTAGGGCACTGCAGAAGGGAAATGTGGGGGTTGAAGCCCTCACAAAGAGTTTCCACTGGGGCACTAACTAGTTGGGCTGTGAGAAGAGTGCCACCGTCCTCCAGACCCCAGAATGGTAGATCTACCAGCAGCTTGCACAGTGCACCTGGAAAAGGTGCAGATTCTCAATGCCAGCCCATGAAAGCAGCCAGGAGGGTGGCTGTATCCTGTAAATCCACAGGGGCGGAGCTGCCCAAGACCTGAGAACCCATGTTTTGCATCAGTGTGACCTGGATATAAGACATAGAGTCAAAGGAGATCATTTTGGAGCTTTAAGATTTGACTGCCCTGCTGGGTTTTTGGACTTGCATGGGGCCTGTAGTGCCTTCATTTTGGCCAACTTCTCCCATTTGGAATGACTATGTTTACCCAATGACTCTACCCCCATTGTACCTAGGAATTAACTAACCAACTTTTGAATTTACAGGTTCATAGGCAAAGGGGACTT
Organism: Sapajus apella; assembly: GCF_009761245.1. Lineage (NCBI taxonomy): Eukaryota > Metazoa > Chordata > Mammalia > Primates > Cebidae > Sapajus > Sapajus apella. The sequence goes on along the minus strand of NW_022437085.1, from coordinate 2,694,270 downwards.
GCCTTGTTTCAGATGTGACTTTGTACTGTGGACTTTTGAGTTAATGCTGAAATGAGTTAAGACTTTGGGGGACTATTGGGAAGGCCTGGTTGGTTTTGAAATGTGAGAACATGAGATTTATGAGGGGCCAGGGGCAGAATGATATGGTTTGGCTGTGTCCCCACCCAAATCTTATTTTGAATTGTAGCTCCCATAATTCCCACTTGTTGTGGGAGGGACTTGGTCGGTGATAATTGAATCATGGGGGGAGTTTTCTCTATACTGTTCTTGTGGTAGTGAATGAGTCTGAAGAGATTTGATGATTTTATAAGGGGTTTCCCTTTTCACTTAGTTCTTATTCTCTTTTGTCTGGCACCATTTAAAATGTGCTTTTCAACTTCTGCTGTAATTGTGAGGCCTTCCCAGCCACGTGGAAATTTGAGTACATTAAACCTCCTTTTATTTATAAATTACCCAGTGTCAGGTATGTCTTTATCAGTAGAGTGAAAATGGACTAATACAATAACCAAAAGCCAAAATCATGTTAAATGGTGAAACACTAGAAAGACTTCTATGAAAGCCAGGAAGAAGGAAATAATTAACTTTGTTCTGAAGGTTTTAGTCACTATAATTAGATAAGCAAAAGAAGTGGGAAGTATAAGAACTGAGAAGGAGGAAGCCAAGTGATCAGTTTTTTACTGATATGATTAAATACCTAGAAAACACAAGAGAATCAACTTAAAATATAGTACATAGTAAAATAATTCAGACTTCTCAGAATAAAATTAATATATACAATTGACAAACTTTATATAAAGATATACTCATATAATAAAACAATCCTTTTTGCAAGTGTAAGAAAAATGGTAACAGACCTAGAAATAGATTTATCAGCAATGTACAAGATATTTTGAAGAAAACTTGGAACACAAAGGGGAGGGATCTAATTGGAGACTTGAACCAATGGAAAACCTATATCATATTCTTGGGTTTGAACACTGAATATCATATCTGTGAATTTGATGACTTTAATATTATCTGAATAAAAATAACCATAGAAAACTAAAGTTCATATAGAAAATTAAACATGCAAGCCTAGTGTGGAAAAACCTGGAAAAATTTATTAGTGGAGAGCTATCCCAATCAATATTAAATATATCATAAAACTATAGTAATTAAAACTTTAAGATACTGACACATAACAGACACACAAATCAATGCAAGAGTATAGATAATCCCAAACTAGACCCAAATATATAGAGGAAATTCATATATAATAAAGATAATATTTCAAATCAGAGGAGAAAAAATGGATTATTCAACAAGTGGTATTGGGTCACCTGGGTAGCCATCTGGTGATGATTTTGAGTAGCCAAAAATAAGGTCGGATTCTTCCTTCTATCTATGCCAAGTGAACACAGTCACCAGCATAGGTTATATCACCAGTAATGTTCACTGCCATAAAGATGTCTATAATCAGAACCAGTAACTACCATACCAACTAGCAGCTATAACCACGATTCAGCTCTAATCCCAGACTCCATGCCTATCATCAACAACTATATTCATTGACAGTCCCTGTCACCAGCAGCCATACCTACTGCAAGCAGCCTTGCAAGTATCCATCAGCAGTAACCACACCACTGACTCCACCAAGCACCAACCATATTCAGTACCCCTCCTTGCTATCACCTCCTCCCTACTTGACCACTTTACCTTCTGGGCTGCTTCTGCTCATACACATTCCTGTGCCTATGATGCTTCTATCCTCTTGTCTCCCCCAGTCTCACTCTTCACATAAACAAAACAGCTCACTGTTCACTTCTCAGCTTAATCCTTAGCCCTTCAGAGTAGGCTGAGACTCCATTTGATTTGCCCATTGTATTTGCCTGTTACATATTTAATCAATCAGTGAATTAATTGTTCCATTTATTTAAGTTCTATTAGGCTTTATATTTTGTTCATCACTGTATCTCTCAGAGGCTAGCACAGTGCCTAGCATATCATTGGTGTTCAAAAAATATTTGTTGACTGACTCACTTACTGGATGGGACTGTTTATTCCTGTGCTAGTCCTTCAGGTTGCTCTGATGGTACAACTGTATTGCACCTTGAGGCCTTTCTTTTCCCAGTGTCTCCCAGCCATTTGCTAAGGACTTGAAATTCTTACTTCTCTGTGTTGAAGCTTTGAGAGTACTTGTGAGAATGCAAATATAGTGACCACTGATTGTACCCAGCAAAGAGATCTTACAGTAGATCACAAGCCTCTTCGGGTTGAGAATCAGTCCAGTTGGTTATGATATTAGGGGAGGAGAGACCTTGGAAGAGAGATTCCTCAGCATAAACTCTGAGGAGGGAGTGTGAGGGGCAGTGCCCAAACAGTTGATATGGGGGAATTGAGGAGCCAAGATGCAGGTGGGATGGAGAGAGGCAGTGATGCCACAAGCCAGGCTCCATGTATAGCTCAGCTTAAGTTACAACCTGTGTACATTGTTTTGGTTTCTATATAAGAATTTGTTGGCAAAATTTGTGGCTTTTTTTTGTGGGAGAGACAAATCCTAACCTTTTGTGAAATGACACTGTGAGATTTATAATTAGATAATAGTGGCTGTCTCTTGAGGGGACTGTCAGTTTGCAAATGATTCCCACCAGATTATGGTGGGATCAATAGGAGTTGAATAATTAAAATTCGATACTACTATGTCTCTCTCAATAACACTGTGGAGAATGATGTATGACAGATTTAATTGAATTTGTCAGACACCATGGCTACATGCATAGATCACGGGGGATATTTTTAGAGTTATGTATTTGATTTTCTGATGAGACTTGCAATGGGGCTTTTAACATTCGAGGTTCCTCCTGAGCCCTGAACTGCTGTGCTCTGGGAGTGCTGACAAGGCCAGGGAATAGTGACCTGACTTTGTGCTGTACGTCAAACAGTTTAAACATAAAATGGCATGGTTGCTAACTCAATTCATGGAGAAAAAGTTGATTGGGGGTAAAAAAGGTCATACAAGAGAACAAAACACCTATTTCCTAGTAATTTTCTTTCTCATGGCATTTGGTCAGCCACTGAAGGGACAATTCTGGAATAACTCAGGTGACTTGAGGTCCAGCCCTGATGGAGTAATGCCACCTGTTTGCCATCTCTACCTGGCAATATTATCAGGGACAATTATGACACAAGATTTCAAAGCATTTTGTAAAATGTTACGCATTGTGAGGTAATATGAATATGTTAAGTATTACATCTAATTTTTTCTAGTATTGCCTCTATTTGTTCATTCATTCATCAATCCATTCATTTGCTTATCCATTTAATCACACATTCATCCATTCATTCAATAGACTTTTACTAAGACTGAACTCTGCCAAGTTCCCCGTTCTTGAGGGGTACAACATCTAGTGGGGGAACAAACCTGTATACAGTTAAGCGTTATAAAGTGCTGTAGGTATTATGGTAGAAGAATGTCCTAGTTGTAGGGGCACGAATCTGGTCATGGTATGGATGTGCGGAAAGGCTTCTGAGAGAAGTCAAACATGATCTGAGTTGTGAAAGTTGGGTAGGTCTTCACCAGGCAGTTGGTGATACAGGAAAGAGCATTTAAGGTGAAAGAAGCAGCATAAACAAAGGCACAGTCTAGAGTGCTTTAGGAACTCCAAGTAGTTTGGTGTAACTGGAGAGATGAATGTGAAGTTGGTGGAGATGGTTCATGAAGTTGTTCATATGGCATTTTAGGGTGCTGGATCTTTTTGCTAGGGGCAGTGGGGAGCCATTGGGGTGTATAAACAAGGGAGTTGTATGGAACAGTTTGCCTTTGAGTTAGAACCCTCTGGCGTCAGCGTGGGAGGTGGATTGGAAGGGGGCAGGGCTGGAGGCAGAGTAACCAGTTAGAAGGTTATTATAATAGTTTTGGGGAGAGATGATGCAGATTTGAATTATCGGTTTAAACACTAGGTGAGTGACGACTTAGCAGTAATTTCAGTGCAGATACCCAAGATGGGGAAAAGTTTCTGGATAAACTCCTCTTTTATGACAACTTATGAATTTCCCTCCAACTTTGGCTCTGTATGCAGTATTCACAATCTCAGGAACTACCATCCTTCCATTCACACAGGTCAGAAACCTACCCCTTTCTAATCCTTGACATCCAAAATCTCTCTCCATCCCTACTGCCACCCTCCAAGCTCAGGCCACTGCAATAATCCTATATCCCCTTCCAATCTGAACTCTACACTATCGCCTGGAAGGCTCAGATAACAAGGTATGAGAGCGGTATAAGATGAGTTATAAATCATCTGAGCCCCGGTGTCTTTATAATACAGGGAAAACAAATTAAAGTTAGTTTGAGAAGTGTTTGGCAATCTCATCTCAGTCTGTGGCAAAAGATACCACTCATGTTTGGTTCTTAAGCTGCCTTGAGACAGGCCATCCCTTTTTTCTATTGAACAAAAGGGTAATGACTTGTAGAATCTTAGTTTTGATATAGCTATTTCCCTTCCTTTTATAGGGCAGAGGTGGGCATGTCTCACCTATTTTTAAATTTGGCCAACAGATTTCTTAAACTATTTTTTTAAGGCCAATTCAAGTCTCCTTTCTTTGGTTTACTCACAGTTACACTCAAGCACCAGTACCATTTGTTCAGTATTTCTAATTTGTGCTACCTAACTTTATTCATTTCACAGATGTTTATGGAACTGGCACTTTAAGTAGGTAGAATAGACAACTGTGTACATGATGGGACTTCACAGACTCATAAGGTATTAAAGTTGGAAGGGGCCTCAGGGATCACGTGTCAAGGCCCTGGAAGCAACGCAGTCAGACACATAGACCTGGATGAAAATCCCTCTTTTACCACTCAACCTTTGTGGTCTGCGAAAGTCATGTAACCTTTCTGAACCTAAAATTCCTTATATGTAAAATAAACATTGTACTACCTATTTGGGAAGATAAGGGAATTATTGATGTAAATTGCCTGGAGCACAGTGTTTAGCACATGGTAAGAAGTCTACAGATTTTAGTTTCCTTGAACTCCTTCTTTTCATTGCATTAAAATGATACATTTAGGATACTGAGTCTTAGAATACTGAGACTAGGAGAGAACTGCTTTCATGGGATTACACAGCTAGGTGGAGTCTAGATTAGAACACAGTTCTGTTTCCTTGCTCTATTTGTGGTTATGCTTAGAAACCCCCCTGCTGGTGCAGGAACAGGTTGAGGAGGTGGTGGGGAAGACTTTGTGTTTTTGGCCCAGGAGATAGGGATAGAGAAGAGTGAGAGGAAGACAGTGAGGCCAGCAGAAGCCAGATTTTACCTCCCTCTTAATTTTGCTAAAGAATACAATTACTGCTCTTGTCCCAGAACATGTTGTGTGTCATTTATCATGAGTGAGTTTACTTACAATGAGTCAGCATGGGGGCTGCTGGAGACAGGGATGTATCTAATTCCTAGAGAAGGCTTTTTGGCCACGTGCTGGATGATAAGAGACATCAGCTGGGAGGAGTAACCAGCACCTAGGGAATAATTGAGAAATGACATGATTCAGAAATTCTTAGCAAAAGGCACATAAATGAATCTCCAACAATTAATAGCAAGCAGGACTTAGTTGATTTAGAGTGAACCACCTTGAGGTCATTCAGATTTGTGTGTGTGTGTGTGTGTGTGTGTGTGTGTGTGTGTGTGTTTCAAATATTATGTCATTAGGAGACTAAATTTTATTTTCAAAACTATTCTTCACAACTGAAAGCTACAACAAATGGCAGAGGCTGCATGTTTCATATTTGGGTGTTTGCAAGGTTATTGTCCGTCATTTATTGTCTGTTATGCTTATAAATATTTACTTTCATGAATATTCTGGCATCATGGCTCAGTTCCTCTTTTCTCAATATGAGTAGAGGCAGGGTTATGTTAGCAAACATAATAAAAAGCACATTGATATTGTTGACCATGAGGCTCTGAGGTCCAGGTAGAGTAAGCTGTGTTTATTTCAATTTATTTGTTCACCTACATAAGAGATTTTGTTGCTGCCCCTCCCAGCCTCCCATCCTCCTATCTTTTACTGATGGATTATAAATTACAGTTGGCAACTTGGTGTCCTTCCTAAAGCAAGGTAATACTGTTGATTTATAATCAATTAGATAGGATGTGTCATTTGAATCATGTCTCTATTGGTGGGGCATGGTAAGATTCCTTTGAGGCAATAATACTTAAAAAAAATCTTCTTATCATCAAGCCACAAATAACAATGATATGGTGGCCAAGGTTAGAGGACCCAGTCTGTGGTCAGTGTTAGGGGTTCAGTCTGGAGCCAGGGTTATCTAGGTGCCAGGGGACACAGTATATGGTTTGTTCAGGTTAATCCCCTCTTGAACTTTTTCTGTAACTCAGAAGAGTATTTACTTTTATGATCCATCATCTACCACATTCTACTCAGAGAGCACAGACCTGAGGGAAGGGAGCCCTGAGCTGGAAGGTAGAGTGCAAAGGAAGGAGGAGGGGAAGTCAGAAGCAAGTCCAGGCTGGGGCAATACATGCAGCAGCTGCCACTGTGGGAAGCCCAAGGGCATCAGATCTTGCCAGATCGACTGTGCAGGAAGAGAACCTGGAGGCTGAGGGCCCCGGAGACAAATCTCACCTACTTTACAACTTTGTCTTTGACACCTTCTATAGAATCCAGCACTTTGTCTGGAGGAATTTTTTATTTATTTATTTATTTTATTTATTTATTTTTTTTTTGAGACAGACTCTTGCTCTGTCACCAGGCTGGAGCACAGTGGCGCAGCCTCTGCTCACTGCAAACTCCGCCTCCCTGGTACAAGTGATCCTTCCGCCTCAGCCTCCCGAGTAGCTGGGACTACAGGTGCACGCCACCATGCCCGGTTAATTTTTGTATTTTTAGTAGAGACGGGATTTCACCATGTTGGCCAGGGTGGTCTCGATCTCTTGACCTCGTGATCCACCCACCTCGGCCTCCCAAAGTGCTGGGATTACAGGAGTGAGCCACCGTGCCTGGCCTGTCTGGAGGAATTTTTAAAGGAGGTATTTTGGAATATGACATGTGGAGTGACAGCTATGATATTTGATTCCTTCGTCCTTGAAACCATGGACTACCTTTGAAGTATTAACCACCTTGAGCAATCTCTTGGACCCATCGGTAGTCAGGACCTCTCTATATGGGAACTTCCAGTCTGGTCACATAGGATGTTGTTTAACCTGGAGGGCTGAGCCTGCTGCCAGGCCTTTCGCTTGGGAGAGGACGAATTTTTCACAGGCTACTGGATGTACTTCTGGATGTGATAATCAGAGAAGGTAAAAGGTCTCAGAGGAAAATCCTTTTAAAGGCATTCAACTTTAGTGTCACCAGAGATGCCTAGTGCAGCTTTGTAAAAAAGACAGGAAATGCCCTTGGTGTCTGCAGGGAACATATGCTAGAAAGCAGTTGCAATGGCAGCTAGGTTAACAAGGAACTGGTGAAGAATCAGGAGTCCAAGAGGACTGTAGCTTATGAGTGCACTAAAACGGCAATTTCCAAAACCATTTGGAGATTCCATATGGCCTAAACATGGAGATTTTAATTCATTCCATCCAAGGGGTTAGGGAATATGTGCATTTAACAGGTGCCTCAGGTCTCTCGGATGCCACTGGTACTCAAAGCTATAGCAGTAACAACACGTTATTTCAGATTTCTTTGAATTGGACCTTGTGTACACTCTGATGTGAGTTGAACTGAAACTTCTGTTGGGGTTTGTGATGAAAGGATTGCTTTAGCAGTGGAGTACTGCAAACAAGTTCAAAATAGGGAGAGTGGCTCAGCTGTATGAAAGAATACTCCAATTCTACAAGAATCAGATGTTTGCAAGCACAGTTGAACTATTGTTTTGTGTACTAAAAATTAGTACTCTGTGCTCATTTCTCAGAAGTCTTTTCCTTTCTTTGTGGTAAGTTTCATAAAGGCCACTTAGTATACAATGCCTGCTTTTCCAAATGAAAGCTAAAATAATAATAAAAATCTGCTTCTGGTACATGCTCACATTACACATACAAGATATGTAATTCAGATTGATTTCTGTACAACTCATCTGAATGACTAATTTTTGACTACAGTAGAATTACAGATCATGAAGTGAGGAATGCAAAGGGGAGAATGGTAGCTGAACTGTAAAAAAAGACATACTTCAAATAAAGGACTTTTGTGCTTGATGTAGAGATCACTACCAGTTTTTCCTCCAGGAAAATCCTTTTGTCATCAAGCCCAAAGCATTAGAAGCCAGAAAAGAGGGAGGGAGAGCAAAGGGGTGGGGAATGAGAAACTAAGAAAGGGTTCAAGGCAGTCCAAAGGAGGTACCGAGTTTGAACAAGCCCCTGAGATCTTTGGATTTCTTTTGTTTTGGTGATGTCTTGGGGACTTTGTCAACCTTCTCCATCATTGACCTCCTCTTAATGTCCAGACAGTGTTTATGGTACATAGGAAGATTTGGAAACAGAGAAACAGATGGAAGAGAGCCCAACCCCAATACATCCTTTACAGCCCATTCTCCATCAGCATCTCAATTATGTCATTGTACTACCGCTAGGGGTCCTTCTTCCCATTAGCACATTAACCCAGTTTGTTCACTACCTCCCCGTCCCTTCTCCAAGGCCCACTGGTTCAATCGGATACTTGCTCTGGCTTTGGGGGAGTGGCATCGATGTAGGCAACTGAACCTATAATTAGCTGACAGCAAAATTAATTATATGAAATTGTGACCCCAGAATAGGAAAGCCTAACTAATCAAAACTAGAGAATATGGGTCCTCAAATGGCACAAAAGTGATGGAAGGGACAGGTTGTAGGTGTAGATGGTTGGGAAAGTACAAACTTCTCTCATTTCCTTGTACATCCACAAGCTAGAAGGAATAGATAACATCAGATGGGAAGCAGAGGAAGCTGCGAAAAAGTTCAAGGAAAATTTTGTTGTCTATCATAATTTGTAGTCATAGGTATTTTTTTTTCTTTTCATGGTACAAATCATAGTGCTGTTTATGACATGGTGTCTCAAACTGTAATGCATATGAGAATCACCTGAGGATCCTGTTGAAATACAGATTCTTATTCTGCATGTCTAGGAAGAGGTCTGATATTCTGCATTCCATGGTATAGGTGGGGGTGATTGGAAAAGTCTTTAAGGAGGAGGTGGGTCTTGAGCAGACCATTGAATGATATGATGAGGTTTAGCTAGAGAGAGAAGTGAGGTAGGAGATGTCCTGTGGTGCAGGGGTAGGAGGTGCAGTATGAGATAAAAGTACTGGGAATGGAGTAAGCATTTTATATGCCCAGAATAAAGGGAAGTTGAAGTTTACAGAGCAAAAATCTTATTTGAAGAAGATGCTGAAGATAGGGTTGGGTAGATAGAATGGAACTACTTCATGGGGGGCTTTGAATGCTGGCCTGAGGAATTTGGGCTTTATCCTGATATAAACAGAATCAATGAAAGATTTTGAGCAGAGGAATAACATACCGGAAGCTGTACCTTCAAGTGAGTTAATCTTATAGCACTACATAGGATGGATCAAATGGAAGAGAACCTTGGAGGAAGGGAAAATGTCAATTGCAGTAAGATAGATGTGAGGATATGAAGCCCTGTATCAGGCTGGCAGTAGAAGATTTGGGGAAAAAAAGTCATCAGACTGGGAAACAGGAAAGCTCTGTGACTGATTGAAGGTCCCCCTCCTTCAAATTACTTCATCCAGAAAAGCTAAGAGGCTGTAGGGCCAAGGTTTATCTGACTAGTTCATTTCTAAAGCTCTTGTTAAACTCCTGAAAATCGGCTTGTGAAGTGAGCTGGCTATGTGACCTTGTGGGAGAACCAGCTTCCTATAATATTGCCAGAGGGGCTGAAAGGTGATGTTCTAAATGGTATATAAAATTCTGAAAGGATAGGACAAATGGATGCCAATAAGCCTTGTGAGATAGCAACTACTGCTGAAACACAAGGTCATAGACAGACCTTGGAGAAGCTGGAAATGGAGCAAGCAATTTAGGTTTGATTCTGTTTACAAGGTATGTGTAATTGGAGTCTATACTGACAAGAGTTCAACTATAAACACAGATTCCATCCAGAAGCATTTGAGGACAATGCTTGACACGCTGTGGGAATAAAGGGTTAGGAGGAAGAAATAAATATGGGCTCTGTCCTTTTAGCATTTGTGAGGCCCAAGCCTGACTGGCCAGATGTTCCTCTGCCCTTTCCAATAACTGCATTGTATCCCCACAGCATGACAGTCATTCAGGGTTTGTTTCATTGTTCAGAAAAGTAAGTGACATATGCCCCTATTCCTGAGCAGTGAATTGAAAACAGTGCTGAAAAGCCCTTCCTCTGTCTTAATTTTCTCTAATCATTAGTTTGCAATGGGACCTGAAATTCTCACTGTGCAAGTCACTTTGAGGCACAGGACTCTGTGAAAAGGCAAGTATGTTAAGCCAGTAAAGAATACTTCTACTACCTCATCATGGAGACAGCATCAAGTGAATGGGGATACAGGACAGGGAAGTTGTGGTGAGGGGAAGCAGAAACGTTCTGGATGATGAGACCATGTTGGAAGAAATCTTCTCAATATGGACATGAGTGGCACTAGGTAGCCAAGAGCCACTGCTGGGTACAGTAAGTGTTTCAGGATCAGCCCGTGGCAGCCCCACACCTGAGGAGCAGCAATCTTCAGTCTTAATTGGAAGGTCTGGTGAGTGGTAGTTTTCTATTCCACAGATGTTGGTGGACTTGGCTGTTTAAAAGACAACTCCCCGTGCCTCAGGCTTTCGCGAAAAGAGCATTGATTCATTCTACAATGATATGTTTCTGCTGGGCTGAAAAACAACCTGCTAGGTTTTACTGGAAAAAAATGGGATCCCAGGATTAATATATGCAGAGGACCATACCTCCCCTGGGTCCTTTTGTAGCTCTAGAAGTTGATACTGAAGGACAATTGAGAGCTCCTATTGCCTATCACAGAGTTGGCAGTCTATGTTTGTTGAATATACTAATAAATGATTGAATAAATAAATAAAATATAAACATTCTGAAGAAAGCACTAAATTTAAAGTCTTTTAAGGCTTGAGTTCAAATTTCTAGACTGCCAGAAATTTGACTGTTGGACCTTTGGTAAATGCTTATTTCTCTCTGGGCCTTATTTTCTTAATACATAATAAAATGGAAGTAATGATACTTGCTCTGTCTCTTTTGCATAATCGTGGGAGAAACAATATAAAAAAGAAATAATTATTTTGGAAACTAAAATCCACAGAAGTGTCCTGGGCTGAATGAGGACAGTCATTCTGATGTTTGCTAAATTAAATATATCCCTGGATCTCGTAATGGGGGGTCGCTACTGCCAGCCTCTGGTTTAGATGCATCCTCCTACAAAGAAACCTCTGTATTGCCAACAACTCACTCTCAGACTCCTGTGCCAGCAGTGTAAGAATCAGATTTTTGTTCTTTTCTGCTGGCTTTTCTCTTCTAAGTGACAGAAAGAATTGAAAGCATTGTGGACTTCACATTGAAACACTTTTGGAAGCCATCGACCAGATGTCTATTGTCTCCTCAGCAGCTCGTAGCCATCCCTCCAGAGATGAGAGTTATCTTAGCGGTGTTTTTCTGTTAATCCTCAACTGTCTCTCTGAAGGCATTGTCCCAGGGGAGTGAGAATAGGAGGGGATCAGGAGACAGCAGAGGAGTAGGACTTTCTCTCTCTTCTCCCCCACCTTGTGATTTACAAAGAGCAGTTGATTTGACTTTCAATCAGCCTCTTCTTTGTGTCATTTTCCTTTCATCTGAGGGCTGACTCCTCACCTTGGGCTCTGCTCAGTTGATCTCAAAAGAAGCTTTCTCACATTCCTTTTCTTGGACATATTGTGCAGAGTTCCTATTTAAATGGATGCTTTGTTCTCAGGGTTAGGGGAGAGAAGGTAGGATGATTTAAAAATCCTGCCAGGAGTCCTTGAGGAAGCAGGCTGGACTCCTGTTTGCAGAAGTCAATAGGCTTGTTGTAAGCAGGCATTGTGTGTTCTAGCATAGGCGGCTGAAACAAATCAATTTCAATTTACTTGTCCAGCAAAAGGAGCCATTATTTAGAACTGAATAGCCTGAGCTCCCATAATATATTGTGAAAACTTATTGTAGTTTTTACTGAGAACTAGCTTATGATGAAATTATTTGTTTAGAAGCAAAGTGTGGATGTTTATAGAATATAAATTCTGGAGTTATTGATTAGAGGCATTTGAAGAATGAGTCACATTTCTAAATGTGGTGGTCGGATGATATTCATATGATGAACATTGATATCACAGTACATTGCTGGCTGGAAACCTGGCAGGATCTTTATTTTGACAATAAGTGCAATTAACATGAGGGGAGGCTGTGTGCTAGTTAGGGAGATACCATAGTAAAGGCTGAAGTTCATTCATCTTTAAATGGCAAGTAGGCTCATAAATTTAGTTCCTTTATGAGAATGTCTGTCACAGGCTCTATGTTTTACGTTAGCTATAGAGCTTGGCATATTACCAGTAAATTGTTGAAACTGCCTTTAGGAGTAACATTTAAGGCTGGAGTCACTGAAGTTTTAGTTTCCCTTTTTGCACAGTTTACATTGAAAAAAACAACCACCACCACCAAGATATTTGGGCTTGAGACATGATTTATGTCTCTCTCCCAATTTAGCTGATCATATATTTTTCTATTTTTCAGGACTTTCTGTGCATCTCATGTAACTTCCTATTACTGCTCTTTTGGAAAATGACTATAGTCTGTGTATTGAGATTATATATTGAGATTTTCCATCAAAAGACATCTCCCTAGCTCTCCCATGAGTTTCTGTGTTCTACAAATTTTCGATATATTTACCTATAGAGAATGCATCATTATCAACATACTTTCAGTTTAGTGCAACACAGATTTTTTTTTGTTAATTTCAGTACCAACTCTGTGCCACGTACTAGGCTAGGTCCTGTGCCCTTGCCATCACTGTGGTCTACTAGAACTTCAGATTCTGTTCAGTTGATGTAGTTGGATAGAACCCTGAGTTGGAGAATAATAACTGCTGATGACTTATCATCATGACCTCAGCTCCTAGTAATCTTGAGACCTGTGTAACTTACCCCATTTCTCTTGACTGATCATCTGAACAACTCATGTACCATTTATTTGCCTTTTAATCTCTTGTATTTTCTTTTATTTTGTGGTTGTTTGACATTGTTTGTGGTCGTTTTTGTTTCCCTTCAGCTCTAGTAAATGTTCCTTGAGGGCTGAGGCTGTGTTCATTTTTTTGTTATCCCCCAAAGGTACTGACATCTGTTGAATTAATGATAGTATTGGCCTACAAAAACATTGTAATATCTTGTGTTATTATTGCAAGTAGTAAAGTTGCCACTAAAATAGATTCCACATGCACATAATAATAATAGTGGGCAATAATTATCTCTTTACTGCGTAGCATTCTAGAAACTTTGCATGTGTTATTTAATCCTTCCAGTGATACCATGATATAATATTATTGGTATTACCGTTCTATAGATGACGAAACTGAGGCTCAGAGAAGTTAGGTCATTTGCCCAACATTACCCACCTAGTAAGTGGCAGAACTGAGAACTCAGGTCTGCATATCAGCTTTTAGTGAATTTCTCCAAAATATATGTATTCGTTAACAATACTTATTAATTAATAATGCATATCAATTAATACATATAATAATAATGCATATTAATTATATATATATTTTCTGGAGATGGAGTCTCGCTCTGTCACCTAGGCTGGAGTGCAATGGTGCGATCTCAGCTCACTGCAATCTCCGCCTCCCAGGTTCAAGTGATTCTCCTGTCTCAGCCTCCTGAGTAGCTGGGATTACCAGCATATGCCACCACACCAGGCTCATACTTGTATTTTTAGTAAAATTGGCCAGTCTGGTCCTGAACTCTTGACTTCGGGTAATCCACTCGCCTCGGTTTCCTAAAGTGCTGGGATTACAGGTGTGAGCCACCATGCCCAGCCTCCAAAAAATATTTTAAGACAACCTCCCTAGACACTTATCATGCCACTTTCTCCCCTCACTCTGCATAGGAGAAATCTTTCAACTTCTATCATGGCGAGCACACATTTTATAGGATCTGTGATCTATTCTGTGACTAAGTTAATGATTATTACAATGATGTAATAAGCCAAAAGATGAAGATAGGCCTCAAATAAATATGGACTATGTAGATCTGTTTATTTACTTCTTCGGAACCATCAAGCTCCAAAATACTGTATATTATTGGACTCTGAGAATGTGAATTCAGAGTTTATCACAAATCTTCTACAAAAAATGAATAAATTGGCTAACGAAGCTGAATTTTCCAAACTGAAAAATCTATCTTCAAGAGTCTGCAATGTTGAAAGGATTAGGGATAGGTGACCTGGCAGAAAGGTTCCTGCCAAGAAGGCTGTACAGTTTGTATCATATGCTTCTAGAAACAATCACCTCCTGAATTGTATTATATAGTGTATGTTTTTTAACAGCTGTATTGAGTTGTAATTCACATTTGATGAATACAATTCAATATTTTCAGTATATTCACAGGGTTGTGCAACTATCAGCACAATCTACTTTTAGAACATTTTTATCCCCCCACAAAGAAACCCTGTCTAGCATTGGGAGCAGGGTCTATAGGGGAATAGAGTGACTTTTGTGGTTTTTGTCTTTGGTTCTGTTTATGTGATGGATTACGTTTATAGATTTGTGTATGTTGAACCAGCCTTGCATTCCCAGGATGAAGCCTACTTGATCATGATGGATAAGCTTTTTGATGTGCTGTTGCATTCAGTTTGCCCGTATTTTATTGAAGATTTTTGCATAGATGTTCATCATGGGTATTGGCCTGAAGTTTCCTTCTTTAGTTGTGTCTCTGCCAAGTTTTGGTATCAAGATGATGTTAGTCTCATAAATCATGAGCGAACTCCCATTCACAATTGCTACAAAGAGAATAAAACACCTAGGAATACAACTAACAAAGGATGTAAAGGACCTCTTCAAGGAGAATTACAAACCACTGCTCAAGGAAATAAGAGAGGACACATGTCACTCTCATAAGGGTGACTCTATTCCCCTATAGACCCTGCTCCCAAGCCCAAGGCAATCGTGAATACACCTTCTGTCTCTATAAATTTGCTTATTCTGAACATTTGATATAAAAATAATCTTTCAATATGTGGTCATTTGTCATT
Organism: Sapajus apella; assembly: GCF_009761245.1. Classification (NCBI taxonomy): domain Eukaryota; kingdom Metazoa; phylum Chordata; class Mammalia; order Primates; family Cebidae; genus Sapajus; species Sapajus apella. Next base: position 2,679,062 of record NW_022437085.1, on the reverse strand, counting down.
AGTTTCTATCACTTACCATGCTTTCAGTTTCCTTTATCTTACATTATGTTCCATACTTCATTCTTTTTTATTGCTGAATAACATTTCCATTCTGTGGATGGATTGTCACTTAACTTTCTGGATGATGTCTTTTGAAGCACAAAAAATTTAATTTTTATAAAGTCAAATTTTGTGTTGATTATGATTTTGGTGTCATAGGAACATTTCATTGCCAAATTTAAGGTAATGAAGGTTTATTCCTATGTTTTCTCAGAGTTTCCTGGAGCTTGCTTTTATACAGTCATAGATCCAGTTGGACTTAATTTTTGTATATGGTATAACGTAGAGGTCTAATTTCATTTTTTTACATATGTATATACAGCTATTCCAGCATTATTATTGAAGAGACTACCCTTCCCCCATTTATTGTCTTGGTAAATTTGAATAAAGTTAACCACAAATATAAGGGTTTATTTCTGGACTTTCATTTATATTCCATTGATTCATATGTTCATCTTTATATCCTTACCATGCTGTTTTGATTAATGTAGCTTTGTAGTAAAATTTGAAATTAGGAACTCTGAGTCCTGAAATTTTTTTTTTCAGATTTCATTTTTTCTTTCTAGTTTTGGCCCTTTGCATTTCAAAATGAATGTTAGGATAAGTGTGTCAATTCTGCAAAAAGAGCAAAGTGGTATTTTGATATGTGTTGCATTCATCTATAGATTCAATAATTATATTTAGCCTTCTGATCCAAGAACATGATGCTATTATTTATAATGCCATTTTTTTTTTTAAAGTTTCTACACACAGGCCAGGCATGGTGGCTCACACCTATAATACTAACACTATGGGAGTCTGAGGTGGGAAGATCTCTTGAACCCAGGAGCTTGAGACCAGCCTGGGCAACATGATGGGACACTATCTCTACAAACATTTTTTTTTTTTTGAAAATTATCTAGGCATGGTGGTGTGTACCTGTAGTTCCAGCTACTTGGGAGGGCTGAGGTGGGAGGGTCACTTGAGCTCAGGAGATCAAGGCTCTAGTGATCTGTGATTACCACTGCCCTCCAGCTTAGGCAACAGAGCAAGACCCTGTCTAAAAAAAAGAAAGAGTTTCTACACACAGCATTGATTTGTGATGCTATTGTAATTGGAAATGTTTTCTTTTAAAGCATTTAAATGGACAGATAAAATTATATGTATTGTGTACATCATGATATTTTGAAGTATACACACACATTGTGGAGTGACTAAATCTAGCTAATTAACAAATATATTACCTCACCTAGTTATTATTCTTGTGGTGGGAACACTTTATATCCACTCTCTTAGCATTTTTAATAATATAATATATTGTTATTTATTGTAGTCACTGTAGTATAGTAGCTCTCTTGAACTTATTCTTACTATCTAGCTGAAATTTTGTATCTTGTGTCCAGCATCTTCATTCCCCTCCCTTTGCCCCCACACACAACCACTTCAGCCTTTAGTATCCATCTCTCTGCTTTTGGGAGATGGACCCTTTTTTAGATTCCATATATGAATGAGATAATGTGGTATTTGTCTTTCTGTTCCTGGTTTATTTTACCTAACATAGTGTACTCCAGGTTTGTCTTTGTTGTTGCAAATGACAAGATTTTCTCCATTTCATGACAATAACATTCCATTTTGTATATAAACAACATTTTCTTTATCCATTCATTCATTGATAAAATTGATGTGTTTGTGGAAGAACAAAGGGTCCAGGGCTTCCTATCCCATCATCTTGCTAATGATATCCCAAGGCAATTTGAATTTAATGATAACATTTATTTTAAGTATAAGTAAGGATGACCTTTGGGGATATGCATTGTGATATAATACAACAGAGTTTTGTGGAACTTTATAGGTGAAAAAGATATTCTTGCCATTCTTTCCTGGTTACGTGTGAGGTCACGTGTGACATTTAGGGCCTTTTTGGTTATTTGGCCAAGGTTATTGAGCCCTAATCATTGTTAAATATTTGTTTGTATTTCAGAACACATCAGAATTGGGGACCCAGTCCCTGTATTTAAGGGCAGAGTAATATGGAAAGAAGTTTCATTTCAGATACTGTATTCACTATAATTTGTTATCCCTGTCTCTCAAATGAGAATATTGAGATCAAGAAAAGTAAAGTGATGTCTGCAAGGTCGTGTAGAAGTTTACTGAGAAAGATAAAGCTAATACACAAGTCTTTTATGTGTATAGTCATATAGCCACACTTAAACTGCAAGGAAGAGTAGAAAACATAGTCTCTCTATGTGTTCTAAAAAAAAGTGGAGAACAGATTTTGGTGGGCAGCTAGTAACACCTTACATACTCTGGTAGTTCATGTTAGAAAAGCAAGATGGAAGACATTTGGAGGCAGTAGAGAAAGCAAGAAGAAAAGAGGCCTTGATGAAATAGTCCAGTGATGTCACAGTTTTTGTGAGTGTATGCATACAATAATAGTGTTATTCATTCAGGCACTGGGTTAGTGCCTTGTATAAATTATCATATTTAGTGCTTACAAGTTCGTGAGATAGATACCATTATCACCATCTTAAATATGAGGAAAATAAGGTCCAAAGAGGTAGGCTGCTTACTCAGTATTCACACAGTTAGTAGAAAATAATAAAGGATGGTTGTGAAGCCAAACCTGTCCAACGCCAATCATTCGGTGGTACTGTATTTTTCTGGATTTGGGTTATAATGCAGGCATGTATTATTTCTATTTGGGAAAATTAGAGAACATTTTAGAGAGGAGGTTAGGATTTGAGCTGAGGCTTGAAGAATGAGTGGGGTTGAATTTTAAATAATGTAGAGGAGCAGGGAATTCCAAGAAGAGGCCTCATTGGGAAAAATTGGGAAGCGAAGATATGTTCAAGAAATAAGGGATGCAGTGAAGAAGTTTCTCAGGAGAAAAGTGAAGATGAGCCTGAGAAAGTGAGAAGATTTAAATGTTAGACTAAGGACTATGGACTTGACCTTATAGATAATGGAGATGAATGAAGTATTTTGAGCAGGTGAGTGTCAACATCATGTTAGTTTTACATACACACAAAAGGCTAGGTGTAATTTAAGGGAAGTTGGAAAGCCCCTGTGGCCCTATTTCTTCATCACTTACAAGTTTCTTATTCGAGTATCATATTACTGAAATTCCACTAGTAGAGATTTCTTTCTTAGGGTTATACTCTCTCCTCTCTTTTAAAATGGAAACATCCCTGCAAAGAGTAACACATTGTTATTAAGATTTCAACATGAAGGTCTTCATAGTTCTTTTCATTCCCTCAGGGCAAGGGTTCTCTCAAGAGTATAGAATGCCTAAGCAAGAAGGGGAAAATGTACTTTGGAAGAAGAAAGAGGGAGATTCTTGCCAAGAAGCTTTCTGCCTGCTTCTGGCTTTGAGGTTTGAGCCAGTTCTGAACTCCAGACATTTGAATTAATAACCAATTAGATGCCTGCAACTTCTATTGAAGAGGTATATACTAAGAGATGTATATTTCTTTCTGCACAAAGGTTTCTCTTGATAATAAATTGCTATCCACTGTAAGGATCCAAATCCTTACATTGGCCTAGTCTCATTCTCTCTCTAAATCAGGTCTTAATGTATTGGCTATAAAATAGTCATAGAAATAAGGATCATGAGTTGGTGTGAGTATATGCATGCATGTATATGTAATCATTATTTCTGTGACAATATTTGTATGGCCATAGGTGTATATCTTTTTGTGTTATAAAGGTTTAATTATTTAGCTTTCAGTTTTGCTACTAAGTTAGTAGAGCTCTTCTCTTGATTATTTTTTGAGAGGAAAAAGCCCCTCTGCTTAAAGAGGTCTGTCTTAGATTAGAGAGCTTATGGCAGTAGGCAGAAAGGTAAAGACTGACTGGGCATGGGATTGTGAGAGTTAATGTGAGTTGTGTGGAAGCAAGTTCCTCAGATGCCTCAATCACAAATGGGTAGACTACACTGGGAGAGAAGGGGAGGTAGAGTAATAAAGGGCAATCAGGCAGTGGTTTGAACTCTGACACATATCTTTAGGACTTCAGGACTCTAGTGCTGGGAAATGGTGATTTTACAAATCACGGACAGTGCCAGCCCCTGAAAACTCTGCATGGTTCCACATGAAAGCCACTTTTTGTGACAGAACTTTTGAGTGTATCCCTTGAGTAGTAAACTTTAGTAGCAGTCTGAGTTGATTTTTTCCTCAAATAAAATGTTGTTATCTGTGTGTGTGTGTGTGTGTGTGTATGTGTGTGTGTGAGAGAGAGAGAGAGAAAGAGAGAGAGAGAGAGGGAATGAGGATCCTGAAAATATGTGTGTGGTCAGGGAGAGCTGGAGGACCAGGTTTTCCTTGCTAAAACAATTTTCCAAATGACAACTGTCACTGAACATGTTAGCTGACAGGATTGAGAAAATGTTAGCAAAGTTACATGTACTGAAAAACCTGTTCTACAGGCATGGTCTGGGCAAATGTTGCCTTGGTCTATAAGAACTTCAGTTGGATTGACACTCCCCCTTTCTTGTCACCCTGACAAGTCAGAGATTATCAATGCTGAAAGAAGGCTAAGGCTATTCACAGGCTGGATACAGTAGATAAAGTGAGTGGTAGTGTGTTTTATTAGTCCATATTCATGTTGCTGATAAAGACATACTGAGACTTGGCAATTTACAAAAGAAAGAGGTTTAAATGGACTTACAGTTCCATGTGCCTGGGGAAGCCTCACAATCATGATGGAAGGCAAGGAGGAGCAAGTCACATCTTATATGGATGGTAGCAGGCAAAGAGAGAGTTTTTGCAGGGAAACTCCCATGTTTAAGACCATCAGATTTCATGAGACCCTGTCTCAACAGCAGCATGGGAAAGACCTGGCCCTCTGATTCAGTTACCTCCCATCAGGTTCTTCCCACAACACATGGGAATTCAAGATGAGATTTGGGTGGGGACACAGCCAAACTGTATCATGTGGGAAGAAGAGGTAGGAAGATATCTGAGAATATACCCATAAAATGCTGGAAGAAGGGGAAGCTTAGGAATCATGTGGCTTTTCTTTACCCAATCACAACAAGTGGCCTGACAAGCTTTTTTTAAGCTTTAGGCGAGCTAGTCTCAACTTGAGTTTACATTGTCCCAGGCTGGGAATTCTTTCTCAAGTCTTAGGTCCCTGATTCCTAATTATGACTTTTCTGTACCATATAGAGATCTCCAGAACATCCTGGGACCTAAAAATAGCAACATAGTCACTGGAAAACATATACCCACATGGAACTTGAGAAGTGGGGAAGGAAGTGACAGTAATGAAATATAAATCTTTTGGGTAATTTTTCACTGGAAACAGGATGTCATGAATTGCATTAATTCAACATGCTTTTATTATAGTGTGTCCAAATGTATGCCTTATACTGGGATGCTGGGGTATTCTTTATCTTCCAATCCATTCTTCACACAGCTGCCAGAATGCTCTAGAACGTTAATCACATTATACCACATCCTACATAGAACCAGTCTTCCTAATATGGAATTTAAAGTCTTTTGTGGTATTGCCCCTGCCTACCTATCCACCCTTTTTTTTTTTCAACATGTTATGTCTCTTATGCTGCTTTTAGATCTACACCCATACTGTTCTATATCATGTGTACATGTTCATCTTCATTCATAATGTCCCCTCTGCTCTGGATACTCTTCTAATCAACCTCCCCTTTTCAATTTCCAGCTCAGATTTTATCTCCTTCAATAATATTCTTTTAACTCCCAGGTCACTCCTCTCTGCTCTGATAGCAACATAAATTTCCTTTTTAAAAAAACACTTAACCATATAATATTTAAATGATTTCATTATCATTTCAGGAGAAGTTAGCAAATGCTGACTGGGACTAATGGTGCTGAATGACTTGGTACCCTTTGGAGGGGCCCTAGGAAGCTAACAACCTTGACTTTATTATTTTATTAACCATTTGCCACTGTATACAAAAGAACAACTGTAGTGATTCTTAATCTAAACGTTGGGACTAAGTGGCAGTGGCTAGCTAGAGTTCGCTAATTCAGAATTAGTATCTGAATTTGATAGTCCCTCTGCAGAGGATGGGGGAAGAAAAGATATTTCTGCCTTTTTTTTTCTCTTGTTAGATATGCTAGACCCAATTCCTTCATGTTACCTGAGAAAATGGCATGGAATGTTTGCATAAGTACCAAATGGCTAATTAGTTCACTGTTGTTAAATTGCATGGCCTGTAAAGGCCATTTATTTGCTTTGCCTTTCTTGCTACATAGATTTGTAACATTAAATCTAAGAGAAAAAAGATCTGTTTGCCTTACATTTTGGCTGTGTCCCAGGGAGGCAAAGTTTTATGCAGCCTTTCAACCAGCAGCATGAAGGTTTATTAGATTTAAAAAAAAATGCATTTGCTATTCTTTCAGGGCAGTTAATGGAGTTACTACATATAGAAATCTCAATAATATTTTCTGTTGCCAAGAAAAAATTAAGTATAAGTATGCAAACATCATAGATATACCATTAATAGTTTATATTAACATGCAACCCATGTTCAATTCACCTCAGACATTTAGTGTTTATGGTGTTCTAGTTATATGTTAGGAATTCAGGAATTCCTAAATTCCTAGAAATGTGAGACAAAGTCTCCTTACCAGAAAATCTTCACAGTGTGATAAATGCAATAAAAAGAGAAAAAAAGATGTAAGCTACAGAGGAAGCATGGGTGAACTGTATTTAGGAGGTCAGAGAAGACTTCTCTGAAGAGGGAACTTCTGACTATTCTTCATGAATGAAAGAGTATTCACCAGATAGACATAAGGCAGAAGGAGGGAGAGGTAATCTGTGTGGCAGGAACAGCATATACAAAGGAAAGGAGAAGCAGCAAGGCTTGTTTCAGTAACTATGCACAATTCAGAACTGATAAAGCATGAAATGTAAAGGCTTGGGTTATGTAGGCAGGAGCCCAACTATGAAGTACCTCATGCACTTTATTTTTTATGTGGTAAGGAGCCAGTGATGGGATTTAAGTAAGAGAGTTATATAAACCAATCTACATTAATTAATTTATTTGGGGTATCAGTTAATGAGAATTGCTTGAGCTACTACTATGTGCCAGGCCCTCTGTCAGGCACTGTGGGTACGGTCTTTCTCTTGATGGAGTTTAAGGTCAAGTAGTGGAAGACAGATATGGTAAAAACAAATAGAAATCTGATGAGTGCACTGAAGAAGAAAAACAGACTGTAAAGGGAACTAATCTAATTTAGAGGCATGGGGGTGGAGAAGAAGTAACAAAATATAAGTAGACATTAGCTAGGCAAATGGGGAAGGGGAGAACACCCCAAAGACTGAGGGAGGGAGATACACAAAATGCCTGAGGGAAAAACTAACAAGCGGTTTCAGGGTAAATGTAAGAACACCAGGGTGACTGAACTATGAAAGATCACAGGAAAAGAGTAGCAGATGAGGCTAGGTTGGTTGGTTAGTTTTTCTTTCTTTTGTTTTGCTTATATTGGAGAATGTTTCTAACAGCAGAATAGGGGGTGCATTTTGCAAGTGAAAAGTGGAAGTGCGAAGAAGGAGTATTGCAGCAATCCAAGGGAGATGTGATGAGGTCCTGATTAAGGGCAATGACAGTGGGAATGGTGAAGAGAGAATGGAAGGATAAGTTGTTTAGGTGGTAATATCAATATGACTTAATAACTGATTAGATCTGAGGGCTACCAAAGAGGGAAGAGTGGAGAATAACTTGCTTTTCTGGCTTAGTGAGAAAATGTGGGCCACCAACCGACATAAGAAATATAGTTGGTTATTTCAACTCTGGTATGGATTCCAGTTGCTGATTATTTACAATGGACTTTGAACTTTTGGCCTCACTCTACTGGTCAGTACTGGTGTCCTCTATCAAAAAACAGAGTATTTTTTATTAAATTACAATATCACAGGAGTACGGTAAAACAATTAAAATAGTATAGAAATGTACAAAAGAAAACAAAAATCTTCCCCTTCATCCACCCTAGTCAATTTCCCCATAGGTAGCCTCTGTTAATAATTTCTTCTAGAAAAATATTCTTTGCACTACCAGCATATATATGTAGTCTTCATAAATTTACATACACAGAATCTTACAAACTGTTTTGCACCTTGCTTTTTTTATTTTAACACATTGTGGAAATCATTCTATATCAGGATACACCCATTCTTTTTAATGACTGCATCATACAATGTTACATTATATGGATGTAGCCTAATTTAATTAACCATTCTCTTATTGAGGGATTTAGGTAGTTTTTAGCTCTTCATTGTTATTCTTGCATTAAATAGGTATTTGTTGAGGCACTACTCTGTGCAAGATGTAATCCTTGCCTCTGTGGAGTAAATAGTCTGGTGGGGAAGATAGTCATTACTTAAATTACAGAAATATCGAATTGCAACTGTGACACATGCTCCAAAGGTGCTTTAAGAACCTGTAATAAGGTATTTGGCTTAGTCAGGGAGGCCCTAAAGGGCTCCCTTGAGGAATTCATGCTTGAGCTGAGTAGGAGGTAACAAAGAGGAGAAAGATGAGTAGGAGATAACAAAGAGGAGAAAAGAGCATTCTAGGCCACATACAAAGAATAGATGCACTGGTACTTAGAGAAATGCAAATCAAAACCACAGTGGGATACCATCTCATGCTAGTTAGCATGATGATCATTAAAATTCAGGAAACAACAGATGCTGGAAAGGATGTGGAGAAATAGGAACGTTTTTACACTGTTGGTGGGAGTATAAATTAGTTCAACCATTGTGGAAGACAGTGTGGTGATTCCTGGAGGATCTAGAACCAGAAATACCATTTGACCCAGCAGTCCCATTATTGGGTATATACCCAAAGGATTATAAATCATTCTACTATAAAGACACATGCACATATATGTTTATTGCAGCACTATTTACAATAGTGAAGACTTGGAACCAACCCAAATGCCTATCAATGATAGACTTGATAAAGAAAATGTGGCACATATACACCATGGAATACTATGCACCTGTAAAAAAGGATGAGCTCATGGCCTTTGCAGGGACATGGATGCAGCTGGAAACCATCATCTCAGCAAACTAACACAGGAACAGAACACCAAACACCGCATGCATGTTCTCACTTATAAGTGAGAGTTGAACAATGAGAACACACTGACATAGGGAGGGGAACATCACACATTGAGGCCTGTCAGGGGTGGGGAGCAGGGGAGGGATAGCATTAGAAGAAATACCTAATGTATGTGACAGGTTGATGGGCGCAGCAAACCACTATGGCATGTGTATACGTATGTAACAAACCTGCATGTTCTGCACATGTATCCCAGAACTTAAGGTATAATAAAAAAAAGAATAGATGCATTTTCAATTTCAGTATACAATAGGAAATCCTTATTAACCAAATACTTATCTGAGTCTCTAGACTTGGTTATAAGATTTTATGGAGGAGCAAACAATCATTAAATGATAGGGTTTGGCTCTGTGTCCCCACCCAAATCTTATCTCAAATTGTAGTACCTATGTGTCGAGGGAGGGACCTGGTTGGAGGCGACTGGATCACAGGGTCTGTTTCCCCCATGGTGTTCTTGTGGTAATGAGTTCTCATGAGGTCTGATTGTTTAAAAGTGTGTGGCAGTTTGCCCTTCTGTGTCTCTCCTGCCACCATGTGAAGAAGTTCCTTGCTTCGCCTTTAACTTCCATCATCATTTTAAGTTTCCTGAGGCCTCTCCAGCCATGCAGAACTGAGTAAATTAAATCTTTTTTCTTCATAAATTCTGCAGTCTTAGATAGTTCTTTATAGCAGTGTGAAAATGGACTAATACACAAAAGCACAACAATATTCTTTAGTGAATTGGCCATTTAGGAAATTTTTTCCCACTCACCCCTCTCTAGTTAACACTGGAGTCTATCCTTGCTCATCACATAAATGTCTTTGTCAATCTTTATAATAGAAAGATAGTGCAAATCAATGGCAAAGTGAAATTTTAAATATTGTAAAAGACACGAGACATAATGAAGTTGATGAAAGTGAGAGATTTGCTTGAATCCCACAAAGCCATTGACAGGTGAGAATTGGCAGAGTTATCTTTTAGGGGACAGAAGAAATCCATGTATATAGTGACAAGATGGCTAGTATGAAAGAGAATGATGGGAATATCAGGAATTATGAGAGGTCCTTGGGAAAACTGATGAAATCTTTTAATATTTTATAAAACTTACTCTTTGTGATCCTGCTATGAAATAATGAGAAGGATGATTTCTTATATTATTATGCAATTTAGTCAGAAAAGTCACACCGAAAAACCCCCAATTACCAATATTTGATGTATTCATTGCTCAAAGAATGTGCTTGCAGTTGCATTAAAACGTTTTAAAAATTATGACACATTTTTGTAGGTTTAATTTTTTTAAAAAATTTCAATTAAACATTTAAAAAATTAATGATGATATTCTGGTTTCTGTTTTAAGTAGACTTCCTTTAAGTGACCCCTTTTCCAGTAGTGGTTATTGTTGGATACATGGACTGCCTCTATTGCCCAATTATCTTCCCCAGAGGTGGCATCAATTTGCATTTCCACCAGCGGTGTATGTGAGTGCCTGTTACTCATCTTGGTGAGCTTTTGAATTATTGACAATCAGGTGGGTGAATAAGACATCTTCATTGCTGTTTGTATTTGCATTTCATTAATCATGAATGCGGTCGAGCATCTTTTTATGTGTTTAATGGCCATTTGTATTTCATTTTCTGAGAACTGCCTGTTGCTATTCTTTGCCTGTGTTTTGTGGTGGGGGGGGGTTGTTTATCCTTTTGTCACTGATTTGTAGAAGCTTGTTGTAAACAAACAACATAGTCATTTATCTGTCATATATGCTGCAAACGCTTTTTCAATGTGTCTTTTGTCTTTGTTTCTGACATTTTCAGTATTTGTAGTAAGTGCGGTTTACATTTGGATTCTGACATTTGTATTCTGCTTAGGAATTGCTTTCAAACCAAGTGTATAAATTAATCCCCTTATGTTTTCATCTAGCATCTTTGTTACTATTAAAACCTTTTATCCATTGAGGATTCATTTTGGTATAATAAATGAGGAATAAATTCAGCTTTTCTGTGAAACAGTCGCAAGTCCAAACGTCATCAAGTGAATCATCCCTATTTTCTTTGCTGATATGAAATGCTAACTTTGTCATATGTTAAATTTCCATATGTATAGCAATCTAATTCTGGACTCTATTGTGTTCCATTGGTCCACCTATTTCTTCTCTACTATCAGACTCTTTTCGTCTTTGCAGGTTCACAGTGCTTTTAATTCTGCTCTGTTATGCTTCTCTTTCAGAATTTTTCTGGCTATTCTTGCCTATTTTCTGTCTACTTTGTCTGATGCAGGTAACAGAAATGTGTTAAGATCAACTTCTACTGTGTTTTTGAAGATTTCTCATTGCATTTGATGTAGTCTATGTGCTATATATTCTGATTCTGTTATTTGGTGCATGAATATTTATGGCAGCTATATCCTCATTGTGGATGGTGTCCCTTATCAAAACCCTGTTTCCCCCTTGAATTCAATCTTCTCTAATATCATGACCTCTGGTTTATTCTTTCATCATTTTATGGTATATAATATGTTTTATAGTTCAGTAATGCTGTTTTGGTTCCCAGCTTTTTTTTTAACCTCTGTAATCTGCCTTTTCATCTTATTCTTCTCATTCCATTGTTTTACCATTTGTCTTTGATGTTTTGTCTCAATGACTCCACGTTCTCTTGAAATTTTTGTTTTCCTTACTAAAGAATGCTATTTTCAAGAGTGGATTCAGTATCTATATTCCCATTTCTTCCTACTCTCTCTTGCTTTCTCCTAGTCTCCTGCTCATATTTTTGCAAAGCTGTCATTCTATAATCTTTTTGCAAATCTGTCATTCTATATCTTTCTATTGTAGTCATGTTTAAATTAAAGAGTTCTCTGAGAAATTATAAATATAGTGGGATAAATTTTTCTTCACTCACTTGTCATTTTGTACCTCCTTAAGAGCCTCAGTTTGAATTCTAGGAATTGGGTGTTCTAGCCACATTCTGCTGTGCAAGGGCAGTTGCGATTGGCGGATTCCTGATTTCCTGTCTGTAATTTCTTTAAAATGCCTGTAACAAGATTTATCCCACTTGGTTCAATAATTATTCTTACTAGGAATCACAATCAGTTTGAGGAAACTTTTAAAAAATACCAAGGCTTGGACCTCACCCTCTAAAGATTCTGATTTATGTGACCTGGCTTGAGGCTCAGGAATTGGCATGTTTCAGCAGCTCCCCATGTGGTGACTCTAATCCAAAGTTAGGACTGGGAACCACTGACCCAAATAGTGACGCCACCTATGACACATAGAGTATCTTAGGCTTAAAGTTGTTCAAAATGAAGTCCTCGAACCTTTCTTTCCAACAAATACAATCAATGTCAGAAGTCAACTTTTCCCATTTTATCCACCCATCCTAGGCAATAGAGAGAAAAAAACAAAACAAAACAATGCAAAACCTTTGGGTTTTTGCCACAGTCCTATTATCCTGAAAGCTTGAAAGGAGAATTCAGCAGCACATGGCCATAAGCTGCTTCTTTCTGAGCCCTTTACTACTTCAAATAATTTTGTCTTATTTAACTGAATTTCTTGTTTGTTTACTATCTTGTCTACTCTCAATTATTGCTAGAGAAAATTATCTGTGGATTATTATAATTGTCATGTCTTCTTACATCAGGATCTGCCCAAATCTACAAAAGCCAAAATGAAGGTTCACTGACTTCTGGTCTATGGGGAGATATTGTGGTTGATAACAAGTGGCTTCTCGTAAGAAATTTTCCAAAACTTTTCTTTTCAATCAAGTTTCAGGACTTTAAAAGATCTACTTACATTATTTCCACTGTACTACTTCATGAGAGACAGGGGCTTGATGAGAGCTATATCAATGAAAACTGTTTCTCATTGCCTTTACTGCAACTTTTCAAAGATTGTGGCATATGAGGCTTTGCATGTTTGCTGCTCAATTTTCCATATTTTAGGTTTATTATTTTTGTAAATGTTGGGAATGTATTTTGTGTAAACTAGCTTCACTCCACCATCTTACCCTTTGAGCTCATCTGTGTTGTCTTTATTTATCAGCTTCATTTATATTCATAAAGTGCTGTAATTTTTGGTTCTGTGTCTTCTCCAGTTGTCCCTGGTCTAGGGTGTCCAAAAGCCTACATTTTCTAAACTGTGATGTGGTTTAGAGTATTTACTCCAATACTTGGATGGTATTGGTTTTGAAAATTAGCCACAAGAAATTAACAGTATAGGCCGGATGTGGTGGCTCAAGCCTGTAATCCCAGCACTTTTGGAGGCTGAGGTGGGTGGAACACCTGAGGTCAGGAGTTAAAGAGCAGTGTGGCCAGCATGGCAAAACCCTGTCTCTACTAAAAATACAAAAATTAGCGGGCGTGTTGGCACATGCCTGTAGTCCCAGCTACATGGGAGGCTGAGGCAAGAGAATTGCTGGAACCTGGGAGGCGGAGGTTGCAGTGAGCTGAGATTGCACTACTGCATTCCAACCGGGATGACAGAGCAAAACTCTGTCTCATAAAAAAAAAAGAAAGAAAAGAAAAAGAAATTAGCAGTATAGGCAGTTCTATTTATTACTCTGTTACAAAACACAGAGCTATTCTATTGTGACATTTCCTACCAGGGTGTAAGACACAGAAATACTTTAGGCAACTTTTTAGAATACAATCAATCTAAAAGATATGACTTGGGAAAATGTGCTAATTCAACAGACATTTCAGAACAGTTTAGTTCATATCTGCCCACAAAGGAGTTAGGAAAGGCTATCTCTATCCCTTAAAAGAATTTGCAGATATATGTTCTTCTCTGGATAATATTGAGCAGTGATGTTCATTTGGTCTTAACGTTAACATTTCTTGATGTAAAGAAGGGTCATGGGGATGGCTACTCTCAGTCACAGTCCTGAGCATATTTGTTGAAATTGAATGTTTTATCTGCTTATTCCTTCAGCAAATTTTGATTTGTTGTGATGCCTTCCATATGTTAGGCTCTGTTCTAGATACTAGAAATATGGCATTTGTATCAAAGAAAAACATCCCTGCTCTTCTAGAGCTTATATTTTACTAAGGGAGATAACAAAAAGAGATAAGATTTTTATCAGGTACTGGTAAGTGCTAGGGGACAAATAAAGATGATTAAAGGGATAGAGTGATGAAGCGGTATTTGGGGCTACCTTAGGGAAAATGGTCCGGATAGCCTCTCTGCTTAGGTAACATTTAGCAGAATTTGGTTAGGTGTCTGCTGTGATATGTGAGTGGGAGTGAAAAAATAGCCACATAAGATGCTCTATGAAGAAGGTAATCTACAGTTATGTAATTTTTTTGTGAGCTACTGGATGCTATATTTTTCTCTCAGAGACTCTAATGAAGATTAATATAGTAAAGGCTCTTGGAAGTTTTACAGAAAAGAAAGCAGTTAACTTTGTATACCCTAGTGTTTTTCAAATACATTCAATGACATTTGTGTGTAATTCATACTCCAGGGAAGGAGGTGTAACTTTTGGGAAATGCTGGAAAAGTGTGATAGAACAGCCACAGTGCCCCAAATACAAAGAAGTCCCTCTTTAACTGAAGACCAATTATTTAGAACCAACAAGTATGGAAATGTCTGTGCTGCATCTTCCCCTTTCCACTACCCTGCCCCCCACCCCATTTTGAGGAAAAAGAGGCAAATGTTAATAAAATTGGCTGAGATAGAGGATATAAAATCATCAGGATTTTAAAAATTAACATAAATCAAACAACTACATTTTCATGGAATTCACTAGGCTAGAATACATTTAGCCCAGTGTCTTATCATTGCTGTAGATATCATCTTGTGGTGTATGTTCAGGAGACCCTGAGGTCCAGCAGATTTGGGTACTCAAAGAGGAATTTGGGTATGTTTCATCAGCTAAACTTTTCCAGATTAAAAAAAAAGAGAGGGAATCGTTGTAGGATGATTTTCAGCCAGAAGTTATAAATCACCCTAAACCCTCACTTTCCAATATCCATTTCATCAAGTTTTCAGAGGTGACCACTAGGTGATTGAGTGAGGCTAAGGTCATGGGGGTGGCTACTTTCACTCACAGTCCTGAGTGTATTTGCTGAAATAGACAGAAGCAATTAAAAATACACTGGGCAATATATAGGCTCTGTCAACCAGGAGAAGAAAACATGTGGTGCTGAAGTTTCTTTCCAAACTCCTTTATATATACAAATGTGTTTCTACAGGTTAGGCTGCCATTTTCAGGGTTTGATCTATGAGACAATAAAGTCTTTATTCAATTGCAAAGAGTCCTTAAAAGATCTGTATCCCAAGATGTTAGCCCACTTTCAGAAGCATTAATTTAGCAGTTTCCAAACTACATTGTACATAATAGTCCCCTGGGATGGTTGCTAAAAACACAGTTTTCAAGGTATCTGTTCCATAGAGATTCTGGTTTAGTAGGTTTGGAGCGTGGCCCAGTTATCTGCTTTTGTCACAACTACTCAGGTGATTTTGATGCAGTGATTCAAGGATCACAATAAAATAAACATTAGATTGGTTCAAACCTCTCCAATCCCCATACCAGAGGCCTATATTCCTTGCTTTCATTTTGGCTTTAATCATCTGGAGCACTGCCATCAAGAATCATCTGGTTTGTCAACGCTGGCACTGGTACTACTGTCTCTTCTATGATGAACTCACTTCTACTGGATTGTATAATAAAAAAGCCTATATCAAAGCTTCTTACTGGGTCTCTAATTTCTGGAACCAAGAGGTCCCACTTTCCGTCTCCCCATATAATGAATCTTCAAAAAGAGACATAGTAACAGCAAACTTTAACAATTTTTTGAGAGTCTATTGAGATTCAAGGTCAAGAGGATGTTTTATGCTTTAAAAGCAGAGTTATTAATGGAGCCTTTAAGACCTTTATAACTGGAAAGATTTCTCAAAAGGTGTCACTCTTAGGGATTCAGAATCCAACTTCAGAATAAAGATTGAAATGTTTTTTGTCCTCAAAACTCTAACACTGTGTTTAATAATTTTTACAGTCTTGCAAAAACCAAATTGAATGCACCTGTACATAAAACATCATTTAATATTCTAGGCAATTCATTTTTAAAGAGGAACTGTCAATCTTTTGACAAGCTTCAAACTTAACTTACTCTTACAAATGTCAAGGTTAAGCATCAAGTTTATCTCATCAATCTTTGTAGTTGTACAACTAGGAAAGAAAGTAGCTAACATTATCTTAAGGGTCATATAAACATTAATTTAGTGAATCAGCAGATGTAAAAAATCTCTCTTGTTTGTTCCTGAAGGTAAGCTATGGCATCTGAATATTGTTATATTTTCTTGGAATTTGAATAAACATTGTAGAAAATCCAGTCTTTGGGAGAACATACATGGTTATCATTTCTACTGTCTGAGAAACTGCAAATATCTTCTTAAACAGTGATTGATATCTCATAGGTTGAACAGTGAGCTGCCTCCAGCTCACTCTACTTTCTTTGTCTTTTCTATTCTTCCCAGAAATCGCTGCTAATTGGACATAAAAGAACACTAGCCATTCCACTTAGAGTATAGATTTTCCTCTCCTGTTAGGCAATCACTGGTCACCTCTTGCACTGTATAATTAGAGTGTTCTCCTTAGAGAATATGGGGAATTGGGGAGCTCATCATATATATAAAATTTACATATCTTTATTTTCCTTGTTTAAGATGAAAACTGTATTAACTGCATTCTGAATCCTAATTTATGGTGTTAGTCCTATCTCTTTTGTTCATTTGTGTGTGTGTGTGTGTGTGTGTGTGTGTGTGTGTGCGCGCGCGCCTATACACAGGTATTGTTCTGAGTCACTATGTTATTCTTAATTTGGTTATTCTATTGTCTGCAATGTAATTTAGATAGTAGACAAATGATTACTCATGTTTGTATAGCAAGTCCTCTGGTTTTATTGATTAGTTTGGGAATACTTTACAGAAAATATTCAGCATCACAGGAATAAAATTGCAGGTTCTGGTCACATCTTCTCTTCCTCCAAGTATTGTGTAAGTTTTTAATATATTTTGGACTAAAAAGTAAAATTTATAAAAATGACATGTATTGAGTTCCAGTCCCCCTGTGTTAAGTATCTTCCTATATACTGCTTCACTTTTAACTATCAGTGACTCCATTTATGCTCCATTTTATAGTAGATATTCAATGTATATTTATTCATTCTTTCAATAAATAATCTACTCATACTGAAAACTAACTATATATAGGCTATTCTACCACGTCCTGGGATGGGGATTGTGTTGATGAAACTAAAGAGATAGAAAAGAGATGAAAGCCTCAGCAGAAAGTTACAAGCCAACTTATCAAGAAGTGTGGGTGTACTTAAATGTAGCAAGTGTGAATATTGGGGAGGTTGATGCTAAAGAGGACCATTATGAAATCCTTTATTTAAAGCAAATACATGAATTGGCATTTCCTGTCTATTTCCACCCTCTTGCCTATCTCTACTCGAATCATCCCTACCACCAATACTTTATAAATCTGGATTTTCTTATAGTGAATTTCCTTAATATAGAATATGTGGGTCATGCAAAGCCCAGTTGGAGATGGGCTTTGTGATGTAGAAATAAGATTTGGTATTTGGACAATTTTTTATGTAAGAAAAGTATGGTCCTTGTTGTTGTTTTGGTTCTACATGGTTGTTTTCCCCATCACAGAAACTGGAGTTTGTGATTAGGAGTAAGCAGTCTGCAAAACGAAACCTAACTGGGTTGCCAAGAGGCAGGCAGCTGCAAAGGAAAGCTCAGGAAATTATGGGTTTGAAAGAAGAATAAAAGCTTTCCCTAGCCATTCAGGATTACATAATCAAATCTGTATCTGTCAATTGCTAGAGTCTGATCATGGAGTTTGCCTATGATTACCTAACCTGAAACCCAGGATGTGCAAAACCCATTAAAAGAAATACTTGGGAAAATGAGCATGGCACTATACAGACTTTGAAATTGCCTTTCGTAAGTTGTCTCTGAATAATCAGATCTAGGGAGAAGACGAGCCAAGGGGAAGTGATGGGCATTTTGCTAAAGAAGAAAAGAAGCATTTTTATGTTATTGTTTCCTCCCTCAAATGGTGTTATAATAATAATAACTTTTAAAAATCTAGCAAAGATCTTGCTTCCATCACTTGTTAGTGAGAAATCAATAGGCAATATTTCCTAAAACCTCCATTTTTGTCCACATTCCCAAGTGCAATCCCTCCTCTTCTGTCTTTCCCTTTCCTCAGATAGGTTTTATTCAACCAACTCTTCTATTTGTGTTGATGCTGAATGTCTTCCCTTTTCTGGGTCTTGCTACCAAGAGAATGGATAGGCAATACAGGTGTGAGAAAAACACTGTAGATAGATGGTACCTGGTCTGTTTTGTATCTAATCAGAAGACGAACACATTTATGCTAGTAAAAGTGTACACAGTACAGCCATCCAGGCACTCTATCCTGTAACTTATATCATTGACTGCCTTGTACCAAGGAAATTGTTATCCACGACATATAGAGCTCACTTTCTGGGTCTAAACAAAACTTTTATGGTAGCCATAGTGGCAAAACACTGCTGACATAAATTTTATGTGGGGATAAAAATATGCTTGGAGGGGGTGTAAATTTTATATGGATATATAGATTTCAGAATTCAAACCTGACAAATTGATGAGATGGCCAGGGAGAGCTGAATTTTCTTTTTTAAAAGGTAATAAAAATAACTCAAGGGCTGTAGACTGAGATAAAAATAAATGCTCTACATAATGTATTTGATGTAATTTATGATGTCTTTCCTGTGGCTGTTCTTAACAGACTGGAAGGAAGTAGGGCTATAATGCCACTGGGCCCTGCTTTCAGCCGGCAGAGGTAGTTGGTGTTGATTCCTTCCCACTGAGGGTTCTTGCTCCACAGAGAGTATAATAGGTACAGGGGGATGGTATGAGGAACCAATCAGCTCCTTCTTCAAGGAGGGACTATGCTGCTCAGCTACTGGGAATCAGGTTAACAGGCAGCCTCCAGCTTCCAGTCCCTTCAAGGTTTGCATCAGCTGCATGGAGTCACTTCACCCTAGGCCACACTACTTCTTGGAGCATCCATATTCAAGGTGGGGATGAAAAGGCCCGATCATCCCAGCCCAAACTGCAATGACTCTGAAGGGCCATTTTAGCTCCAGAGCTCCCTGTGAGGTTAGCCAAGTCTGTCCTTAAGCTTGCAGTGCAGCTTCACATTTCCCTCTGTCCTTTTCAGCTTCCTTTCTTTATCTTCTTCAAATGCTGCCACTGCAGATACTCTTTAATAAACATCCGGGACACTAAACTCTTTCTCAGTATCTACTTCCATGGAAACACAACCGAGGACCAGGGCCATATTGTGACTTTATTAGCCCTAGGCACTTTTGCCTTCAGTGACCTATTCTTCCATAAAATATTAAAATTATATTTTATGATTGTATTGGTATAAAAATGAATATATTAATATTATATATTAAAATACTGTTTTCTACCTCAGAGTTGATTTTTTTCTTCTGATTTAAAGCAAAGTAAAACTTTTTTTGTGTGTGTGTGGATCTCAGGCCCTGTGCCTACTATGCCCAATGGATAAGTTGGTCCTACTTATGGTAGGAGCCAACTGTGTACCAAGCAATAGACAAAATTATGAAGCTTGGAAAGATTGTTTTTATGGCTCTTTCTCTTTCAACCTTAGGTCATCAGGTCCCCCAACTACTGCCTACTTTTCAGGGAAACCAACCTATACTGAGCTCACCTTTTGGAAACGATCATTCCTATGAAGATGTGAATGATTGATAACTCTGAGCTTCATTATTTTAACCCTACAACAGGGAACTTCTGGAGGCTTGCTTTGTACAACGGAAGAGTTCTTGTTACTGATTGGGTCAATCTTCTTTTCACTCCTTATCTTCTTTCTCTGTGCAAATTTCCTGTTGCTCTGTCGAATCTTCTTAAGGGAACATAGATTGAGCCTCATGCCTGGGAAAGGTTCAGATTGCCCTTGCCCATGGCACCATCTATGTGTGGATGGGTAGGAAGAAGTTAAAACAAAAGTAAGATGGACCACCTAGAAAGACCTGATTGCTCTCTTCCTCTTACCTCCTTGGAGTCATAATTCCAGAATGATTAGCTATCTTCTTTTTTGGCCTGCCTGGGCTGCAGATGGTTCTTTTTGTTTGTTTTTAAAAATCTAGAAAATGAATATTTTTGAGTGCTTGCTATTTACCAAACATTTCTTTGGGGTTCTTTATATACATTATCTCAATTAAGTATAATGGGATATCCTAGCTAAGCCTAATCTTGGATTCATGATCTAGCTGTTTGCTGAATCAGGGGCTCATACAATATCAAACTACATTAACTGAAGTGTCTAACAGGAAAGAGACCTAAGAGAAGTAGGCTGTTGTGCTTAGGTGACTAGGAGTCAGAGACACAGAATGGTTAATGGCGAGGGCAGTATGCCCAGAAGTGCAATAGATCATTTCAACTAAGAGCATAGATTCTAAAGTCAAGCTGCCTGGATTCAAATACTGACTCTGCCACTTACTTGCTAAGTGACCTTGGGCAAGTTATCTAACCTTTCTGTGACTCTTTCCTTACATGGAAAATGAGAATAAGTGCTAACTTCATTGGGTTATAGAAAAAAATAAATCTGTCAATATATATAAAACATTTAAAACAGTGTCTGATAGTTGCCCCAAAATATGTTAGCTAATGCAATTACGGGGTCTATCGCCCTTACTGATCCCATGGACTGATTGTCTTAGCCCCTATGTACCTAAAAATTACAGACAGAAGCTGAAGTTGTTTTTAGAAGAGGATTTGTGAGACCATAATAATTCTATGTTGGGTCCAGGTGATAAAATACAATACACACCTGGGGAGAGCACCCTGCCCTTTTCTGCATGGAACCAGAGGGTGTCATTGGGGGTTTGGGAATACTAAGAAATAGTCCTCTAATCAGGCAAGCTGCACTCTTATCTGGAAACTGCCCCATGAGATCAGGAGATGTGTGCAGAAGTGACTGTTAACTTGTGGCAACAAATGATCACGACTATATCAAGGTGCTATGGATTGCTACAGTCCTTCCAACACTGCCTGCCCCATTTATATGACCTGATGTGAGTAGACCCAGAACCTGGGTTGGGATTTGGAAGAGCAGCAGTTACCATCTTCTTGCAGGTAGATTAGATACTTGGCTGAATCACTCCTTGCTTTCTGGGTACCAGACCCTGTGTTACCAGTACTATGGCTCCCCTCTAGTGAGCCTCTATCTGGAGACAAATGTTTTCAGGAAGGCCTTTACTGTAGAGACCTTATCATTAACAGAGTTATTAGGCGGACAATGGGAGATGAAGATAACTCAGAAGGGGTAAAATGTAGGGGTCAGTAAGTGTTAATTTCAAATAAGCATCTTTGCCAAAATGAAATAATTACTGTATCTAGATAAAGCAGAGTAAGTTGGAACAAGCAAATGTTCTTGGCAGGAAGTCAATCACATGTTGCACAATTCAAGTTATGGGCAGCTACAGACAGCTTTAAAATATTTTTTGGCTTAATGTGATGCTGAGTATTGAATCCCCTTTTGTTGAACATTTATTAGCAATCCAGAATTAGCAATAAGTAGATCACCAATTTACTTGTCTTACTCTTAAATAATTACGTTCCCTTTCTGTCAACTTTATCTTTCAGAATTATCATTACTAAATTTCTTGGAATACTGGCGACCTACACTTCTTTCCTATGATCTTCTACTAGGGATCTGACTGGCTCATTGCCAATAAGCTGCCATCTCAGTGGTAACCTTGAAAGAGATTGCAAATAACATTTAACATAAATCTTTCCTATTCTAAAAACAAACAAAATCTCTTCCTTGATTTCCACAGTCCTATTCTTTCGTTCTTTTTCTTCTCATCCTAACTTCTTTTTTTTCATCCTAACTTCTTAAGTAGATTGCACTCATTGTCTCCATTTTCACACCTCTATTCCCTCTTCATTCTGTTTTAAATTGGCTTCTGCTGTCATTATCCACAGAAACTCCACTTGCCCAAGTCAGCACTCTCACCAGGCCTTGTCCACTCATCGTCTATGTGGTGATGATTCCCAGAGCTATGTTTTTAGCCCCAGCATCTCCCTGAAATGTCAGCCTTATATATTTGATGGCCTGCCAGTATCTTCAGCAGGATGTCTCACAGGCGATTCAAACTCTATATGTTCAAAATGAAGCTCATGATTCCTTCCCATCAAATCTGTTCCTTCTTCTGATGTCCTATTTTGATACCCAGTTTAAAGGTCATATTTTATTCCTTTCTTTATTTTACTTTCTACATCTAATAAATCACTCTGTCCAGTTGACTTTCTCTTCTATATATTTCTTGCATCTGTCCTTTATACTCTATCCCTACTAATGCTCTCTCATTTTAACTTCTGAGCTGATAGTAGTTTCCCAATAGACCTCTGATATTCTCCCCTTCAGTACACTCCCCATGCTACTACCAGGGAGATGTTTCTGTTATGAAATCTGACCTTTTCATTTCTTTGGTTAAAACTCTGCAAAGCTTTCCCGTTACCCACTGAATAAAGCTAAATGTAACTCATATGACATATAAGGCCCTCCAAGTCCTTATCCTGACTACTTTTTCAGCTTTACCTTAGAAATGTATTTTATTCCTTCCTTATGCCATGCCATTTCTTGTTTTTCTACTTTGCATATACTACCACTTAGTCTAGAATGCCTTTCTCTCCCTACATCTAATTGGTCTGCATGATTTGACATATCTTTAAGATTCAGCTTAGGTCTGTCTTCTTTTTTTGAGATGGAGTTTTGCTCTTGTTGCCCAGGCTGGCGTGCAATGGCACGCAACCTTGACTCACTGCAAACTCCGTCTCCCAGGTTCAGCTGATTCTCCTGCCTCAGCCTTCCTAGTAGCTGGGATTATAGGCACCCGCCACCACACCCAGCTAATTTTTGTATTTTTTAGTAAAGATGAGGTTTCATCATGTTGGCCAGGCTGGTCTCAAACTCCTGACCTCAGGTGATCCACCTGCCTCTGCCTCCCAAAGTGCTGGGATTACAGGCATGAGTCACCATGCCTGGCCAGGTCTGTTTTCTTTAAAAAATAGTCCATCTGTCCTCTCCACTACCAAGGTAGGTTAATATCTCTTGTGTGGTCCCATAATATCATGATGATTGTGTATACATCTCTCATTTTGTCTTTCCCGTGTTGTTAATTCTTTGTTTATGTGTCTGCTCATCCCCTAGACTGTGGCTCCTTAAGGATAGGGGCCATGCCTGTCTTGCTCACAGCTGTATCCTCTGCATCCAACACCATCTATAGAGTCTATATAGTAACTCAATAAATGTTAAAAAAAATTAATAATCACAATAATCACTTATATTTCTACAGCATTGTATTGTTTATAAAGTTATTTTCCAATATTGTCTTATTTGAATCAATACAGTCAGATTCAGGATGAAATGAAAGCTGTCCTAGAAGGGAAACAATATTGTGGAGTGGGTCAGAGTTTAGGTTTTGGAGTCATCTAGGTCTAGCTTTGAGTCCTGATTTCACCACTCTCTATCTGTAAGCTTTTGAGCAAGTCCCATAACATCTCAAATAGTTGCTTCTCATATATGTAAAATTGGAATAATAGTTCCTACTTTAAAGGGTTGTTGTGAGGATTACCTGAGATGATTCATGCAAAATACTTAGAACAATGCTTTGCACATAGTAAACACTCAAAAATTATTATTATTATAGTATAATAATTATTGTTATTCCTCACCTTTTTTTCCTGTCTAGAGTTTCTTCTTCATGCTTGAGCTAGATCATTGATAGTGTATGTAAAGCACTTAGAATAATTCCTAGCATACAGTAAGAATTTAAAAGCTGATACTATTGTAACTGTTATTATCCTGCAGCAATGCTGTCCTCTCTACCTGCTGGTTTACACATAGGGTCAAAAAAAGAATTACTTTAGCTTTTAAAAATATTTATCTTTTGCCTTAAGCTGGGAAGAAGTAATCAATTTCTTTCTTCGTGTTAATGAAATACCCATTATGACTTATTCTGAGTTAATGGCAAATGCTGTGAAAGCAACATTCTCTCAAAAAATTAAAAAATGATTGTATCCCCAGAATTGAAAGAAAACTTACATTTCGTTTCCAATGAATATTAAAATCCCAGGTTATTTATTTTTTCACCAAATAGTTACAGAATAGCTACCATGGAATAGGCATTGTGTTGAAAACCGTCCTCAGGAAGCTTAGAGTTTATAGCATTGATCTACTAACTTAGGGTCTTTGAGTATGGGCACAGACTTGAGAGCAACTGTTCTAGGATCTATATGGAGATGTGGAGTCCCAGGAAATGAAGTTAAGATCGATAGTTTAAACCATAGGTTTAGCCCGCAATGTACATTTAATGTGGCCTTGAAAAGTTCTATGTAAATTGATTTTTCTTTCCTACTGATCAACGCTGCCACTCCAGAGCTACTTTATCTTCATTTCCAATTGATCCGAAGTAAACAGAGTTTTTCTTTCCCTTTTCTTTCTTTCTTTAAAGGATTAACTATACATTTTACTCCATCAAGAGTATTTGAAATGTCACCTGGCAAAAGAATTTGTTAAAGAAAAAGAGTAGGTAAAAAAGTCTTGTATAGCAAAACAGATACACAGTATAATCCGTTTACTGCGTTGTATAGTAGACAATGCACTCAGTTCTAAGTCAAGTTTGCTGCAATTCCAACAAAAATGTCAAGGAGAAAAAAACATTCTTGACCCTTGGCCTCTTTTTTCTTCTTTTTTTTTTCTTTTTTCTTTTCTTTTTTTCTTTCCTTTTTTTTTTTGAGACGAGTCTTGCTCTATTGCACAGGTTGGAGTGCAGTGGAATGATTTTGGCTCACTGCAACCTCCACCTTCTGGGTTCAAGCAGTTATCTTGCCTCAGCCTCCTGAGTAGCCGGGATTATAGGCATGTACCACCACGCCTTGTCCTACTTTCTCTTTAGCCACTCATTAGCAATCTTCTTTGCGGGTTCTTTACCTCCATGACTTCTAATTGTTGGAGTGTTCTAAGGCTCACTCCTTGGATGACTTCTCTGTCTATCCTCACTCTCTTTACTATCTCATCCAGTCACATAACTTTAATCACCATCTGTATACTGACTACTCATAAATTTATATCTGTAACAGATCCTTCCCTGAAGACCAGACTCAAATAGCTAACTACCTAATGTTCATTTTTCCCTTGGATTTCAGAAAGGCAGTTCAAATTTAACACATTCAAAATCCAACTCCTGATCTTAGTCCAAACCTATTGTTCTTTTCCATTTTGGTAATTTACAACTGTATTTATCTACTTGCTCACGCCTAAAACATTGACATCACCTGTAACTTTTCTCTTTCTCTCATATACCAATCCATCATGAAATCTTGCTCTTATGTTCACAATATGCTCAGAATCTGACCATTCTCAGCACCTCTACCGGATTTTTGAAGGAGCCTATTAGTTGGTCTCTGTTTCTACCCATTTATGTTCTACTCTCCTTACAGCAGACAGTTTAATCTCATTAGAGCATAAGCCATATCATAGTACAAGAGTCAAAATATTTCAGTGGCTGAGCTATTCAATTCTGGATTCTCATATAGCGTGGACTTGGAAGTCTTTATCAAGTTATATGGAATACTTGCTGCTTAACAAATATATTGCTTAGTAAATGCATAAAAGTTACTAAAAATGGACTAGGTTCTACATGGGCTGATATAGTTTTGTGTGACATTGATCAGGGAAGGGAAAGAATATACACATCAATAAAAAATAGACTTCTCTGATAAGACTTGGGAAGTGAAATGTGGTATGTGTCAGAGGCCAAGAGGTTGAAGAAAAAGTGACCTCATCAGAAATAAAGGTTATGGGAGCTGTATAAACAGGATAATTACCAACTAATTAGACAACTCTGAGAATGAAGAGTTTATGTCTTTGTGTACTCTGGGTTCATTTCAATCTTGAAGTAGAATACATTATGGAAAGGGTCATGGAGGTCATGGACATCCAGATGAATAGCTAGATGAAACCTGGCTGAAAATTTGCTAAATTTAATGCACAGATAAAAACCAGTTGGGACCTTTATACTCTGAGTTTATATGTACACAAAAAAGTAAGGGATTAGAGATAAGTTATGCAGGTCATCAGATTAGCCACCTTCATTGAGGGATGCTGAAAGGAAGATAAAGACAATGGAATTTCCAGTGGATAGGTTTAATCAACTGCCTAATTTAGGAACTGAGTTTGAATTTTGAAGGTGTGTCCATTATTGGGTGGCAAGCACATAGGCAAGAATGAAGATAATTTTCAATGTGTCCAGTATCCTGGAGGAATAGAACATGTAAAATCATAACTGAGGAAACAGACAGGAAATATAGAGGCAGGTACTGGAACAAATGATTTCAGCATATTAGCAAATTAAGTATACTGCTGAAAAAATTTGAATAGATCATTTGTAACATAGTCCTGAGATTTTAATCAGAATATTACCTGACTGATATATTCACATTAGTAGAATAGAAAGCTAGGAATTGCTTTTTTCTTCTTTTTGATTTATAATGTAATCTGAATTGATTTCTGAATAAACTCCCCAAAGAGGACAGCCTGATAAGATTAATACTGAGGTCATTTACTGGCATCAGGAAAAATATTGCTAATTGTTTCCTCATATAGTATCAGTGGGAGAAAAAAAAAAACCTTGTAGATGATTAGCTTTCAATAAGGGGAAGGCCATTGGATTTAAAGTGACAGTTTCATTCTTGTCTTTGGCAATAAAGCAAGGACCAAATGGAAGGAAAGGGCTGCAGATGACTATAGTGTATAAAGTGGAAAACAGGAGAATAATTTAATGTGGATAGTGGTGCTGACTGATACAACTCAATCCAATGCATATTTATTGGGCATCTACTGTGTGATAGGCATCATGTTAGAGGCACCAGGGGATACATAAATGACATAGCTCTTGCCTCAAGCTGCTTGCAATTATACTAATGGTAGGGATAATTGCAAAAATAGTCATATCCACAGAGTTTATGTGTGACCCTAGGAGCATAAGTAATTGCTGCCGTGTTAGCTAAAAGCAGGATGTAACTGGTAGAGAAGGAGGATTTCTCTTCAATGATTTCAACTTGGGGCTTATTGGGATTGACAAGGAAGATGATAAGGAAGAAGTATTTTGCAGTTGGGCAGCAGTGGTGGCACAAAGGCCTTATGGGAATATGCAAGAGGATTATTTTTTGTCAGTTGCCCACGGGCATCGCTACTCTTCCTGATTCCAAATTTGAGAAAGATGGAGTGATTTGGAAGGGCTGGAATTTTGGTAGGTCTTAGGATTGTTGTGTTTGTAATTGGGCTGTCCTCTTTCTTGTCATCATGCTCAAAGGCTGCCTGACTGATTGCTGGCTTGCTCCCCAATGGGCTTTTATGAAGTGACCTATTGGCTGGCTTCTTGCTTTCTTGCTTTCTTGCTTGCTTGCTTTCTTTCTCTCTTTCTCTCTTTCTTTCTCTCTTTCCTTCTTTCTTTCCTTCTTTCTCTCTCTCTCTCTCTCGCTTTCTTTCTTGTTTTCAGTTTCTTGCTTTCTTTCTTGCTTCCTTTCTCTCTTTCTTACTTTCTTACTTTCCTCAGGCTGGTGGTCCTATAAACATTTGGTACATAGGGTTTGCTCAGTATAATAGAAATGCAAAAACTGTCAGCACTTCGGAAGCACCAGCTTCTTCAAATTACTCCATTGTCATTTAAAATCATTCTTATCTATGCATTAAAGCAGAATTCCTGGTAGGTGGCTGGTATGATTTGCATGAATCCCTCAACAATTTATATGTTAGAAACTTAATGGCCAGTGTAACAATATTAAGAGGTGGGGTTTTTAAGAGGTGGTTGGGTTATGAGGGTGAAAACTTCATGTATAAATTAATGTTATTATCATGGGAGTGGGTTCATTCTCAAGAAAGCAGGTTGTTATAAAAGTCAGCTTGGCTTGCCCTTGTGGTCTCTTTTGCATGTGATCTCTTGCCTTATCACCTATATATCATGAGATGACCCTCACCAGATGCCGGCACTGTGCTCTTGGACTTCCAACCCACCTGAACCATGAGCCAAATAAACTTCTTTTCTTTATATATACCCAGTCTGTGGCATTCTGTTATAGCAATAGAAAACAGACTAAGACAGTGGCAGAAGGGACCAACTAGTTGTTGTGCCTATCCCATGGATGCTTTCATATGTGTTGTGCCAATATCTATAGGACAGGCCCAGTGAACTTTTTGTTAATGTGAAAGTAGGGACTAATAAACTAGAGAAAATAATTTGAAGAACAACTAGAGGGTTAGACAAGCTGGCCCAAAAGAAATAAGGAAGACAGCGTCGAAATTAGGAATGAGACACAAAGAAGAGATTATAGATTGGTAGAGGTGGCAGTGTTGTTAGATAAGTAATTCTTTTAAGTACATAGCAAAGTATGGTTTTAAGAGAATAAATACAAGAAGAAAAGACGAGAAATGAGAAAGAGTGGTAGTTACTAAGAGAATAAGCAATAGATAAAGACTGCTTGATTATCTTGTGCTGCACGGACTGAGGTCCTAAGGCTGATATGAAATTGCTAGGTTTCCTTTGGGATCAGCAGGATTGTAGGGCTAACATACAAACCCCTGAAGCAGCTGCAGTGACATTTTGATTTAACTTAGAGCATCATGAAAGTTCTCAAAAACCCTAATATAATGGACAGCGTTCATTGATTGTGGCAAAAAATATGTGTCTGTTCTCTCAGGCTGAAGAGTCACCCTGTACTGTGCGGCAGGTCACAGAAGTCGAGAGAGAAGATTGTAAATTGTACTTTTGAACGTGGCCTCGAAGTGCTTATCCAGGCAGCTGGGCCAGGCTGAAGTGAACACGAATTCTGCACAGGCGAATAATGACAAAAAATGTCATTTGCAAGTCTTCTCTGTCAATAACAAAGCTCATCTTTTTGTGCCAGCAAGACATTGCAGGCAGCCCATGTTTCAAATTCAGTTAATCTCAAAATAATTCAAAAATCAAAGAGCTTATTCAACCATCAAGATATACCAGATTGACTCACTGTGTATTCATAGAAGAGATTGTGTTTGGGGGTGGGGAAGGAAGAATCCAATATCAAAATCAGTCAAAGAAGCACTAGTTTTTGTTCAGTATAAATTGTTTTGAGAACACACAACTGCATTCTGAATACTAGGAAATATTGCCAAGGAATAGTTGATGATGGAATCATTTGCATTTTCAACTGGAGTAAAATATAGCACCTTAGATCTCTATAATTAAGTGGTCTTCGCTTCTCCCTTACATTTAGCTGTTTCCATCTCACTGGGTTCCCCTTTTAGTTGTTAATTTTATACTCTGCCCATACTACGGGCTGTTGTGGTATAAAAAGCTAGCAGGAAGCAGAGGCATCAGGTTTGTAATTTGTTACAAGATTATCACCTTTATACTATTTAGCATGTGTATTGGGTAGCACTTTGGCTTGTTTTAAGATTTTCCCCCTCTATTTTCTTCACTGTTTCTCAACTAAGGGGAAAGGGCTGGCGTTTTATAACTCTTCGAGCCTCACTTCCCTAATCTGTGAGATATGGAGAGTAATCATACCCTAGAAGGTTCTCATTAAGTATTAGCTCTCCACCCCCTACATTTACCGCTTCTAATTTTATAGATGTGGAGATTGCAACTAAGGGAGAGGTAAAGAGTCTTACCCAAGATTGCAACCCTGTGAATGGCAGAGTTGTCAGCTCTACAAATGCACC
Organism: Sapajus apella; assembly: GCF_009761245.1. Taxonomy (NCBI): domain Eukaryota; kingdom Metazoa; phylum Chordata; class Mammalia; order Primates; family Cebidae; genus Sapajus; species Sapajus apella. The sequence goes on along the minus strand of NW_022437085.1, from coordinate 2,649,169 downwards.
CACTATCCTTTCTCAGTGTACTCTTTGAAGCTAAGTGAATGAGATAACGTAGGAGAACTGGCCCCCTTAGAAGTTATATTGAATAGGGAGCATTCATTACCGTATAGTGTACATTGTTCAATTTTGATATAAAACACAGAAGGCAAACTGGCTCAAGGAGTTAGTTAGAGGGGAATAGTTAGCAACATGTCTCTACTCTGAAAGGGGTGCTGAGGCTGAAGACAGCACCCATATATTTACTCAATATAGATCTTCTTCACTTATATATTTACTCAATATAACCTACAATCTCCTGTTCACAATTCTAAAATCCAAGGTCTGAAACTTGAGCACTCTCTCTCTCTCTCTCTGGTCAATTTGGTGCCCCAACTCATTGACAGCAAAATCTGTCCTTATCTAATAATATATGAGGCATTTTACATTCTTTATTAATGCAACATGGAGCAAATATTTATGTGATCCACTACAGATATATTAATGTGTTAAATTATGGGATGATGACCCAGATCTTGCTGGGGGTGCAATTTATAGTATATAGACCACATTATCTTTCTCAAATCTGAAAAGCATTCTAAATTCTGAAGAACTTATGGTCCCAAGGTTTTTACATACATGATTGTGGCTCTATAAATACATATTTAGTGCCTTTAGTATGCCAAGCGCTATGTTAGGTGCTGGGAATGTGACTAGAAATGATAATGAAGATGATGCACCAACAATTAGAAAATATTCACTCCACGTTGGGAGATGTGAAGTGCTTATGTGAAATCTCTGATTTACTGGTAAGGCTTACTGGACCTTTTGTAGCAGATACTATTGTAAATCATGGTTCCTGTCCTCAAGGAGCTTATAGCCCCAGGAGGGAAAACAGCAGGTCTGTGTGATAGAGGCTAAAAGAACTCTATAAGGGAATTTTATGCCCTGAAGTTGCTACTGTTGCCTGGACTAAGACCTTGTGCTATCTATTATCACACTGGTGAGTAATGGAGTGGGAAAAAGCCCAGGATCAAGGAGAAAGGAAGTAGCAAAGATGGAAAAGGAAAGATAAGGCTAATAATGGAATGGCATGGTGGCTCAGGTGTCAAGGGACATTTAATGGGACATGATAACATCAGTCGAGGTAGGAAATTGAAATCTAAGAGTATGTTGCTTGCCATGGGATTCTGGCCATGAGCCATTAATGCCATAGCATAGATAACTGTGACAGATAAGGGTTTATTGTACAGCCTGGCTTGTTAGCTTTAGAGGAATGGGTTAGGGGAAATCTTAAGATGTAGCATCTCTTATTTCTCAGCAACTCCTTCCAAAGACATGACTTAAGGTAAAACATTTGGGCCCAAGATTTTCTAAAGGGCAGGAGCCTTTCTACCTGAGGCCTGAGGGTGACTGCCTAACCCCTCCTAAGTGAGGGTGGATTTGTCCATGAGTATATAAAATAATGTCTTGCCATATTGCAAGGCTAAGGTCAAATTCTGAAATGAGAGAGAGAGAGAGTCCAACCTGATATAGCACCTGCCTATTTCTAGTGCAACTTTCTTTCTAATTGCTCATACTTGATGCAAGACCTGATCTATCCTGTTCAGGTGACCATCAATTATAAGTCTCTGTTGGCAACAGGCCATGCTTTCTGCCCTCCTTTGCTGGTAATTGATGGGCTGAAGTGATTAAGGGTGATATACTACATTACAAGCATCATTCCCATAACCAAGAAGACATGAGCACACAAGGCACCCACTGTCCTTAATTGATAATTCTCATGAGCTGTCCAGACAGGGGCCATTTATATATTTGGTGCCCTCATTTTTCTTTCCTCCCTGGGGTTAGGTACTGCAGCTGGTAGGGCCATTACTCCCTTGTACCTGTTCGTGAGTTTTGGCTTGTGGCTGGCTTGCCTGTCAGAACATAAGTCTCGAGCACACAGAGGGTAGTAGGATGGTACCATTGGGTGGAGAGGGGATCTGGAAACTAGCAATCGCCATCTGGTAAAACAGAGGCTTTGAGGCTGACCTAACTGTACGCCACATGAACAAGCTGAACCAGGCTTGTGAGAGGATAACAAAATCACATCAGCAACATTTACTATTGCTGTTGTAACAATTATCATGACAACTAGCATTGTTTGAATACCTACTCTGTGCTAGGGGCTTTACATTCATTATTTCATTTAATGTTTACAAGAACCCTGCAGACTATGAATAATCATCTTTTACTTGCCCTATGCTGCACAGCAAAAGTATTATAGAAGTTCAGTTGAAGTTCAAGTCTATTTCTATCCAAAGCACATACTCTTCTCCCCCTCCCCCAGCCCTGAGATGGAGTCTCACTCTGTCATCCAGGCTAGTATGTAGTGTTGTGATCTCGGCTCACTGCAATCTCCACTTCCCAGGTTCAAGCGATTCTCCTGCCTCAGCCTCCCAAGTAGCTGGGACTGCAGGTGCCTGCCACCACGCCTAGCTAATTTTTGTGTTTTTAGTAGAGACAGGGTTTCACCATGTTGGCCAGGCTGGTCTAGAACTCCTGACCTCAGGTGATCCACCTACCTTGGCCTCCCAATGTGCTGGGATTACAGGTGTGAGCCACTGTGCTCAGCCCAAAGCGTATACTCTTTTAACTATACTATACTGTCCATTCAGAGAAGTCTTATGCAGCAGAGGTAATGTGCTTGGAATTCTCTGAAAGCAGAATTGGACTTAGGAGCAGACCAGCCAGGTAGCTGCCCAGAGCATCAGGCTATGGGGGCACTGATACAGCACTGGAAAATGTGGAAGAGTGAAGCCCATTAACTCATTTCCATATGCAAATCCCTATTTTATTGGCTCCACCACCTTTAAAGCAAACAGAGGTCTTAAAAGAAAATAAAAACCACCCGTTACTAGATTGGACATATATCCACTTAGTAATTTTACAGTACACATACAAGTTACATGAAGCACTGGAGGCCTTACTACCAATCCTCAGAACAGCCAGTTGCCTAAAGTGATTATAGCAATCAGTTGAAATTCTGAAAGAGAATAATACAGGCTCTAGTGCTGTGTGCCAGGAATGAGTTATTTTCCTGTCGAAATTTTAAACACTTTTAATATGCTTTACAATCAATTTTCTGGTTCAGAAAATCGCATTTAATAAATCCCTTAATTTCAACATAAAGAGGTATTTAGATTCATTAACAGAGAATCAAGTTCATGTTTGCTTTCGTATTTCTCTTCACTATTTTCTTTCTTCTTTCCCTCTACTCTCTGTCCACATCCCTGTCTCTCTCCCCCTTCCTGTCTTTTCTTCCCTTCCTCCTCCCCCTCTTCCTCGACACTGTTACTGCAGTTTGTGTCAGCATTTCAGCCCCATTAGCAGTTGAAGACCTATTCAATTCTTTACGTATATGATCTTGGACATCTCCATCCCGGGAATTGCCACAGTTCCCTGCCACGGCAGTGGACAGTCCATGTTGTCTCAGCCTTACAGAAGAGAAGTGGCAATCAGCATGGAAAGAAAATGAGTTCTTGGAAAAGGGGCTACCAGGTGCTCCAGTAGCATTCTGCCCCCAACAAAGCAAGGCTTTGATAGTGTGAAAGGAAGACACGTGGCTTGTATGTGATGTAAAACGAAGTGCTGTATCTTGAGGTTTTTCTTTCCTTCTTCCACTCTGACCCCAATACCTGCAGAGATCTTCACTTGTCAGTAGATGATGCTCTTAAAATCCTTTTAGCCTCCCCATGTGGGCAGTACTACTGGCAAAATGTTGGGCAGTCCATGTTAGCAGTGTTGGCATTCTGGTATCACCCAGAAACGCTGAGTGAAGCTGCGACATGGTGGACATAAGCAATTCCGGTGGCACAGAAGCTGGGAAAGATTGCAGAGAGCCCGTATATTGCAATACCAATTGAGGACAGGACCATAAATGTTTAAAGCTAAAAGCAGTCCCAGAAATAATTAACCTTTTTTTGGTACAAACAGGAGATGGAGGTCTAGAGAGGAAAGTGGTTTACTAACCTTATATAACAATTCAGTCTGTAGCACAGCAGGCCCTACCCTGGTGTCCTAACTCCCAGGGAAGTGTTATTTCCCCTATCTCATGACCATGGGCAATTTCAGGGGTCTGAATAGAATTGTATAAAACTATCACCTTAGGCAGCAACTATTAAAGCCCTGTCCCTTGGGCTTAATTTCCACTTGTGTACTCTATGTCCTCCTTAGGTCAAAATGTGATCTAAGCAACTCACTTATCTAGCTAGGAAATGGTTCGCTGTCAAGGATTATTCTAGATTCTAAGTATATGGGATTCAGACAAATGTAACTCTGCTTTTAAACTGTCATGTCTTAGTACAAGAGAATGAGGAAGGTTTAAACACAAATTGTTTGCTGGTATTTGCAATATTAATGAAATCGAATAAAGCAATATTAATAAAGACAATGGCAATGTGGACAGGGACCTGGCTCCACTCTTATTGATTTGTCTCTGAGACCCTTCAGACAATAGGGGAAATGGCATTTATTTGACATGGTCTTCGTTCGTTGTTGGGGCTCCTTTTATCCTATACACTTTAGTTTGTTACATCAAGGGAGACTGGCTATTATGTGGTAGGCTATTTATGTTGAATAGAGAATCACAATTGGTCACTTCACTTCTGGCATCCTTTTAAAACAAATTCCAGGATGAATGTTTTGGCTTGGTAGGCTCATTGAATTTAAAAGAAAATAGAGCCAGTAGAGAATTTCAGTGTATGCTCTCCAGGTACTAATTTTTTTAATGAGGAAGGCCAGGCTGGAAAGAAGACTTGTTCAAGGTCACACAATAAATGAGTGCTGAGTGAGGATTAGAACTGAGACCTTATGACTCCTAAAACATATGCTCATTGATGTAAGGAAGTGTTTTCATAAATTATCGTATCATATTATTTTGAAAATGGTCACAGGGTCTGTGACTAGACTGTATAACATATTTCTCAAATATCGTTCAGCTCCAGATGCAAGCTCTAACTCTGAGTCTGCTACTGACTCAGTGTGTGATCTTGGGCAAGTCATTTAAACTCTCCATGTCTCATTTACCTTCTCTGCCAAAACAGTAAATCAAAACCTGCCTAATTTAGCTCACCAAATTCTTTTTTTTTTTTTTTTTTTTTTTTGAGACAGAGTCTCGCTCTGTCACCAGGTGCCAGGCTGGTGTGCAGTGGTGCGATCTCGGCTCACCGCAACGTCTGCTTCCCGGGTTCAAGCAATTCTGCCTCAGCCTCCCGAGTAGCTGGGACTACAGGCGCATGTCACCACACCCAGCTAATTTTTGTATTTTTAGTAGAGACGGAGTTTCACCATGTTGGCCAGGATGGTCTCGATCTCTTGACCTCGTGATCCGCCCACCTGGGCCTCCCAAAGTGCTGGGATTACAGGCGTGAGCCACCATGCCCGGCCGCTCACCAAATTCTTAGAAGTCTCAAACAAGATAGTGGACAAGAGATAATTTGTAAGGTGTAAAATATTGTGGAGATGAGATTATAATAGTATTGACAGTTTTAAAATATCCCCAAAAGAATTTTGCTTTTAACAATGCAGACTACTGGCTTTTAGGGGCATATTACAACTTTTGTGGGCTCTAGGTGCTTTGTCTTCATGGGCCCTAAAATATTCAAAATAGTTTTATGACTGCATTGGTGTAAAAATTTGCATATTAATGTTATATATATTAAAACATCTTTAACCTAAAAGTATATTATTTCATTTGATTTTAAAACATATTAAGATATATTTGTGGACTCCTAAAAGTATTGAGGGCCTTAGGCGTGGTGTCTACCATGCCTAATAAATCAATCAATCCTGCTGATTTGGACCAGCCCTCTGACTGAGGGCAATGAGAAAAGCTGGACGATATCCATTTTAAGACACTGGGGAGCTAACAAAGGAGTGAAGAGTTAGAGAAGAGAGAAGCTCAGAGAGGTTAATCTAACATTTAGTGTCACTTTCTCCTTCAATATACTTCTTGATTCCAAAGGTATAGTTGAGCTGTTTACAATTCTAGGGGTTAACATTTAAAGGTCAGGGTCCATCAAAGAGGAGGGTTTCTAGTAAAGCCCTGGTTTTAGGTTGACACTGAAGGGCAACATCCTAGGCAGAAAGGCAAATCAGAAATAGACTAGCCCTTCTAGGGACTGAAGACTAGCATATAGTCTTTTAAACATCTGATTGGGTTAAAGTAATCTGGAGTTGTTCCTGCCCTTAGATTCTTAGTGCCTGCCAGAAAACTAAACAAAACAAAAATGTAAATAATCTCTGGAGGAAGATAACCTCATCTAAAGCCTCAAATTATTTTTACAATTTTTCACATTTGATGTTTTGGACTTTCAGTCACAAATAATTAGGCACAGGAAAAGGTAAGACTGCATGACCAAAAACTGAGGTTAATCAACAGGTAATAGAAACAGGTCCACAAGGGCCTCATAATGCAGTTATTATACAGGCTTTAAAATGACTATGATTTATATATTTAACGAATTAAAATATCTATAGATGGCATTGTTTGTTCTAGACTGGAAATGAATTACAGAAATACATGTAGATAAGCAGTGAGACATTTGTCTGTTTATAACATTTGCCATACCCATGCCCTGTGTGTGAATTTTATACTTGGAAAGCTGTCAGTAGGATCCAGTATGAGATGTTGCCATTCCTGTGAAGTTTGGTTTTCCGTGGATGGTTATGTATTCTTTGAACATCTGGGTTCCAAGTTCTTCAGGTGTACAATATAGCACTCATTTTTATAACCCCACCCCTCAAATTTAGAATTTATGGTAATTTGGAAAATAATGGGCTTTGTTTTATCTTCACATGCAAAAACAGATGGTAAAACAAGATTGTAGGAGGAATGCCATGTCTGCTTAACAAAGTGAACTCTTTTTTGAAATAGCCTTTCTTATTTTACATCTGCCTTCTCACAAAAAAATTCTAATTACAAACGAGTCATATCTCTTAATTAAAGCTTGCCCAAGGGAGTCTTTTTACTAAAGCAGTTTATTAGTAATTAGTTTACATTTGTGAACACTACTTGATATAATTATTTTTCTTTAACCTTTGTGTAAAAGTTAGATTCTGAACAAATTCAGTTAAATTCTATTCCCAAATAATCTCCTTTGGTAAAGCTTTATTCTCGTGAAAGATAATCTGAATATTCAACTTTTTGGATTTCCCCAACTGTATTTTTAGTAAAACGGAAAGGATAAAAACGATCTTTCCGTAGTGTCCGAGGAAAAAAAGATAAATATTTTGAGACATGGTTTCAATTATTCTTCTAAGCAATACTACTTATGGCTGTAGGAATGCAATTTGTTTTTTTCAGCTAGGCCAGGTATGACCCAAAGTATTCAAAAGGAATTAGGTGGAGAAAGGAAGAAGAGTTTAGAATTTATCACTTCAGAGACAGTTTCAACTGACTGCGATGAAACAGTTTCCCATTTGACAAAGAACCTTCTTCCTTTTTCTAGATGTTAAGTTCTCTCCCAGAAAGCTGTCCTTGTTTTATGTAATCCTGTTGCTCTCTGAATTATGCCCTTTTGCTTTATTGTGGTTTCTGATGGTAACAAATTTAGCCCTAAGATATCCTTTTATGGCAATTTTAGTTCCCTCCCAGGAGCCTAAATTTTCCCATGGAACGCAACATAGGTACAGCCACTCGACTTGAGGAAAGGGCCACATAATTGATTCAGGGGAATTTGTATTTTCTGGGCATTTCATAAATCATAGGTAATTATGTTTCTGAAAGTATTCTCAAATCTTTTGTTAACTGGATATGATAGCATTCAGCTCACTGCCCTGTCATCTGACAAAAATGACCACAAAATGAATAGCCTTTTACTGAGCACCATCTACATGAAAAGTTCACATTAAGAGCTAAAGGGAAATATAGAGGAAAGCACAGGAAGGGGTTCTGTCTTTACAGGAGTTTATGAACAAATAGGAGATAATGGTTATATGTGAGGAAGTGGTGTGAGGCCTTTGCTCTGCTCTATATTCAGACTTTATCTCTTTTAGCCGCCACTGTGCTTAACATAGTTTCTGGTGTATTTTAGCCACTCAATAAAGGGATATTAAATACATTAAAGAAATGAGTTAGTGTGGGCGCTAATTTGGCATTAAACCACACACATAACTCTAGGACAGAGCTCATCCAAGGAAAGCTAATGCAGTGCTCACAAGGAGGCAGTGAAATTTGGTGGTTCACTGACCATCAACTCAGCAGTAGATCTTTGATGAGATCATTTACTATTTGAGAATATGTCAAAAGCTATGAACACTTGTTCCAGAAAAATACATAAGTGCACATACATGGTAACTTGTGAGTGCAATTTAGACTTCCTGTGGATTCTCTAAATGTCTATAGTCCTGTGGTTAGGAACCCCTACTTTTCTGAATGTCTATTATGAGTCAGGCACTGTGCGGGACGTACACTTGGTGCTGTGAGAGCCCAGAAGAGAGATATTTATCCCAACCTGGTGATTCACAGTAGGCTTCCTGGAGAGTCAGAGACTGAGGCTGAAACCTGAAGGATAAACTGAATAATAATAATTAGTTAGTCACATGACAGCACTCAGGGAGACCTTTCCTATTCATCCTGGTGAAAATAACATGCTGTTTTCTATCTCATTATTCTTTCTTCATTTTTAATAGCACTTATCACACTCTGAAGTTGTGTTCTTTTGTTTACATACTTATTATCAATGCCCTGACTAGAATGTAAGTGCCAAAAAGGTAAGTGAATTCAATCTGTTGTGCTCACTGCTATATCCCCAGTGCCTGAAACAGTGCCAGACATGCTCATTATTTGTTGAATGAATCAGGGCTTCCTAGGCAGGTGGAAGAGCTTGCATAAAAGCACAGAGACATGAGAGACTATGTGGAGTCTATGAGTCATTCAATGTACTGTAAGGTAAAATGTAAATAAGAGTGATGGCAGATGAGACTGAAGAGGAAAGGAGTATGCAGGTCATAGAGAACCCCCTTAAGGCAGTTGAACTCTCTGTAGTTCCAATGTGGAGGACAAATTCATGTAGTCATTTCTGGGGAAAATATTCTAATCCCAGGAGAAAGAACTGGGGATGAGATGGGGCAGGGAACAGAGGACAAATTCATGTAGTCATTTCTGGGGAAGATATTCTAATCCCAGGAGAAAGAACTGGGGATGAGATGGAGCAGGGAACAAAGTAGAATAAAACAAGTCCAATCCAGGCTGACTTAGCTGACTTAGGATGTTCTGTCATAGAAACCCTACAACTACTTTCCGCCTTTGACTCTGGTTTGGGTCTCTAACTATGGGCTGCATGTTGGACTTAGGCTCTGTTAATAAGGATAATGACAATGATAGTGAGAGTAAATTGATCCATGCACTGTGCCAAACCATATGCATAGATTTTGACATTTCATTTTCACAACGACCTCATAAAGGAGATACTGTTATATCACAGTCCCATGATTTAGACAAGGAAATTGAGACTTGGGCCAAGCAAATTCCTCAGTGTCATACTTCAGCAAGTGGAGGAGTAAGGATTTGAAACTAGACAATTTGAATCGAGAACTTAATTCTAAACAGTAACCTCCATGCTTTTCTAACAATTAAATTTCTGTCTCTGCCCTCAGGCTTCATCTCTGGACTTGGATAGACTATTGCTACACTGCTGGGCTTCTTGTTCTTAATTGCCATCTTCTATGCCCTATCACTTGCTTATGGGTGTTTGTGGCCATGTCCTACTCTAGTCTGTGATAAAACAACATCACACGAAGAATAGTAAGAACCCTTATGACATTCAGCCCTGAACTCTCTAGAGGTAGTTTGAGTGGATTAGAAATCATCTGGGCCAAATCTTGCTTGCAAATCAGTATTGATGTTGTCACTTTTAGTGATTTGTTGACAGAAACAGTATCTTTTATTAGCCCGATCCAGAGGAGACCTTTTCTGTTAAAGCATGTGTTGGCCTGTGCCAGGGAACATAGGAACTGGGAAGTCTATGAAGCTGTTTGTTGAATCAGTTTATATAGTAATCAATATGTAACAAGGTAATTCTGCTAGTAACCATTGAATGTTTCTGGGTTGCTTACTAGTTGCCAGGCATTTTTTTTTAAATAGCATTTTCATGTATTTACTTATTTATTCCATGTATATTTATGAGGTAGTTACCACTATTATCTACATTTTCCAGATGAGGAAACTGACTTGCAAAGAAATAGTTAATTAAATTGCCCAAACTAAGGAGCTAGTAAGAGGTAAGGCTTGAATATGAATCCAGGCAAGTCTGGGTCACAAGCCTGCTCTTTTAACTAGACAGGCTGTTCTTTACAGGCTAGCTTCATAATGTCGTACAAGGGTTTGGATCATAATCCCCCCCCCCACAAAAAAAACCCCACACAATTCTGAATGCCATAATCCTGAATGTCAAAATCCTGAAAGATCTAAATACTTAAAGTCTCAAGTTCTGAAAATCATAATCCCAAAAGATTGTGAAATTTCAAAAGTTGAAATCCTGAAAGTTGAATTCTGGGAAAGGGGTAAGTAGTTTTCAGTTGTATGCAGAATAGTTCCATCATGTTAGACAGAATTATTACCTTGTTATTGTCTTTATTTTCACTTGGAAGAAAATTCAGAAAAACAGATTGACCATGTGATACGGCAGCAATGCAAACTTCAGTTTAAAATTGCATCATTTGCCTGCATTGGCATTCTTTCCAGCTGATGACATTCCAGGAGCTTTTAATGAATTAAAGCCACATTTGCCCGAAGAAGCCGGGAAAATTACTGACTGGTTTGAAAATAATTATATGTATGGTAGGATAAGAAGTACTTACTCAGCGATGTTGCTGTTTGATCACTAGTATTGTTTCTGCCAAATTTGTGATCTATATATGAGTACATGCTGAACAGATTTTCATATACCCAAAACCACATAGGAGCATGGCACAGAATATGGGAAAATTTAATAGGGAATGCTCATGTTGGTGTATATTGAATCACAGAAGAATTTCAAAAAGAGCAGCACCATGTAGAAAATGAATGTGAACATATTCTCCAAGGAGAGCCATGTCCCAAAACAAAAAAAAAGCAGCTATTCATCATGATGCAAGACTTCAACATATAGTTAATGATTGCGAATGCCTGCTAGCTCTTGTGGACGATCTCTGTGCAATTGCCCATAATCTATGCCTGTAACACACTTTTTCATATGTCAAATTTTCTTTTTAGTTTTTTTCTTTTTTAGTTTCTTCAGTATTTTAAATTGTTAGCATTATTTTTACAATTCACTATGCTATGTATTTCATCTTCGTATCATTTCCAATGTTAAAGATACCAATTGTGTAAGATTTTAGAGCATTCTAATATACTTTATGCATTTTTTTGTGAATTTAACACCATGAAAATACATTATCCAAATGTTGACTTTGGTGTGAGCAGTGTGTGTGCATGTTGTTGTGCAAACATAGTGCTTATACCAAATTCCTCACATATTGTGAAGAATTTTTGACAATTCCTCAATAAACAAAGAAGTGTCCTTTTTGTACATCTGCATTTGTGACTGATAAAATTTCTCCTCATCTTGGCTTTTTGGGCAACTGCATGTGTGGTGGTGACCCACCTCAGTTTCCAATAGATCTTGACAATCAGGTTGCTCATCACAGTATTTCAGATGACTGCGGTTATAAACCTGGGTGAACAAAATTACCAACCATGGTGTTATGCATTTATACATTTCCCTTCTGATCTATTTCTTTATAGATGCAATTTGTCTGCTTATAACTGTTATATCTGTGTGACAGTATGCCTGAGTGTTTATGCTTGAACAATATGTATGTTATTATTGCCTATTGTATTGTGTAAAGTGGCCTATGATGTATCATGTTTTATATTTCTCAAATAAATCCCTTTTTATAAATGTAAATAAGTATCTTTTAAAGAATTAAAAAATATTTTATTCAAAATTATATTTTTGGGATTTTGATCTTTCAGGATTTTAATAATTTGGGATTATGGTATTGAGGATTGGGCTTTTGGGGGTTTTCATTGGTGTCTGTTGCACAACACACTTAAGAAACATGTATTGAGTACCTATAATGTATGCAGCATTCCACTAGGAACTAAATTCAGGAGCCTTTGCATAATGCAAGAAATGATGGAGACTTAAACTAGGGCACTGGAAATAGGTTTGGCAGGTATTCCCTTTGGCAATATAGGAATGACAGAAAATAAATGGTAGCTTGTTAGATAGTGTACGTTTGGCTATTTTAGGACAGAAGGATTTGAGTGAGCCCATGTCTGGGTGAAGGTGTGCAAGTCTGGGAGAACAAAGAACAGAGAAGGTGACAGTGGCAGAGAGAGCAAGATTACGGAGATGATGAGAGATCAGTAGCTTAAAGCAAGTCTTAGCTTTATAGCAGTGGAAGGCTGTGTGTATATAATGAGAAGTACAAACTAGAAAGGGAGTTCATATACAATGGACATGTTTTTCTTAGTGGAGTAGGAGACAAAAAATCATCAGCTAAGAATGAAAGGACCGAGAAAGCCATTGGGTTTTTGTGAATGGGTTGATTGGGGAAGATTTGAGAAGAGAAAATAGAAATGGCTGAATGTGAAATGAAAATATTTTAGCAAATTATGTCCCTCAGAATATTATTTCAGGAGACAATGAGAAAAATGCTTCTAGGGAAAGTGTACTGGGAAATTAATCATAGTATGCATTTCACATTATATATGGGAATATGAAAGACTCTTAGAAGTTCTATGGTACAGAAATTACCTACCTTCATTATCCTGCATTTTCCAATTTATTTATAGAGCATTTTGTAGTCATTTCTTCACATAGTAATTATTAATATCCCATATCATCAGTGTTCCAGGGAATGCATTTCAGACAATGCTGATATAGAGGGCTGATTTGAGATAAATCAGAAAACTGATGAAGTATGTTGAGAACCCATGTACCCAATCATATAATGCATGTATAATTGAGGCATTTAGTGCTGTCTTGTGAGTTCAGCCAGCAATACTTTGTGGCCTGTAAAGTAGAGCAGAGAAAATGGAGAGTTGTGTTTGTTCAAGTGTGGGTTTTGGTAAGGCAAAAGCAGCAGAATGCAAAGGAGCCAAAATAAATGAAGATTTGGTAGACGTGTTGTTGATGAAGGCATGACGGTGGGTAGAGAGAAGGGCAAAATGACTGAGGAGGGTAGGAGAAGTTGGAGGGCCTTGTCATAATGGCATCAAAGGATATTTCTGGTGGGAAAGAGGAAATGGGAGAGGTGACAGTGAAGAGAGAAGGTATATATAGATACGTTTATTATTTATTTAACAAATATGGAGTGTAATAAACTATAAAATGCTTCTCAGAGTTGGAGTAGGATGAAGCTGGAGGAGACGCTGATGCATTTTGCAACTAGGAAATAATTACTTACTTAAAAGTGAACAATTTGTGCAGTACTAAGAGTTAATAAGGGGATGTACAGTGAAGAGACTTACAAAATAAAACCTCATTGATTTTTGCCAGTAAAAGGAATGACAAAGGGAAGTTACTTGAGAAGACTGAAGGACCAAAGTGTTTTTAAAATTCTTATTTTGTTTGTTTGCATGTAGAGCAGGTGAAACGGGGGGCTTGAGGTAAGGACATTTGCTAGGAGGATTGGGATAGGCAGAGAGCAAGGAATAAAATCACCAGCATCGTTGAGGGTTCAACTAAAAAAAGTTAACATGGATTTATCTTATGGTCTCTCCCTGGTTTATATTACCTGAGAACAGGAGGGTTAGGGGATGGCAATGCAGGGTTTGAAACAGACCAGGAAAATGGACAAATATTATGAGGGAGCAAAGCAGGTTGTTCTTAGAAGGGTGAGGGCAGGGTATTAATTTGAGTTCCTGATGAGGTGAAGTTACAAATTTTGGACAAAAGCCTGGAAAGGAGTGGAAATCAAGGCCTTCGGAGTAGAAGGAGTCAAGAATTTTCTGGGTCAGGGTGTCATATGTATTAATGCAGAGAGAAATTAATGTCACCTTAGACAGGAGTCTGTGTGGGAGGAAATACTGTTAGAAGCACAAAATGGAAGAGGGACTTGGGGGTGAGCAATGCCATCGTGGAGGAAGAGAGGGTGGAGGTGTACTTGGATTATAGTATTGGCTTCAATGGAAGAGAGGTAGCTAAAGGAAAGTGATGGAAAAATAGAAGACAGGCAACTGACATGAGTGAAGAGAAGGCAGAGTTTTTCTCTGGTCCACAGAAAAAGAGGAAGAAGAACAGGAAGGAAAAAAAGGAGAAAGAGGAAGTGGAAGAGAGACTTCCTTTTGAAATAGTCATGAGGGAGGCAGAACTCTCAGGAGAAAGCCAGCAGGCAGCAGATAAATCAGAGGGCAGACAGAGTCCTCTGGGGATAGGTAGAGAATACAAGAAATGCAATTGGTAGTAGAATAAGGCTCCAGAGAATGTAGAAGAAAGGGATGGGGGAGTGTCAAAAGCAGAGGCAGATACCACAAGAGAAGATGGACTGAGTTGAAGAGTGTTGAAAATAAAAGAAGCAACACTAGATTTGATGGTTTTATTCTGTGAGCAAAAGTAATGGCAAGTAATGGGGTATGAAGGATGCAAGGTCTGAAGGCTCCAAACTGAGGCCAACAAGGGGCAGGCATTCCTACCCTAGGAGGAAAAAAAACTGGCATGATTGACTAGAGGTAGCTTGACTCCCCATGATACAGTGTTGAGACTGAGGGCTGTGCTGAAGTTGAGAGATGCATTAATAAGCTTACCTGGGCTTTTGAATAATGATGATAGTACATATTTTTTGAGTTGTGGAATCCCATATCAAAGACCTTGATTCAAAGAGAAGCACAGAGTGTCACCCTAATCCCACGTCTGGTGATAAATGGATTCCCTATCCCTGTGGAATAGCAGTGTCTCCCTATGCATTTGTTAGATGAATGTTTTCAGATGTGCAGGGGGACATGGGAGTGACTAAAGGGAACCAATATCAGTTTGTAAGGTTACTTTCAGGGCCAGCTTTGGAAAATTGTGACACAGAAGAATTGTTCATGGTACTTCGTATTTCTCTACCTTGCCTTTAGGTGTTCTCACTGCTTGCTGCCTGCCCACACTGTGTTTAGGGCTCTTGCACCATTTCCTGTTTAACCAGGGCCATTTACAGTAGCCAGCCCTGCTCTAACTGTCCCTTTCCCTTATTCAAAAAACTTGACCCTGTGCCTTCAAGGCCCTACTCTATTCTTCCCAAGATGTTTCCTTAGTAGCTAACAATCAAATTAGTGCTAAGGTAGTTAAATCGAATTACTTAATGTCTTCATACACTCAGGGTTTTTTTCCATTTCATCTGCATATCTTAATCCAAAGGAAAAACTGACTATGGGAATTGAAAGCTCTAAAGTAGGGGAAGGAAGGTAAGGAAGGTCTTCCTGGCCCTCAAATTAAACCAGCAAGACATTTAGCTTCTGGAGGTTTCATTGCGTGTGGAACTGATTTTGTTTTCCAGAAAACTTGGGGTTAGCCCTGGTTTCCTGTGGCCTAAAAGTAATGACACCCCAAACTTTTGGGTACAATGACTTGCAGTTGCTTGTATTTTCATTGTCTTTCCCCTTTGTTGAGCCCTCTGTGGATTGTGTGGTAACTTTTTTTCTATTCCTCAGAAACTTTATACTCTAGCTTGCTTGAGGCATAAATGAGCTAAATCTTGCAAAGAGTCTTAGAAAAGTACTTTTCCCTAAAATCAATGCAAAGAAGCTTTGAAAATAGACCCATTAAGTGGTTTTAACTCTGCATGAAAAACTATTTAGTCAGGTAAATCTAATTCTTGAACAGGCTGAAACCTGATTTTTTCCATCCATTTTCCTTCCTCCAACCAAAGAACCCTAGGTGCTCACTAAGGAATGCAAATGTCAAAGTGGAATTTTTTTGATATGTGTCTTCTAGGGAGTGGGGGCTGTGACAATGGCCTTGTTGGTTTCAAGCAATGTCTCAGGCTCTTGCCAGCAATTACAGGCTTACATGCTCATAATACAAAGAGGCTACAAGTGGCACAAATTGCTATCCAGAGACAGCTCTAAGCAAAATGGAGATCCCTTACTTTGTACCCAGGATGTCCATTTAATATCTGTTCTTTAATAAGTATGTGCTGACCATGTATTTCCATGTCAGAGTTGTCTGTTCAGAATGGTAAAATCATGGGAAAACTTTTCTCATCTATAAATTTCCCAGGCTATTCTCTTCCTCATCCAACTAGCAACCAATTTATTTGACCATCTGCTTTACTCTCCACTTCTAAGCACCTCATACATAGAGACATTTACGAGTACAAATGTGTTTCTTCTTTTTCAAGACACTGAATGCCTTTAGGCAACCATTAGACAGCTCAGAGACCTCTATTGTGTCCCTTACTATGGACCTGTTGTGTTGCACCATGTTCTGTCCCATCCCACCTGCTGGCAGCTGTCATGTTAGAAATCTATCTAGCAAATCAATCTCTGCTAAGGTCCTAATACCTAGTAATTGCCAAAGTGTGGCCTCTATTCTTCCCCTCAGGCATATTTGCATTTTAAAAAGGAACTTTTAGGACCACAAAACCTATTTTAAGAAATGACTCTCTATGGCATTAATTTCAGACATTTATTATTTCAATAAATATTTAACGTGCCTATTCTGAGTCAAACATTGCATTAGAAACAGTGGATATGCAATAGTAAAATGTGGTTCCACTGTAAGGAGCTTACAGCATAGTATAAGCAATAGACATGTAAAATAATTTCAATGTAGTGTCATAAGTTCTATGAGAAATGTATTATTAATTCATTCAAAATATGTTTATTGACTGCCTATTATGTGCAAAGCACTATGTTAGATACCAGAGAAATAGCAGTGAACAAACCAATCTTTATCCTCATTGAGCTTACATTCTGTTGCATATACAAGGCAGTACAGTTTGAAACAGGAAGGAATAATTTGACTGAGAAGGTAGGCAGGGCTACACAGTCATGATATTTGAGCTAGATCTAGGAGGATGAATAGAAATTCAAGTCCATGAGATGGAAAAAAGCATTCTAGGCAGAAGAAATATCATGTATAAAGACACAAAAGTGTGAAAGATGGACATATTGCATCTTTGCAAAATGGCAAGTAGTTTGGGGTGTCTGGAGTGTGGGGAGTTCTGTAGTGGAGCATCATGGAAATAAAGTTGGAAAGACAAGTTAGGCAAGATGGTAAATGACAGAAGCTGTACAGCCCTGTTTCTGGATCGCATGGAACAGGTTCAGATTTCAGCTCTGCCACTTACTAGTTAGGTAATCTTTGGGTAAATTATCTAATCTCTCTGAGTCTTGGTGTCCACACCTATAGATGGGAATAATAATTGAAACAACCTCATGGTATTGGAGTGAGGATTCATTTATGTAAAGTATGATGTTTGTCAAGTACTTAGCACAAGGCCTGAAATATAGTAACTGTTCAATAATTTGTAACTGTTGTTCTTCTGTAAAGGTGATTGAATCACATCTGTAGGCAGTGGGAATCTGCTTAAGCTGAATTCTTCATAAGGGAAGTGACTGGATCAAAGATGTATTTCAGAAAGACCACTCCGTCATGAGAAAGAAGGAGAGATTTTAGGGGTTAGAGAGTAGAGGTAGGGCAGATAGTTAATAGACTAGTGCAACAATTCAGGAAAAAGACAACAAAGGCCTGGATAAAATTGAATCAGGGGAGGAGGAGAGTCCAAGGGAATGTTGTTGAATGGGATTTAGGAGATTGTTTTCTTCGTTCTTGATTTGCGCAGGTAGGAAGAGACAGTTGAGGCCAAAGATGTAATCAAAGAAGATGGTGAGTGATTGGAAGGAATGGTGATCCCTTTAACTGAAACGTGAATTACCAGAGGATGGGTATGATTTTTGGGGGGAAGTGGGGGAATTTCAGGGAAGAAAATTATTGAGACTGTTGCAGCAAGTTTTGTTACATTTATGTCTGTGGAATATCTACCTACCTACCAATTGATTTAGCAAGCAGATGAAAAGATGTGTTAGCTGATGAAATTATAGATGATGAAAGACTAGTAGATGAGATTATCTAAACAGAAAAATATTACCTAAATAGAAAGTTGAAATAGACTGGGGACATAACCCTAAACACATCATTTTTTAGGGCTAGGCAGAGAAAAAGGAACAAAGTAAGAAAGAGCCATCAAAAGTATAGAAGGCCAAGTATTAGGACTGTACCCAGGAGCAAGGGATGAGAGTTCCAAAGGGGAAGGAGTGGGAAATAGTCTCAAATGCAGCTGAGAGGTATGATTGAATTGGAAATTGGGAGGACACTTGGAACCCTTACCAGAGCTGTTTTATTGGAGAAGTGAAGGTAGAAGCCAGATTGCCTGGGCTGAATAGTCACCTTGACTTCCTTAGCAAGCCTGCTGTATAACTAGCAAAGGGGAAGAGGTCACCCAGTGTGTTGGTTAATATTGTCAACTTGATTAGATTGAAGGATGCAAAGGGTTGTTTCCAGGTATGCCTGTGAGGCTGTTGCCAGTGGAGATTAACATTTGAGTCAGTGGACTGTGAGAGGAAGACCCACCCTCTATCTAGGTGGGCACCATCCAACTGGCTGCCAGCATGGGTAGAAAAAGCAGGCTGAAGAAGGTAGAATAAGCTGGCTTACTGAGTCTTCCAGCCTTCATCTTTCTCCTGTGCTGGATGCTTCCTGCCCTTGAACATCAGACTCCAGGTTCCTTAGCCCTTGGATTCTTGGACTTACATCTGGTTTTTCAGGGGCTCTAGTGCCTTTGGCCACAGACTGAAGGCTGCACTGTCTGCTTCCCTACCTTTGAGGCTTTGGGACTTGGACTGAACCACTACTGGCTTCCTTGCTCCTCAGCTTGCAGACAGCCTATTGTGGGACTTTACTTTGTGATTGTGTGAGTCAATTCTCCTTAAAAAATTCCCTTTCATATATACATATATCCTAATCTGTCCCTCTGGAGAACCCTGACTAATACACCCAGGATATCATAGACCATACATTTGGAAGAAAGAGTTAAGACTTGTGTCTTATATACATATCTAACCAAATGCTTTGCTCTCTACAGAGCAACTATATCATAGGCAGTAAGGTCTGTGGCTTAGTTTGATGATCCTTGGAAACAGTGACTCAGTCATTGTGTAGATACAGTCTAAGAAACAAGATTTTAGGGGTTTCAGAAGAATTGATCTTGTTAATTTATAATGTCATCAGAAACTCTTTGGTTATCTTTGTTAAAATTTAATCATAGATTAGTAAATTGTATTTTCCTTTAATAAAACATAGCATTTTCATCTCTGAATAGTACTTTTAAAAAATGTGCTGCTATATATTTTTCTTCCTGAAGAAAACTGTTACCTCTTAAAATCTCTGACTCACATGTGTGGCATAAAAAATTTATATGGAACACACATTTCTTCTTTCTTTTTGGAACTCTGTAAGATTTCCACAGAATAGAATCTGAATGCCTGTATAAGAAAGTGTAGGTTCCCTACCCCTCTCCCACAACCCAGGTACCCTTTTCTTCATTTGTATTGGAAGAAAATTTCTACTTTTCTTCTGTACTCACAGTGTATTGAAGAACATGTACAGAACGAAAAAAGAACTTTCTAAAGCCCCAACTGCTTTTACTTAAAAGGGAAACCACTTTGCAAAGGACCATTGTGTAGCAGACTTAAGGTGTTCACTATAATAGTTCCGGATGTCAGCTTTACAATTCATTTCTGAAAGGAATAAAATCATCTAATTCTAGCACTTGTCTGGGAACCCCTACACAGAGAGGAAATTGGTGAGCAGATATGCAGATGTGGGGGTCTGTGCCACGTAACTGCTGAGGTCTGGGATGGATCTTAATCACAGAGGAAGTTTGTAAGCAATAAAAGGGGCCTCTGTGGAGGCTCTTCAGGTCCCAAAGCTCATTATATCCTAAGAATATAGGGCCCTGGAGCCTGTGTGTTCACAAGCAATAAAGCAGTCTAACTCTTCCCAAGTCGCTAAAAGAGCACACTAAAAATGATGCCTTCCTCAGCACTTCTTTTTCAAATGGTTCAAGAAGAAAAACCATGTCATCTTTTCTAATACCCATATCCTATTTTCAAATCTGCCAAAAATAGTGATTTTAATTCACAAGCTTTAGACAAGAGGGGAAAATGCACTCAGAAGGACAGCTTGATTTTCTGCTAATCTTAACATTTTATAAAAATAAGCTTACTGTGAAAGTGTTGATCTTGTATAGAAAGCTATCTGATTGGAATGCCCAAGCTTTTTGGCTGGGTTGCTTTGCTTTCGTAATTTTTTTTGAACTGTGGTTGATGTCTTTCACCAAATTGTTCTCATGTCCTCGGCACTTTGTGATGAAAGAAGCCTTCCTCAAAATTGTCTAAAGCTCTTCTACTTTAGAAGAGCTTCTTCTGCCCTTAGTGTGGACTGGTACCTATGTGGATCTCAGTCCCAGTTTCTCTTCTTCAGAGCCCTATCTGTCCTTCTATTCTAAACATGGGGTCGACCAGCTGCCTCAATGAGTCCAAAGACTCACTCCTATGAAATCCTTTCACAGACCTTTAAATGGGGCCCTGTTCCAAGAGGGCAGCCTGGTAAATTGGTAGCTCCCACTAGTTGATGGAATATTTTCCGGCTATTGTGCAAGATTGGGCTGCTAGATTGGTACTGAGATATTGATTTGGAACAACTGTCATTCACATTAAACACATGATAATTTTAGGGCACCGTTGACTTAGGTATCAGCTCTTTTCCATCTGCATTCCAATTGTGGGTCAGCCATTTGCCTATAGCACCAGAGGTTAGTGGGAGCAGCTGTTGGCATTTTTTAAACTCCTTACCATCCCACTACTGGCACCCAGGACAGTCACCACATTCTTTTGCACAGGCTCTGTGTCTCGTCTCAGACAGTGGATGGTCACATATGTGTCCCCTAAGGGCTTTTGAGACTATTTTGCTCCTATGTCAAAAGTTCTTCTTGTCCTCTCTTGCCTTTAATTGATGTGGTGATATCATATTCTCTGAGGCTGATCTTAAACTGTGCCAGATGAGGGATAGATGTCCCTTGCATGAGTAGAACCACTCTTTTCATTCTGCCCATGGGTCCCTGGCCTATCTTCCCAGCTGGTGGTACTGTATGGAAGTCAGGGGGTGTAGTTAATGTTGAAAGAAACCATATTTGAGGAATGTAGTGATTGTGGCCCAAAGCATTGAAGACAATACATGATTGGAAGATGTGTTGTCCTGCCTTTATTCTATAAAACCCCTAATGGTAAAAATTTAACATGACCAGAAAACAAATTATTATTCACATTTTCCTGCATACCCTAGGCAAGGCTTACATTTGTGGCCAGCATTAATGGAGAGTGAGGCATAGATGCTGCAGCATCATGAGTTATGATGCAATGAACATTAAGTAAATGGCAATACAGAACTGCAGAGATAAGACTTATATCTTTTCGTTAAATGGATTCTGAAAAGCCATAACTTGTGAATAACAGTATTGCTGTTTTCCTCATAGTGGCCAATATAAAATTAGCCAAGAATGGCATACTTACAATCAACTACAAAAAGAGATGGTCCCTGAACATGAAAAATATTTATATGCACAGATCAGACAAGAAACAAACACATAAGCATTGCTTTTTGACCTATCGTTCTAAATCTTTATTAAGTCACTGTATATACCTCACATGAGCCCATAAATTTTGTAATTCATTTTAAAATCTAATTTTATAAATAGTAAAGAGTCCCACAAAAATATTTCACAGGGTTGTTCCCACCCTAGAGGTGGCCATAACCAAAGAATTAAAAGTTTAAACTGCTTGTTAACACAAATACAGTTTTGTGTTGCTTAACAAAGAGGATATGTTTTGGGGATGTATTTTTAGGCAATTTCATCATTGTGTGAACATCATTAGATGATTCCATCATTGTACAAACCTCATTGAGTGACCTTACATAAACCTGGATGGTATAGCCTACTACACACCGAGGCTATGTTGTATGGCCTATTGTTCCTTGGCTGCCAACCTGCACAGCATGTTACTATGCCGAATACTGTAGGCAATTGGAACACAAAGGTAAGTATTTGTGTATCTAAATACAGAAAAGGTATGTTAAAAATACAGTATTATAATCTCATGGCACCACAATTACATATACAGTCCATTGTTGCCCACAATGTCATTATGTATTACATGACTGTACTATACAATTTTTTCCCCATAAAGGGTCTTTATCTGTCAAAGATCGAAGCCAAATAAGAAAAGTGTAATTTCTTTTGGTTTATGTGATATTATTTGGAGCTCAACCCCCAAAGTAGAAACTTAATGAGAAACTAAGATATATACATTAACTATCACATGGACTTAAATTTCATTGGTTTAGATAAAATTATTTAATACTTATTCAGGGTATTAGAAATACTTTGCTAAGCATTGGATATGTTGTGGTGAACAAATTAAACAGGGACTGAATAAGGACCTCACAGAGCTTAGAGTAGCTGGGGAAACATTAAACAAATAAATATACAAATATAATTGTTATGAATTTTAATATATTCAGAGGAGAATAAGAAGGCTCTTTGTGAAATGTTGATGACAGGAGTCTTTCTTTATACAGAAAGGGAAGATACTTCTTATAGAGGAGACAAACTGAAACATGAAAAGTCAGAAGAGAAGAGATCCTGGCAGAGCAAACGGCACATAAGAACCACTGAGATGGTTCCTACTAGGAATGGAAAATGTGGAAAAGAGTGATTAAAAATGAGGTTGGAGATGTTGGCAGAAACTGGGTCATAGTGGGACTTGTAGGAGATTGAATCTGATCCTAAAAGCTATGAGAAGCCACTAAGGTATTTTATATGGGAGAGGAAATGATCTCATATACATTGTTAGAAGACCACTCTGAAAAATGCAGGAGGGTGAGAGTGGAGGTGGGAAGACCATGTAGAGGGCTGCTGCGTAGATCCCGGTGAGAATGGTGGAAGCTGAATCCAAGGTAGCAACAGTGGGTTGGAAACAAATAAACCACTTTGACATATATCTTGGAAGTTGAAATGATAGGACTTGCTGATGAAGTGGATTTGTTCATTCATTCCTTCTTCCAACAAATATTTGAAGGCTACCTCCTGTGTTAGGCATTATTGTAGGTGCTGTGAATAGAGCAGTGAACAAAAATATAATCTCTGCCCTCATGGAACCTGTAGTCTAGCAGAAAGATAGATATAATAAGCCAGGAAAATATAATATGACCAATGGTGATAAAAACTATGAAGAATAATGAAGCAAGATAAGATGTGAAGGGAGTACTGGAATGGGTTTGAGGTTGCTATTTTATAAAGATTGGTTAGAAAAAAGCTTTCTAATAAGGTTACACTTGAACAGAAAATTTTTTCCCATTCTATTGGTTGCCAGTTTACTCTATTAATAGTTTCTTTTGCTGTGCAGAAGCTCTTAAGTTTAATTAGATCTCGTTGGTCTATTTTGGCTTTTGATGCCATTGATTTTGGTGTTTTAGTCATGAAGTCCTTGCCCATGCCAATGTCCTGAATGGTATTGCCTAGGTTTTCTTTTAGAGTTTTTATGGTGTTAGGCCTCATGTTTAAGTCTTTAATCCATCTAGAACTAATTTTTGTATAAGATGTAAGGAAGGGATTCAGTTTCAGCTTTCTGCATATGGCTAGCCAGTTTTCCCAGCACCATTTATTAAATAGGGAATCCTTTTCCCATTGCTTGTTTTTGTCAGGTTTGTCAAAGATCAGATGGTTGTAGTTGTGTGGCATTCTTTCTGAGGCCTCTGTTCTGTTCCATTTGTCTATATTTCTCTTTTGGTACCAGTACCATGCTGTTTTGATTACTATAGCCTTGTAATATCATTTGAAGTCAGGTAGCTTGATGCCTCCAGCTTTGTTCTTTTTGCTTAGGATTGTATTGTTTATACAGGATCGTTTTTGGTTCCATATGAAGTTTAAGGTGGTTTTTTCCAATTCTGTGAAAAAAGTCATGGTAGCTTGATGGGGATAGAATTGAATGTATAAATTACTTGGGGCAGTATGGTCATTTTCATCATATTTATTTTTCCTAACCATGAGCATGGGATGTTTTTCCATCTGTTTGTGTCCTCTCTTATTTCCTTCAGCAGTGGTATGTAGTTCTCCTTGAAGAGGTCCTTCACATCCCTTGTTAGTTGTATTCCTAGGTATTTTGTTCTGTTTGTAGCAATTGTAAATGGGAGTTCACTCATGATTTGGCTCTCTGTCTATTATTGGGGTATAGGAATGCTTGCGATTTTTGCACATTGATTTTGTATCCTGAGACTTTGCTGAAGTTGCTTATCGGCTTAAGGAGAGTTTGGGCTGAGACAGTGGGGTCTTCTAAGTGTACAGTCATGTCGTCTGCAAACAGAGACAATTTGACGTCCTCTCTTCCTATTTGAATAACCTTTCTTTCTTTCTTTTGCCCGATGGCCCTAGCCAGAATTTCCAATAGTATGTTGAATAGGAGTTGTGAGAGAGGGCATCCTTGTCTTGTGCCAGTTTTCAAAGGGAATGCTTTCAGTTTTTGCCCATTCAGTATGATATTGGCTATAGGTTTGTTGTAAATAGCTCTTATTATTTTGAGATACGATCAATTCATGCCTAGTTTATTGAGAGTTTTTAGCATAAAGTGCTGTTGAATTTTGTTGAAGGCCTTCTCTGCATTTATTGAGATAATCATGTGGTTTTTGTCCTTGTTTCTGTTCATGTGATGGGTTACATTTTTAGATTTGTGGATGTTGAGCCAGCCTTGCATCCCTGGGATGAAGCCGACTTGATCTCGATGGATAAGCTTTTTGATGTACTGTTGGATTCGGTTTGCCAGTATTTTATTGAAGATTTTTGCATCAATATTTATCATGGATATTGGCCTGAAATTTTCTTGTTTGGTTGCATGTCTGCTAGGTTTTGGTATCAGGATGATGTTGGTCTCATAAAATGAGTTAGGGAGGATTTGTTCTTTTTGTATTGTTTGGAATAGTTTCAGAAGGAATGATACTAGCTCCTCTTTGTACCTCTGATAGACTTTGGCTGTGGACCCATCTGGTCCTGGACTTTTTTTGTTTGGTAGGCTATTAATTGTTGCCTCAACTTCAACTCTTGTTATTGGGCTATTCAGGAATTAACTTCTTCTTGGTTTAGTCTTGGGAGGTTGTAAGTGTCCAGGAATGTATCAATTTCTTCTATATTTACTGGTTTATCTGCATAAAGGTGTTTGTAGTAATCTCCGATGGTAGTTTGTATTTCTGTGGGATCAGTGGTATATCCCCTTTATCATTTTTTATTGCATCCATTTGAATCTTCTCTCTTTTCTTTATTAGTCTGGTTAGTGGTCTATTTTGTTGATTGTTTCAAAATACCAGCTCCTGGATTTGTTGACTTTTTGACTTTTTTGTGTGTCTCTATCTCCTTCAGTTCGCTCTGATCTTAGTTATTTCTTGTCTTCCGCTAGCTTTTGAATTTGTTTGATCTTGCTCCTCTGGTTCTTTAATTGTGATGTTAGGGTGTTGATTTTAGATCTTTCCTCACTTCTCGTGGGCATTTAGTGCTATAAATTTCCCTTTAGACACTGCTTTAAATGTGTCCCAGAGATTCTGGTACATTGTGTCTTTGTTCTTATTGGTTTTGAAGAACATCTTTATTTCTGCCTTCATTTCATTATGTATCCAGTAGTCATTCAGGAGCAGGTTGTTTAGTTTCCATGTAGTTGTGTGCATTGGAGTGAGTTTCTTAATCCTGAGTTCTAATTTGATTGCACTGTGGTCTGAGAGACTGTTTGCTGTGATTCTGTTCTTTTCCATTTTCTGAGGAGTGATTTACTTCCAATTATGTGGTCAGTTTTAGAATAAGTGTGATGTGGTGCTGAGAAGAATGTACATTCTGTGGATTTGGGGTGGAGAGTCTGTAGATGTCTATTAAGTCTGCTTGGTCTGGATCTGAGTTCAAGTCCTGGATACTCTTGTGAAGTTTCTATGTCATTGATCTGTCTAGTATTGACAGTGGGGTGTTAAAGTCTCCCACTATTATTGCATGGGAGTCTAAGTCTCTTTGCAGGTCATTAAAAACTTGCTTTACTTATCTGTGTGCTCCTGTATTGTGTGGATATATATTTAGGATAGTTAGCTCTTGTTGTTGCGTTGATCCCTTTACCATTATGTAATACCCTTCTTTGTCTCTTTTGATCTTTGTTGGTTTAAAGTCTGTTTTATCAGAGACTAGGATTGCAACCCCTGCTTTTTGCCTCCATTTGCTTGGTAAATCTTCCTCCATCCTTTTATTTTGAGTCTATGTGTGTCTTTGCATGTGAGATGGGTCTCCTGAATACAGCACACCGATGGGTCTTGACTTTTTATCCAATTTGCCAGTCTGCGTCTTTTGATTGGGGCTTTTAGTCCATTTACTTTTAAGGTTAATATTGTTAGGTGTGAACTTGATCCTGCCATTTTGATGCTGGCTGATTGTTTTGCCTGTTAGTTGATGCAGTTTCTTCATAGTGTTGATGGTCTTTACAGTTTAGTATGTTTTCACGGTGACTGGTACTGGCTGTTCCTTTCCATATTTAGTGCTTCCTTCAGGAGCTCTTTTAGGGCAGGCCTGGTGGTGATGAAATCTCTCAGCAGTTGTTTGTCTGTAAAGGATTTTATTTCTCCTTTGCTTTTGAAGCTTAGTTTGGCTGGATATGAAATTCTGGGTTGAAAATTCTTTTCTTTTAGGATTTTGAATATGGGCACCCGCTATCTTCTGGCTTGTAGGGTTTCTGCCAAGAGATCTGCTGTGAGTCTGATGGGCTTCCCTTTGTGGGTAATCCGACCTTTCTCTCTGGTTGACCTTAGCATTTTTTCTTTCATTTCATCTTTGGTGAATCTGATGATTATGTGCCTTGGGGCTGCTCTTCTCAAGGAATAACTTTGTGGTGTTCTCTGTTCCTGTATTTGAATGTTGGCCTGCCTTGTTAGTTTGGGGAAGTTTTCCTGGAATGTATTCTGAAGAGTGTTTTCCAACTTGGTTTTGTGCTCCCTGTCACTTTTAGGTACACTGATCAAATGTAGATTTGGTCTACATAATCCCACATTTCTTGAAGTCTTTGTTCATTTCTTTTTACTCTTTTTTCTCTAATCTTGCCTTCTCATTTTATTTCATTGACTTGATCTTCAGTCTCTGATATCCTTTCTTCTGCTTGATCGATTCGGCTATTGAAACTTGTATATGCTTCACAGAGTTCTTGTGCTGTGTTTTTCAGCTCCATCATGTCGTTTATGTTCTTTTCCATGCTGGTTATTCTCATTAGCATTTCACCTAACCTTTTTTCAAGGTTCTTAGCTTCCTTGCGTTGGGTTAGAACATGCTCCTTTAGCTCGGAGAAGTTTGTTATTACCCAACTTCTGAAGCCTGCTTCTGTCAATTCATCACACTCATTCTCCATCCAGTTTAGTTCCCTTGCTGGTGATCCCTTGGAGGAGAAGAGGCATTCTGGCGTTTGGCGATTTCAGCCTTTTTGCACTGGCTCCTTCCCATCTTCATGGATTTATCTACCTTTGGTCTTTGAAGTTGGTGACTTTGGGATGGGGTTTCTGAGTGGATGTCCTTTCTGTTGATGTTGAAGCTATTTCTTTCTGTTTATTAGTTTTCCTTTTAACAGTCAGGCGCCTCTGCTGCAAGTCTGCTGGAGTTTGCTGGAGGTCCACTCCAGACCCTGCATGCCTGGGTATCACCCATGGGGGCTGCAGAACAGCAAAGATTGTTGCCTGTTTCTTTCTCTGGTAGCTTTGTCCCAAAAGGGTACGTGCTAGATGTCAGCAGAGCTCTCCTATATGACATGTGTTCCAGGTAGGATACATGGGGGGGTCAGGGAGCCACTTGAGGAGGCAGCCTGTCCCTTAATGGAGCTCAAGCACTGGTCTGGGGACTCCATTGCTCCCTACAGGGCTGCTGGGCAGGGACATTTAAGTGTGTTGAAGTGGAACCCACAACCGCCCCTTTTCCTGGGTGCTCTGACCCAGGAAGGTGGGGGCTTTGTAAGTCCCTGATGGACTGTCTTTTTTTTTTTCTCAGATGCCCTGCCCAGCAAGAAGGGAATCTACTTCACAGCCTGCCTGCAGAAGCCTTGCTGAGCTGGAGTCCTTGGCTCCACCCAGCTGCTATGTAAGCTTCACAGAGGTGGGGCTTTGTTTACACAGGCAGTGTTGAAGCCAGCTACCAGAGCCTTAGCAATGGCCCAGGCCCCTCCCCCCACCAAGCTGGAAAGTCCCGGTTGGAGCTCAGACTGCTGTGCTGTCTGCGAGAATTTCAAGCCATTGTCTTTTAGCTTGCAGGTCTTTGTGGGGTTGGGACCCGCTGAGCCAGCTCTCTTGGTTCCCTTGCTTCAGCCCCCTTTTTCAGGGGAATGGGCGGTTCTGTCTCACTGGTGTTCCAGGTGCTACTCGCCTAAAATTGGTGCCCAGTTTTGTGCTAGAAACCCCAGGCGTTGGTGTTGTAGGTGCCAGAGGGAACCTCCTGTTCTGCAGGTTGTGTAGACCATGCGGAAAGCACAGTATCTGAGCTCGAGTGTTGGAGTGTTGGAAAAAGACCCTAATGGCTTCCCATGGCTAGGAGGGAGAGTCTCCAGCCCCTTGCACCTCCTAGGTGAGGTGGTGCCTCTCCCTGCTTCGGGTTGCCCACCTTGGGCTGTTCCCACTGTCTAACCAGTCCTAATGAGATGAACTTGGTACCTCAGTTGGAAATGTGGAGATTACTTGTCTTCTGGTGTACTCTCACTGGGAATGGCAGACCGGAGCTGTTGCTATTTGGCCATCTTGGCAGACGTCCTTTCCTGCCTCTTTTCCATACTGACTTTTTAATTTTAAAATCTCTGAAATGTCGAAATGAAATGGTAAGTTTCTTAAAGACAAGATCTGCTCTTTAAGCTTCTTCTGTATCTTTAATGTTATGTTATGTTATGTTATGTTATGTTATATTGGGTACCTTTTGTTTTATGTATGAACATCCCCTTTTTCAGGATCCATTACTTTCCACACCTCACCTGAAATCTACATGGTTTCCACAGGAGTAACTTTGCCAGAACAATATGATCCCACCTCTTCTCCATAGTGAATTGTTTGAGGAATCGACATCTAACCCAAAGTGGGCCAATTTCTTCTGCCTGGTAAAGGGAGGAATGCTTATTCTAAGTGCTCAGTAAATACTTGTTGACTTGAATTGAAGGATGGGTGAAGCTTTCAGAAGCCATATATATAAAACTTTTTTAAAACATATGAATTAGGGAATGATTATTCTCATTTCAAGAAAAAATTTTGCTCTACCAGAAAATTGACTGTAATTTTGCTTTAAATAATCTTTCTAGTGCATTCAAGCATTTGTTTATGATCATTCACAACTTGACAGCCTGGGGTTGATGGGAGAGCATTTTAAAGTTAAAGCATTTGGAAATACTTTCCATTAAATTCTCTTTATGTGTGTCTGGAGTCTGTACTCTACAAAGGCCTCTCATTTCCAAACAAAAGTTTTAAGCTATCAATTGGGTTAGCACCCAGTGTCAATACAGGCTAAATGATGCTAAATAAACTAGCGGTGCTTTCAATTGTGAGTTCAATTTAGTATGTTTTACAGGCCTCTATAAGGCTACATTAAATATAGACTAGATTAATTGAAAACATGGTGCATAGGGAATACTCAGAGTGTGTGTGTGTGTCCATGTGTGTATGTGTGTTTATAGAGAATGTGAGTACCAAAGATACATGAATAGAATCATAGGTTGCTCATAACAAAGAATGAAAGTCAACAATACTACATATTAGCAGAAAGATGCATTCAATGTTTATCAATGAGCTTCTGCCCTACTGGAGAATAAGAGGAAAAAAAAAAGTGAGATAGAAGTCTATGGAGCTCAAATTTAAAGTCAGATAATCCATTCAGCATATTTGATAGTCCTGTATGTATTCTGTGAAGCTAAAAGTGATCAGTTGCCATAATCATATTAGTGTTAGATAGTATAAAGTAAGCCAAGTTCAAACTAGACTTGTCTGAAAAGGGAAAAAAAGGAAGAAACAAGAGGAAGAAGCAAAAAAGGAAGAAGATGAAAGAATAAATGGTAGTTTCATGAACACATATAGCTGCTAAGAGTTGTGGAATCCCTCTTTATTTTGTTATACATGGATTTGAGCACCTTTGCACTATGGAGAAGCAGCTTCCAAATGAGTTCACATATATCAACCAAATGAGTTTGCTAATGTTTGAATGAACACATATAGTTTGTTGGAGACAATAAATATTGAAATCAGAATACTGTATAATTCATACATATATTAACCTCTTTTCTCAACTCTGGAACAACCTCCTTACATTTAATAGTTGTAATTAAATCTCTGTCTAATTTGCTTTGCCCACCGACCAGATCACTTTTTCTAGCAGTTTCAGTCTCTAGAAGATTGCTGACAATATTAAAGTTTAAGGTAGTTTTATTGGTATTTTGGCAAAAACACAAAAATGTATTCCTTTCCTATCTATGGAGGGTGACCATATGTCTTGATTTTCCAAGAATAGTCCTGGTTTATGCCTGTTTTCCTGATGTATGCATTAAAGTATCTTCTTTCACTCCTAAAAGTGTCCTTGTTTGGAAAATAAATTATGTTTGTGCTACATATCAGTTTTTTTTTTTTTTTTTTTTTTTGAGATGGAGTTTTGCTCTTGTTACCCAGGCTGGAGTGCAATGGCGCGATCTCGGCTCACCGCAACCTCCGCCTCCTGGGTTCAGGCAATTCTCCTGCCTCAGCCTCCTGAGTAGCTGGGATTACAGGCACACGCCACCATGCCCAGCTAATTTTTTGTAGCTTTTTTTTTTAGTAGAAACGGGGTTTCACCATGTTGACCAGGATGGTCTTGATCTCTTGACCTTGTGATCCACCCGCCTCGGCCTCCCAAAGTGCTGGGATTACAGGCATGAGCCACCGCGCCCGGCCTACATATCAGTTTTATAGGTTATTCTGATGCAGCCAACATAGAAATAATCTTCAGGGAATTCAGTTAACCCTCCTACTTTCTCATGAAGTCTTATATACAGTTCTTTCCGATCTGTTCCACCTCCTAGGTAAAAGACCATATCAAATCACACTTCAGTTAAAGCATTTTGTCAGACTGAAATTTCAGCCAAATTGTACTGCTTTCTGATAATCTAAGAGGATGTAAATTGTATAGAAAACCTCAAGGAATGGATGAATAGCATGTCTTTTATTCAGTTCTCAACTATTAGTTGTTTAAACTTGGCCTTTGGCAGGAATTGGATAGTTACTGATTTAAGCTTCAGCTATCTGGCAAGTGACTCAACTGTAGAGATTTTGTATTGCTGATTGAAGCAAGATGCATAAGTTTTAGTTAATGGGAATTGTTTTAGTTAGGATTAGGTCTGGCTGTCAGTGACAAACACAGCCTCTGAGTGGCTTCAACAAGACAGTTAATTTTTCACTAGTATAAGATACCAGAACTAGATGTTACAGAGCTGTTAGTTGTGCACTAGCTCCAGTCTCAAGACCCAGGAGCCTTCCATTTCATTGCTCAGTTATGTCCAGCATTCATTCTCAAGGTTATTCTTTATTCCTGGGGGTCTGCTTTAGTTCTAGCCAATGCATCCTCATTCTAGATCACAAGGAAATGGGAAAAGAAGAGAACAACCTTCCCTTTTTGAAAGGATATTTCTTATAAGATTTTCACCACTTTTCCTTATACAGTATCTATTTGGCCACAATGCAGTTACATGGCCATATTTAGATGCAAGAGGGTCCAAGGAACGTAGTCTTAATTCTGGATCACCATGTGCCCAACCAAAGCTTAGAGGCACTAAAGAAAGGAAAAGGGAAAGTGGATATTGGAGGACAGTTAGCAGTCTCTGCCATAGGACTAAAGGTGGCAAATTGACATTCTATAATGAAAAACAAGACTTGATTTATTAGTCCAGATCAAAACTGATCCTACCTCCTTATAGCAGTGAATCTGAAAGTATGCTTAGTTATTAACATTTTTCCCCCAAAAATAAAGCTTTGATTATGCTTGATGCCATTAAGTACTTCCTTATTTTATAACTCTATACCATTTAATATTGTAAAAAATTATTCAAAATCATTCAACTTCTTTGAAAGTTATTGTGGGGCAAATGGGGACTTAGAATACATAAAATGCAAGGCTATCTTTGATCAAGTGGTTTTTTGTGGACTGCTGCTACTAACACCCTAGCTTAACTGGGTTCAAGTTCGTCCAGCAGTTACATGCAGGCACAGTGCTCCATGTCACCCTCTAAGAACTACATTGAATTGTACTGCATGTGGGATGAAAAAAAATGTCATGAACGTCCCTTAAGAGTCTTCAGATACTTTCTTCCTATTCTTAAGCACCCTAACCTCTTGGAGCCCACATTTGCTAGACTGATTCCTAGATTTTTGTGATACATAATCATGGAGTGGGCAAAAGAGCAAGAATGAACAAAAGAGATGTGAGGATAAAGAGAATACATTATCAAGTGAGATTAAACCAAGCTATATGAAAAAGGAACTAGAGAGAGAGAAGTTGAGGGGAAATAAAAGCCATATGAACTAGGGGGAGAAGAAAAAGGAAGTATTTTCAGGGGACTGTTAATCAAAGGTTCTTAAGGGTGTTACATGAACTGTGCTTTTAAAATTTCATACCACTTATAGCCTGGACCAACTGGGTCCCCCACACATTTATTGACAAGTTCAGTTGCAATTTGGCTGTATTTTGGGGTCCTCTTAGAGTTAGTTTATTTTGATAAGAATATTATGTTATCAAAAACATAATTTTATTTAATGAATTTCTTGCTGTGATTAACCACTCTGATGGTTTATATTTAAACATACCATTCACTTAAACAGTTATCTGTGATCCCTTGAAATTACTTGCCTAATTAGAGCTAACCATTTTCATGATGATCTTTCTGAGGTTTTCTAGTTCCATTGGACATTAACATGTAGGTATATTGGTAGGCAATTTGGGTCTCTACAGTTGGCCATGTTATTCATTGCATAAACGTATGTGATAGTCCTAAATACTGTAAAGAGCAATGTATTCACAATTGCTCCCTGAATAAAATAAATAGTTCATCACCTTATATGCAAATATAGTTTTATTCTTCCTATATAGAATGGGCAGGATCATTTTGCCTGAAAAAAAATGTGACAGACAAAGGTGATAAAATTTCTAAAAATAATAAAGAAGATTTTATACCTTGGTACTTTAGGTCACATAAGCTTCAGCCATGACTAGGGGAAGCAAGATGGTCTAAAAGATGGAACTGGACTCCAATGGTATGTAGCAAGTGTCAACAAGACAGAGCTGTCTGGTGTCTAGCAGGCATGGTGCAAAACAAGTACAGTGATAGGCAACACATTGCCATCCAGGTGAGCAATTGGTATCAGGGAATTCAGCCACAGGTGAAAAGATAATGTCACTGCAATCAGGAGTCTAGGAATAAGCAATTTTTAGAGATATACATAGGTGAGGCAGTTAGAATTGCACATTTTTTCTATTGCTTGATTGTGAATGTTTTGGTAATTATGAGATTACCTTTTCTTGGGAGAGTTGTTCTAAAATGATTAGTCTTTTATTTGCAACTGTATCACCTACTTTTCTTACAGTGGGGAGTGACATATGATGTCTTACCTGGTGATTACAAAAGTTTTCTATAGCTTTGAAAGACCAGAGTTAGGCCTAACAAAACTAACCTGGCTCTCTGTTCTCCTTTCCCTACTCCCACCAAAGCAAATAAAAATGTATCTCCCTATCTTTTCTCTGGCTAAGCCATTGATCAAGATGTCCTGTTTTCGGGATGGGCTTGAAACTTGGGTCTGCTGGAAAAGGCTTGGATTTTGGGTTCCTGGGGGTCAGCTGGAATAGTACTCGATGTCACTAGGGTGGGCCTACAACCTGAATCTTGGATCCTGTATCTATGGGATCATACTGAAGTCTGGGTCCACAAAGGCAGACCTGGCACAGGAGTGGGCCTCGAGACTGGGACTATGGGGGTTGGTCGTGGGCTGAATTTCACTGGTGTGAGCCTGTTGGTTAAGTTCCTGGCAAAGCCAGGTACTTACTTTACTCTCCACTCACCGTATGGAAGGTATCTCTCTCCATATGGTGCAGCTGGGTTTGTTGTGGGGTGAAATGGGTAATGTGAAATTGTTTTCCCTACCTACTTTAATGCATTTTTTTTCTTATTTCTGTGCTATAGCCAGATACCGTAATTCCTTACCTGGATTGCTTAGGTCATTTGAAGCTACTTTCAGGCATAGATAGTTGTTCAAGTTTACATTTCTGCAATGGGACAAGTGTCAGAAGGTTCTATTCTGCCAACTTGCTGACTTCAACCCCAAAATTAAAAATACTTTGGTCATCAGTAAACACCATAAACAAAGTTGAAAGACAAGTACATACTGGGAGACAAGTACATATTTGTAATGCATGTAATCAAAAAACCTTAGTATAACGAATATATGAAGAAATCCTACAAACTTAACAGGACAAAAAAAATAGCCCAATTAAAAAATGGGGGAAAAAAAGAACTAGGTGCTTTGGGGAAAAGGAAACATATATAGTCAATAAAAATATGAGAAGATACACAATCTCACTTACAGTTGGGGAAATACAGATAAGGACCGCAATTGTATATCATTTTACATCTATTTGACAGGTACAATTTACGGAACTTGACAATACCAAGTTTTAGATAGGATGTGGAATATGTGAGTTCTCTCATACATTGTTGGTGGAAATTAAATTTGGTGTAACTACTTTGGAAAACAACTTGATATCTTTCAAAGTTGAACATTTGCACATTCTGTTACCTATCAGCAATGTTAGGTGTATTCCAAGAAAAATTTTAGCATATCTACCCAAGGAGATATGTACTGGACTATTTTTTGTGGAATTGTTTATAATAGCAAAAACTTGGGAATACCGAAATAATCATTAACAAGAGAATTAGTATATTACTTCTGAAATGTTCACATAATGGAATATATCAGTGAAAATGAACAATCTATAGCTATAAGCAACAACATGAATGAACCTTAGTAATATAGTGCTGAGTGGAAAAAAAGCAAGACTCAAACACAGTGCAATAATTTTTTGTAAAATTCAAGAGCAAAATACTTGAAAGGAAAATATAAATAACAAGATAAAATGCATATAAAGGGAAGAGAATGATAAATATAAAATTCAGAACTGGTTA
This sequence comes from Sapajus apella, assembly GCF_009761245.1. Classification (NCBI taxonomy): domain Eukaryota; kingdom Metazoa; phylum Chordata; class Mammalia; order Primates; family Cebidae; genus Sapajus; species Sapajus apella. Next base: position 2,613,897 of record NW_022437085.1, on the reverse strand, counting down.
CTTCTGGGGGCAGTGGGATATAGTATATTGGACAAACACAGATAATATTCTAGTTTGGGAATTGGACAGTGGGTTCATGGATGTTTATTAGGACATTAAAATAAATAGATAAAAATGATGATTTACAAGTCAATGGTAGTATAACTTGAATTAAGAATTATGATTATTTCAGTTCTGTACATCTGAGGTTCCAGAAAAATCCAAAACAATAAACTCTATGTCATAGTCTACAAGGTCCCATATGATCTCTTTTTGACTTACTTTCTGTTTTAAGTTTCCATTTCTCTTATCTTTGTTCACTCAACTTCAGCTACACTGCTTTTTCTGTTGATTCTTTAACTCTTTAAACATGATGTTGTCTCAGAGCTAAGAACTTTCTTCCCTCAGATATCCACACATCTTGCTTCTTCGTGTCATTCAAATCTGCTCATATATTTCAGCTGGGTGTCTCTGAACATCCTATATAAAGTAGCACCCCCAAAATAAGAAAAAAGAATAAGAAAATAAAGTAACCCATTACTCTCTTTTTATACCCTGATCTACTTTTTTACAACAGTTATTAAACAATTCATTCTTATACAAATATTATTTTTATTATATGTTTTTTCCTACACTGAAGATCTAGGGGAACAGGTTTTTGCTTTGTTCACTGTGGTTTCTTTGTTTAGTTACCTCCTACCTGTCCTTTGTCTCAGATGTTATTTCCTCCAGAAAACCTCTGACTCTTCCAGTCTGATTTATTTCTCTTCTGAGCTCCTATTTTACCCTCAGGATAATGCCAAAATAAAACTCTTCTTATTCTTTTGTGATTGGCTGTTTACCTGTGTGTCTTGCTAGATTTGTGAGTGATATGAGGATATAGACCTTGTCATACATGCACAGATGTGTACATATATTTAATTCAAAACATCTAGTGCCCACCATATAGTAGATGTTGAGTAATGATTATTTAATGAATGATAAGATAGATAAAAGAATGAGAAGAAAGTGAATGATTCAGCCTTAGGGTTAAGGTGGCTAGCTAGAAAAATGAAGAGGGAGATTGGACATGTGCAAACAGTAAATTGTAGTATATATAGGAGAAGCTGGATGATTTTGGTGAGACTTGTTCATTGTGTTTCTATAAAAGCCTTCTTTTTATGCAGATCTTGGTGAACTTTATCACTTTTAATGTAGGATATTGAGAGATATGCTCCAGGCTGGATATATGCATACATCCCTGCAAGGGAAAGAAATCAACTGTCTTAGTCACTCAGCATTTCCACATAGTTACAGTCAAGGGGTAAACTCATAGCATAAGATAATGATGAGATCTTGGGAAATTTTAAAACAAAACTATGCATGATCAGATTCAGATTTCCTGCTACATGAATTTCATTTTGTCTGACTTGTTCCTTATTTTATCATCTATATAAGGTCTATACTTTCTACTTAATAAAATATAAAATTCACTGGCATAGTCCTTTTTTCTGCTCTCTCATCCCTGTCATGTGAATAGCCAAGCGCTTTCAGTTGCCCACAGATGCTCTAGGTGGCTTAATGTTTTCCCAATCGAATTATTCTTTTCTCTTTTCTGGCTCAGTTATTATGGGATCATCTTTATCATCATTATCAGCATTAATGCTGTGTCATAATGATACACATAATTGGACCACTTGCTCACTTGTGTAGATAATTGCTTCAATTTGCTGCCAGCTTTTCCAGCTACCAGTGACATACCCAATAGCCATATGAGAGTATGAGCAGATGATTGGAACTTATTTATTTTGTATGATGGACCAACTCTAGAGTTCACTGTTTGGGTATGATTGTATGTTGTGAGTTGTACATTAAATGGATGCTACCCCTCTTTACTTTATGAATGGGCTGTGTCCATAGCATCCTGAAACCCCTGGTGTGTTTGTGGTGATCTTACTCTACCACTAGCACCTAGAAGAAGTGTTTGGTATCCAGATAAAGAAAATAAAGTGCTAGTTAGACCAAAGGTATAAATTTTATTTCCATGAATAAATGAGCTCTTGGTTCTTGGTCACAAACTGTACCTCTATTTCAATAGGCCCTGACTCTGGCACAGACAGAACTCTAACCATCCCATAATTAGAAGATGGTGACAGCTCAAGAAAAATGAATCTAATTAGAGAAGTCCCTCTAGAACAGAATGATGTGACAGGCAAATGTCACATGATGATAAAAATTCTGGGTGCAGGTGGTATGCCAAGACTCAGGCGAGCAAACAGATTTTCAAATAAGAGAGAACTGATGACACTGTCAGGTCAGAGAGGGATGAAAACATGTTCTGGGTCAGTTCTGGGGTTACTTCTGGGTATAAGGAATGGGACTTTAGTTTGAGAGCAAAATAGGGCCAATGTATTAGAATTATTAGTATTAAGATACAGGAGGAAGCAATAGGGGCAATTACTTGAAGTAGGTTATAAGGTAGAATTTTGGTTGTGCAGTGATCTGGTGGAGCTGGCTCATCCTGGCTTGTGAGAGCTGACTGTGTATACTTCTCTTCCTAACTTTACTGTCAGTGATTTCATGTTGTTTGTTTGCTATCAGCTATTGTAGGAGTATTTGCACCATGGGAATGAGCAAATATTATAGATCAGGCCTCTCTTCCCAGTTGGAAAGCCAGTTTACCAGCACAACATTGATAATAGAAATAAGGTAGCAGCAAGTGACTTTATCAAATGCTAACTATATGTTAAATACTTGCATTATCTCATTTAAGTTTCATGCCATCTTATTTTTGGAGGAAGCAAGAAAACTGAGGCTAGAGAAGTTTAGCAAAAAATTCAGTTACTAGAATAGGGCATGTGCTCAGAACATGACTAGTAGTAAAGGTGCTTTAATTATGGGGCATTTGAGTACTAAACTAGGGTTCTTAAATCTTGCCTTGGGTTCTAGGACTGAGCTTGTAGGGTAATGCTTAGGGAACCAGGCTAGTTATTATGTCTGACAGAATATTAAGTAGAATTATGTCCTCATCTTTACTATATCCTCTTGCCTGAAGTTTTTCCAGTATTCACCAAACTGTGGCAGGAAAGTTCTAGAATTAGCCTAGGTACCTGCTTCCACATTGCATATTTTTGTTCTAATTACTGATTTATCAACTTCTAATCCCTTCTCAAGAGCCTCCTTTAGCATCATACTCCTGAAGCTCTATGTGATCCTAAGATTCTAGATTTTAAAATGCATGTACCATTCCCCAAGATGTTTAAGAACACCTGTCCTTATTTCTGTATGGTACATTCAAATTTTTATAGCCAGAAAGGACCTTCAAGATGGAGCTATTTTGTTTTCTTGTAGCATACAGATTTTAAAAAGTCAGTTATTTCAGCCTACACACATTTCTGGCAAAAATATTATATTTAATTTGTCCTAAATTACTTTCACACCCAATGAGACAAAGTATATAAACAACTAAAAGAAAAATATATTAAACTGTGTAAATCCAAAATACACAAATCTCTAATAAGCCCTGACCAGTTATTGGGAATTGTAAATGAGATTTTAGGTGTATAATGCCTGCAGATTAATATAAGCTTTACTTAAACGAGTGTGTATTTTTGAACCCTAATAACGATTTTCTTTTACTTTACTATAGCAATTTACAGCAAGTCAACTGCAGGAAGATTAAGCATAGTGGTAATATCCTTTCTATTACATTAGACATAATAGGAAACCCAGATCTACCAAGAAATCATTTTTGCTCTACTGTTGGCCCACTATTTCATTTAGTTCTGAGGGAAAATAGAGGAAAAGCACATTTTAAGCAGGTGTAGACATTGCATACATTTGTTTTTGGTTTTGGTTGAGCTGGCATTTTGCATACGCTGCAATTCCTATGTTACACAGAATAGGGTTCAGTCGAATCCAAGAGGGGTTGTGATATTTAGGTAGCTAAATGAATAAGAACAATGTTATATAGATACAAAACCCCATTGTGCCTATGATGTTTTAGAATAACTGTCTAAAACCTTCTAAAACTGATGCACCAAGGTTTGAACTATTGGGCTAGTTCATGTATGTATGTGCACATATCTGTTGGGAGAAGGGGATTTATAGCTGAACACCACAAACTGATGGCTCTTTGTGTCAGCAAGTTATTGCTGCGTAATAAACTATCTTACAAATTAGTGACTTTAAACAACTATATATTATTGCTTCTTAGTCAGTGAGTTGGTCAAGCAGCTTTTTTAGTCTTGTCTGGTCTTACTCATGCATCTGCAATAATCTATTGGTCACCTGGGGGCTAACTTGTTTAGGATAACTTCAGCTTGGATAACTTAGCTCTTCTCCACATTCTCTTGCATCTCCCTAGCAGGTTAACAGGGATATGTCCATATGGTAATGGTAGAGGTCTAAGAGAGTGAAAATATTCAAACAAACACTCTCCTTATGTCATATTTACTAACATTTAATTATGGAAAGAAGTTATGTGACCAAGCACCAAATGAAGGACAACATCTTTTAAAGCAAAACTGATGAGAATCCACAGATGCAGTTGTTGTTCTGTATACGAGCAAATATCAGCTTCCATACCGTCTTTGATGTACATAATACAGGCTTCCAATGCCTTGAGAAATGAAGCTTGGAACTTTTAATCCAAATGCTATTTGGATTATAATGGAAAAACCATAATGTCCAGTATAATGAAAGAAATGATCCTACTGTATTTTGCATTGAGCATGATATGTTGTTTATTAACTCCTTTAGCTAACATTTATTTTTCATCTAATATATGTCACTATCCAGTTTAGGAAGGACATAGCAAACTGGAGTATGACCAGGAGACAATGGATGCTATTGACTGAATATTTGTGTTCTCTCTCCCAAATTCATACATTGACATCTAAATCTCTATTGTGATGGTGTTTGGAAATGGGACATTTGGGAGGTAATCAGGTTATGAGAGTGAATTCCTCATAGAGGGGATTTCACTTAGAAAAAGAGACATATAATCTCACTCTCTGCCATGTGAGGCTACAACAAGAAGACAGCCTTGTGCACACCAGGAACCAGGCTTTCATCAGACATTGAATCTGCAAGTACCTTGATCTTAGAAGTTCCAGCCTCCAGAACTGTGAGAAATAAATGTTTGGTGTTTGAGCCACCCAGTCTATGGTAATTTGTTATGGCAGCCCAACATCACCAGGAAAATGGGAATAGTAAGGAACCTGAAAACAATCTAGGAGAAATTGTTGGACAAGTTGGTGATTTTTGGACTGCAGAAGAGAAGACTTAAGGGTGATATAAGCAGTGTCTTCAAATATGTAAAGAGCTGTCACATGGAACAGGGATAGCATTGATATATATCATCCCAGAAGGCAGAATTTTCCATTGCCTTGAGAATAAAAAGCAAGTTATTAGCCATGGACCTACAAGGTCCCACATGATTGGCTTGTCTGTTTCTTTCACCTCATTTCTGCCACTTCCCCTTGCTCACTGTAGCCAAGCTGCATTGGCCTCCTTGCTGTTCTTTGCACACATCAGGCCCACTTCTATTTCAGGCCTTCTGTATTTACTGTTTCCTTTTCTTCCAAGGAACACTCTTTCCCAAAATAATTGCATAGTTAGCTCCTTTTAGTTATTCACGTCTCAGTTCAAATGCCGTCTCCTAAGAAAAGTCTTTCTGAACCAATTGATCCAAAATTAGCCTCAGCCGGGCACGGTGGCTCATACCCACAATCCCAGCACTTTGAGAGGCCGAGGTGGGTGGATCACTTGAGGTCAGGAGTTTGAGACCAGCCTGGCCAACAAGGCAAAACCCTATCTGTACTAAAAATACAAAAATTAGCTGGGCATGGTGGTGTGAGCCTGTAATCCCAGCTACTCGGGAGGCTGAGGTGGGAGGATTGCTTGAACCCAGGAGGTGGAGGTTCCAGTAAGCTGAGACGGTGCCACTGCACTCCAGCCTGGGCAAAAGAGAGAGACTCCATTTCAAAAGAAATAAATTAATAAATAATAAAATTAGCCCCTACACCTCCCACTGTTTTTCTTTTTGATCTCATAATCTTATTACTTTACTATATGTATCACTATCTGAAATTGTCTTATTTTTATACTTATTTACTAGCTTGTTATTTATTTCCTTACAAATAGAATGAAAGCTCCATGAGAGTAAAGACCTCATTTGTCTTGTTTACCACTGTGTCTCTGTCTTATGGTAAACAGTGCTGGTACATAGTAGGTTCTCAATAATTATATATTGGATGAACTAATAAATTGAATAAATCATAGGTGTTTTGTGAGCTATCTTTTGAAGTAATGAGTTTTCTGTCCATGCATCTGTTTAAGGAGACATCAAGCAGAGATAAAAAGACTATCTATCAAGGAGTTCCCAAATTAAGTGGGAACATTGACCTGATGATCTCTAGAAATCCTTATAACTCTGGTATTTTATGATGTCCAAGGTCTAAGGAGAATATTATAATTGTAGCCTAGTATTCTTATAGATATATAAAATTTAAGAGGATTTCAAGATTAGTCATCTCATGTTTCTTTTTTTTATTGTACTTTAAGTTCTGGGGTGCATGTGCAGATATTGCAGGATTGTTGCATAGGTGTACACATGCCATGGTGGTTTGCTGTCTCCATCCCCCTGTCACCTACATCAGGCATTTCTCCCAGTGTTATCCCTCCCAAACCTCCTTGCCTCCTGCTGTCCCTACCCTAGCCCCCCACCATGCAACATACCCCAGTGTATGATGTTCCCCTCCCTGTGCCCATGTGTTCTCATTGTTCAACACCCACCTATGAGTGAGAATATGTGGTGTTTGGTTTTCTGTTCTTCCAGATTCATTCATATCCCTACAAAGGACACAAACTCATCATTTTTTACAGCTGCATAGTATTCCATGGTCTATATGTACCACATTTTCCCTGTCCAGTCTATCATCGATGGTCATTTGGATTGGTTCCAGGTCTTTGCTATTGCAAACAGTGCTGCAATGATCATACATTTGCATGTGTCTATGATAGAATGACTTATGATCCTTTGGGTATATATCCAGCAATGGGATTACTGGTCAAATTTCTATTTCTAGATCCTTGAGGAATTACTGAACTGTCTTTCACAATGGTTGAACTAATGTACACTTCCACCAACAGTGTAAAAGGGTTCCTATTTCTCCACATCCTCTCCAGCATCTGTTGTCTCCAGATTTTTTAATGATCACCATTCTAACTGGCGTGAGATGGTATCTCAATGTGGTTTTGATTTGCATTTCTCTAATTGCCAGTGACGATGAGCATTTTTTCATGTTTTTGGCCTCAAACCTAGGCAGTACCATTCAGGACATAGGCATAGGCAAGGACTTCATGACTAGAACACCAAAAGCAATAGCAGCAAAAGCCAAAATAGACAAATGGGATCTAATTAAACAAGAGTTTCTGCACAGCAAAAGAAATGATCATTAGAGTGAACCAGCAACCAAGAGAATGGGAAAAAAATTTTTGCAATCTACCCGTCTGACAAAGGGCTAATATCCAGAATCTGCAAAGAACTAAAGCAGATTTACAAGAAAAAGACAAATCCTTTCAAAAGTGGGCAAAGGATATGAACAGACACTTTTCAAAGGAAGACATATGTCTCATATTTTAAAAGTATATTATTTTATCTTTAGGAAACTTTGTGAGACCAGGGTATCACCATATAGAATGTGTCTACAATTATAATTTGTTTACTTTTTGCTATGGGCTCTCAGAAGGTTGAGTTACAAACACCTCACTGTGTAGATATAGGTAGGTATAGATGTAGGGTTCTGAACACATTCTACACCAGGGGTCATTTAACTATTATTTCCCTTTTTTCTTCCCTGAAGGGAAGGCTCCTTGAGACTATAAGAATGAGCTGGACCTTAAAGGATGGGACAGGTTTTGGAGCATATCAGACATTTAGGCAGGGAAAAGGGACTAAATGAAGGCATGGCCATGGAAATAACATATGTGTGAGAAAAGCAGAGTATCTGTCTTGACAGATATATGGCAGACAATGTGTTTCTAAGAAAATATGGGAGATGGAAAACTTGGGAAATGGACAAGCAAGTTTAGGTTGAATCATATAGAAGCTTGAGGTTTTTTTAGATTTAGCTTTTGTTTTAAATTGATACATAATAGTTATACATATTTATAGAGTACATGTGAATCTTATATAGAAGCTTGAATGTCTAGTTTGCATTTCATCCATAGAGGGCAGGGTTCTAGAACAAGGGAAGGACATATATCTATAAAACAATATATATATATGTAATTATATATAATAAAATATGTTCATGTATGTATGTACATGTATATGTTGGGGGAAGTGGATTTATAGTTGAACACTACGAACAGATATCTCTTTGTGTCAGCAAGTTATATATTTTATTATATATTATACATAAATATAAATATACAATTATAAATAATAAAATATTTATATAAAACATATAATAAAAATAATATATATAATAATTTACATATATATAATAATGGGGAAGCCTTCCCAAGAAATTTAAAAGATGTTGAATCTCTTTTCTCTTTTGGAAGAGGAAACTGAGACTCAGAGAGGAGAAATAACTTGCCCAAATTTACCCAGCCAGTTTACAGCATAGCTAGAGAGAACTAAAGCTTTCCGATTGCTAGCTCAGTATATTTTCCAATATACCATGAAAGTGATAAACTGAGAATGATACTTGCAATTTTAGGTATTACATGCTTATTTAAACAAGCAAGTAATCAATTAAGATGAATTCTGTATTAACAGATGTTCAGGAGCAACTCCTGAGGGCTGTAGAGGTAACAAATGTCTGGCAGTGACTGCTTTGATGAAGAGTGGTACCACAGGGTACAATGTTCCTCCACAAACAAGAGACCCTCTCTACTGTGTCCACTGTGTGTGGCCCAGCTGGGAAGATGATTAAATGTATACATTAGATGGGAATGATCAAGTACCTCTCACCACATGCTCAGTGGTTTTCTTTAATTTCCAAATGCTGCACTGGCTAGAACCTTCTATTTTAATTGATGGATGTTCCATTATGTGGCTGCCTAGTTTACTCTGTTTCTAAGGGCCATCATGATCCATCACTGCTTTGTGTTAGACTAGGGATATCCAGTGTTGTTGAAGCTGCCATATTGATTGGAAAATACAGACTGGAGGCATAGGTGACAAAGTAACTGCTCAGGCCTAAGTTCTAGAATCATTATTGATATTTTCTTAAGGGAAGTAAACTAAAACTACTTCTGACATGGCTGGAGTTTTCCAGAAAACCTGTTCCTTGTTACATGTTCTATTATCTTTCTGTCACCAACTTGCTCTGAATCTACAAACACTACTGCTTTAGAAGGCTAGTCAGACAGACTTGTTTTCAGATCCTTCTTCCACCATTTAATAGCTGTGTGAATTTAGTCATTGAACTTACTTTCTAACATATAAAATAAAAATAATAGTAGTATTTGCCTAATAGAATTTTGTGGAAGATTAAATGAGATATTTCAAAGTGTATGATAATTTAAGGTCATTATGTTAACATTATCATTAAGAATACAGAGAAAGATCCAACTGAAATGGAACAACTTTGTCACAGTAACCCACATTCTCATAATGGTAAGATTAAGTTTATTCTATTATAGAAAATAAGACTTGAGTGAAAGAGAAGCTGAATGACTAAGTTTAGACAAAGTGTAGGGGAGAGAGAATGGGAGAATGCAAGTCTCATTCAGAAGATACTGTCTGGAAAAAAGGCAAGATTGGATATGGATACCATATAGGGACCCTGGCTAGTCAGAGAATATCAGTTTAAGAGATTAAGGCCCAGAAATGTTAAGTTATTTGTATATAGTCACAAAGTTAGTGAACAACAGAGTCAGGGCTAGTTGTCAGGTTTTCTAAGTCCCAGTCTTGTGCTCTTTCTTGCCTCCTCATTTTGCTTCCATTTAAACAGTTTGATAGAAGGAATAAGATCTAGTGTTCAATAGCACAGTACAATATTATAGTTAAGAATAATTTATTGTGTATTTCAAAATAGAAGAGAAGATATGGAATGTTGTCAACATAAATAAATGATAAATATTCGTGATGATGAATACCCCAGTCACCCTGAGTTGATGATTACATGTTGTATGCATATATTAAAAAATCACATGTATTTCATAAATATGTATACTTATGTATCAATTAAAATACATGAAATAAACTTTTATATTTACAGTAAAATATGTGTAATCCATTGAATGATAGAGTTAAATTTAGGGGCCTTTAGTGGTAATTTCGTCCAGCCCTTCATTTTCATATTAAAAAATTGAAAGTCAAAGAGTTACTTTTTCACCATCTCATATCTTATTAGTAGCATATCCAAAACCAAAACCTGGATATTCTAATTGTCATTTCATTATTTTTGTATTTCGCTCTCAGACTTTAATAGTGAGAGACTTTAAGTCCTTTCAAAGAGCTTAAGGCTTTTTCCTCTCTTTTTTCTCTATTGCCCACCAGATTATCTGTCTTATTTTAGCTCCTGGTATCACTATGTAAAAATATTGGTATCATATCAATAGCTTACAAGAACTGTTGTAAGCATATAAGAACTTGACAGTAATATGCAGGTATGAACTACTGGTAAGTATTCAAGTGAATTTGATATCACATCAATTGTATAGCTGACATTATGATACCTTATAATTTTAGGATAAAATTTTGAATAGAGTAAGATTGGAGAAAGCTCATGGACTTTGATGGTTAAAGTTTGCTTTGGTACAAATTAATATGTTCAACTGATGTTTGTACTGGTAAACAAATAAAACAGCAAATATGTGCCATTAGATTTTACAGTGACAAAGATAACAGATTCAGCTCAAATGGGCTGGATACTTGACTTTTCTACTAAATGAACACTGTTCTTCCTGCCCCAGAGAGAACAGTCATGTAGAGAAGTCAGGGAAAAGTTTCCCTTGGAGGTACCTATTGAGAACTTAGTTAATCAAGTCACCATTTTCCTATGCAATCATCAGTTTTCATTCCTTTGTTATCATTGTGTCTTCTGTGTTAGCTGTCAAGTTAATAGCTTTTGGGAGAACTACCATGAGACGTGTTCAAATCTCTACAGGTTTCACAAGTGAAACTGCGTGGTCTTCATCAGATTTTAAGGTCTTTGAGCACAGAGGCAATGCCTTTTTAATCACCATGTCTCATAGCTTTTGTTCTCACTTAGTCTTTGTTATTTGCTCAGTTGAAGTCCATGAAACTGCAAAACAGAAGGGTTCTCCAAATGGCTTACCCCGTTTCTTCAAGCTCTATCTGCAGTTCTGTTTCTCATAGAAACTCCTGGTATAGCTGCAGCCTTCATTATTTCCCCATCTTGATTTCTTGTCTTTTGCTCATAATTTTGTGTTTTTCCAGAAGGCTTTCCTTTAAAGGCAGATTCTACTTGGTTCTTTTGGTTCTCCTACAGTATTAGACATATGGCAGTTCCTCAAAAATATTGAGTTGATTTGAATCAATTTCAATAGCTAACTACCTAATTGTGTAATACTTGTTGTCATTGAAAACTTTTATATAGGTCTTACATTCCAGCTTGATTTAAAGTCGATCATCAATTGCTTGTGGCCATAAATGAAAATATAAGTTAATAGCATACTTTAGGTTTCTCCAGTATCTATCTAAAATTGATTGTTCTGGGATTGCAAGTGCACTGAATGAGGAGTCAGAAGACTAGAGTTTTAATCTTTGATCAGGCTCTAATGACCAACATGGCCTTGGGCGAGTAACTTGATATCTCAGTGTCTCATCTGTATAATACAGTTAGAGGAGTTAATCACTCGGGTCCCTTTCTAGTTATGTCATTTGGTGACTAATCAGTTCCCATTCAAGAGTCAGGTAAGGGTAACAGTCAACTTGTATGCTAAATCTGGCCCAATTCCTGAGCTAAGAAAAATTTTTCATATTTATAAAGAATTATACAAACAAAATAAAGAAGAACATGTGACAGAAACCTATGTGGTATGCAGAGCCTAAAATATTTACCATCCGGCCACGTATAGAAAAAGTTTTATGACCCCTGGTATAAAGAATGTGAGCAGAAGCTCTTGGCCCAGCTCTGTCCACTTACCAATTGCATCAACAGAGGTATGTTTTGTTGTGTATCTATGCCCCAGTTTCTTCTACAAAATGAGGATGGTAACAGTTCCTACAAATTTGTTTGTTGTGAAGATCAAATGAGATTATATATATAATCTTTCAATTTATACATTATATATACATATATAAAATATATATAAATTTATACATTATATATAATTTATATACATTATATACATAATATATAAATTAGAAAGGTGCCTACAATAGAATTCGTATTCACTAAATGTTAACTGCTGTCATCATTTCTATAATTCCTTGACAGAGGTAATTAGACAGTTCAAAAGGAGGAGATGAGGAGGGACAAATAATAAAACCTTGAACCATAACATTTTAGGATTGGAATTGTGCTCAAACACTATCTAATCAGCTCATTTTCATTAAAGATGCTGTGACTGAGATTCAGGAAAATCAAGTGATTTGTCCAGAGACATAGTTTATTATTGTCTGAGCCTATAAATTTTCCTCTTATCAAAGAGTCACATAATGGTTCCTAATTCTAGACTTTGACCCATGAGCTCATTGACTTTTAACTTTTTATTTTGAAATAATTTCAGGGTTATAGAAAAGTTGCAAAAATAGTACAAAAACTTCACCTATACCTTTCATCCAGCTTTCCTGAATGTTAATATTTTACCACATTTCTCCTCTCTTGTATTCTTTTTCTTCTACAGATATAGATTTGAATAAGCTTTTTGTTCCTAAACTGTTTGAGAGCCAGTTGCAAATGTGATATCCATTTGCTGCTAAAACTTCAGTGTATATTTAATAAAATCAAGTGCAATCTTTTACATAATCACAGTCAATTATTAAAACAAAAAATAAATATTGACATAGTATTGTTTACTCTATGATCTTTATTCAGACATTATCATTTGTCCTACTTATGTCCTTTGTAGCAAAAGTACATCTTGTCTGAGTCCTTGAGAGTACAAATTTAATTTTTAGTGGGCGATTTGTCCCTTGCAGGCTTTGAAGATTCTCTCATGAAATGTGTTTCTAAACTCCTCAATATGCTGATTCCATGCATTTTAAGACAAGGATAAATTTTCCTTTGAGATCTCTTTATTCCCCTTTGCCTTAATCAATCCAAAGTGGTCAGCAAGATGCAAGTAACATTTCCTCATAGACTAGCGGAAGCCATTAACACAAGTGACATGTTCCTGGGATTTAAGTGGTTCTGTACTGTGCGGTCCAACACTTAGATGTATGGTTATTTGTGTTTAAACCTTAGAGTGAAAATGAAGTAACAATTTGGCACATTATACCTCCTGCTAAAAATAGACAAATAAAACTCATAAAATCAAGACCTAGGTCAAATCTGTTCTATTTACTTAGCAAATGACAGATTGATAGGACCATCTCTTGGAACACTTTCAGAGGTTTGTCTGAGGCTGATGGAGGGGGAGATAGATAAGAGAAACGACCACTTATTTTTTTTGCATTCCTTTGGTTTATCTTATCTAGCAGTGACCCAAGTGAAAAGATCAAGGTATAATACCGTTTTTTCAGAGAGATGGGGAAAGCACACTTATGTCTCATTCTAGCATGGCTGTGGGGTTCCATTCTGAAGGGTCAGGTTATTTTATAAACAGGTTTCTTTGATAGTTTTGTTTGGTAAAGAACTTTGGAGAGCGGGATTCTCAGTGCTCCCGTGTAATATTGAATTCAGCCTCACAAGATTTCTTTCTTTTTAGTAGGGTTCTTTTTTCTTTTTTTCTAGCGGTGTTCTTGTCTTACAAATGCTTTTCTTTTGCAACTTCTCTTTTAAGCAAAAGTAGAGCTGAGATATTGTTGTTCCAGAAGCCTTCTTTGTTCAGCTCGAATACTGTATATTGCAGTGCCAGCCCCCGGCTCCCTCTGTATATTACTATATGGTACTTCCCTTGGTTAGCATCTGGTATTCTCTTTAAAAAAAACAAAACAAAACATTTTTTGTTGAAAAACATAGTAAACATACAGAAGAGCAAAGAAATTATAGAGCTCATGAATTTTCACAATGTGAACACTCACATATAATCGCCACATAGCATGGATGAAGTGATTGAAGAAGCACCCCCTACACTCTTGAAAGTACTCATTCCTCCCTATCATCCCTAAAATTAAGGAAGTAACAGTTATACATGTTAGAAGTTATCTTCTAGCATTTAAAATGCTAGGAGTTCTTCAAACATGTATAATGATTACCTCCTTAGTTTTATTTATAGTTTTATCATTTGTTTATATTCTCAAACTCCATATTGTTGTCTAGTTTTTGAGCTTTGCATTAATGTAATTCTATAGTATGTATCCTTTTGTGTCCCAGCTTTTGCTCAATATTATATTTATGAGATATCATCTGTGTTGTTCGTTCTCTTTCTCTCTCTCAGTGAATATACTACATTTCCTTCTGTAGACAGACATTGGGGTTCAATCCAATTTTCAGTTATTATCAGTATTGCTCCTGGTATATAAACACATGCATTTCTGTTGGAGATAAGAGAACTTCGGGGTCATAGTAGGGAGACATTAAATCCTGGTTTGCTTGATTCATTCCTGGTTGTTACCTATTGTTCTGGTATAATTATTTATAGTGCCCCATTTCACTCTCAAAAATGTCTTTGTTTGGATAATAAAATAGGACAATATAATCATGAGATGTACTTTAATGTTAAAATTTAAGGTAATGCCAAATGATTTTTCGAAGTGAGTATACCAATTTATAGCCCTACTAGTAATGTATAAGATTTTCACTTGGTCCTCATCTTTATCAACACTGTTTATTTTCAATCTTTTTAGTTTTGGTCTTCTTGTGGGTGTGTAGCAGTATTTCATTATAATCTTAATTTCTTTGGTTGTCATTGTAGTTAAGCACTTTTTAAAATGTTTATTGGATTTCTTTTTTGTGTATATGTGAATTGCTTGAGTTCTGTCACTTTTGCTTTGCATATTAAAGGCCAAGTTTTATAGTATAAGTAAGTCTAGAATTGTTATATCATTTATTGTTTAATGATATTTTTGCATAAACGTCTATTTGATATTAATAAAGACACATCTGCTTTCTAATGGCTATTATTGGAATGGTATATCTTCCAATCATTTTATTTTCAACAATTCTGTATCCTTACATTTTGTATATGTCTCTAGTACACTGCCTATTAGTTTTTTGGAAATTCAGCCTGTGAATCTTTTTCTTTTAATTGGAATGCTGAGTTTATTTACATTCAATGTAATAACTGATGTTATTAATTTGTGTTTAAATATACTATCTTCCTGTATGCTTTTTTTTTGTCTGTCTTTTCTCTTCTTTCTCAATTTTCTTTCTTTTTAAATTTTTTTGGGGGAGGTGATTGATTTTTATCTCTATTTTCCCACAGACGTTTATATATTATTTTGTGATTCTGTTGGTAATAAGCCTAGAAATTATAACATTCATCCTTAAATTATTAAAACCTGAATTAATTAGTTTAACTCTCCTCTGAAAACTCAGAGACCTCAGAACAGTTTAACTCTATTTTCCCTGTTTCTGACATATATGTTATTATTGTCTAAGTCTTTCTCCTTTGAGAGAATTTTTTTCTCCTTGTTGTTTCTTGCTGCTTTTAAAGGTTTTCTTTTATTTCATTGTTTATGTTCAGTTCATCATTATGTGTCTTGTTGATTGTTTTTTATTCTTTGGGATCCCCAAATCTATAGACTGATACTTGTCATCAGTTTTGGAATGTTTGCAGTTTTTATTTCCCCAAATACCCTTTCTGTTTCATTTTTCTTAATTTTCTTTCTGCGATCCAGGTTATACATATGTTAGATTTTCTTACTGTATCTTTTATATCTATCTCTTGCCTTTACTTACTTTTCATTATTCCTTTCTATTTGTCTCATCTTGGATAAGTTTTTAAAAATATAAACTATTTTCCATTTCATCCAGCTGTTCAGCCTATTCATTGCATTCCTGAATTTGGTTATTGAACTAATCAGATCTAGGTTTTTTATTTGTTTCTGTCATGCTATTTTGTAGTGTCAAGTTTCTTGCTAACATTTTCAAGCTCAGTCAAGCTCAGCTTTTATCTACATGAAAATATTAAGGATATTTGTATTATAGATACTGCTTTTAATCTTAATTTCTATAATTTTTTGGATCTCCTCTTTTATCTGTTGTTTATGCTATTTTTCATGTTATCGTGTTTCTTTTGGTGCCTGATTATTTTTGATTGATTGCTTGACACTATTTTTTTAATAAACTTTTTAAAACAAAATTTAGAACAGGTTTTAGATTTATAGAAAAATTGCAGATAGTACAGAAAGTTTCTATATACTCCACACCCACTTTGTCCTAGTATTAACAATTTAAGTCAAAATGATACATTTGTCACAATTAGTGAACCAATTAATACAGTATCATTAACTAAGGTTTGCATTTTATCCTGATTTCCTTTGTTTTTACCTAATATCCTTTCTCTCTTCCAGAATCCCATCCAGGCTAACAATTAATTGTCCAGTATCCTTAGGCTTCTCTTAGCTGTGACAGTTTCTCAGACCTTCTTAGCTTTCTATAATCTTAACAGTTATGAGAAGTACTTGTTTTGCATTTTGTAGAATGTCCCTCAGTTGGGATTTGTTTGGGTTATAATAGCATGTGGTTTACATATATTTACTATAGAATGTAATAATTTTGAGGTATAAACTGATTCCCCAAGCAGCTATTATATGAATTTAACTGAGTCCATCAAGGTACTGGCACAATTTCTCTGAAAGGATCCGATTATGAATAGAAATGATGATTCTCAATGGCTACCTTCATAGGGCTCAATAGCATATGGGACACTTTTTGAATGATTCAAAGCTTTCTTTTTTTGTGTGTATGTGTGTACTTATTTTTTTTTCTTTTCACTGTTTTTTCTTTATTGTGCTTTAGGTTCTAGAGTACATGTGCAGATCATGCAGGATTTTTTCATAGGTATATACATGGCAATGTGATTTGTTGCCTCCATCCCCCCATCACCTATATCTGGCATTTCTCCCCATGTTATCCCTCCCGAACTGCCCCACCCCCTTGCTGTCCCTCCTTTGCCCCCCCCCAACAGACCCCAGTGTGTGATGTTCCCCTCCCTGTGTCCATGTGTTCTCATTGTTCAACACCCGCCTGTGAGTGAGAACATGCGGTGTTTGATTTTTTGTTCTTGTGTCAGTTTGCTGATTCAAAGCTTTCTTAAAGGTGAACCGTAAGTCTACAGTAAAGGTTTATCATTACCCAGGGTTGTCAGTGACAAAAGTTCATCCGATATGAAGAAAAGGAAGTCTCAACATTTTTGAAAAACAACACATAAAATTCTTAGAGAACTTGAAATAAGAGCATGAAATAAATAGTATTTCAGTGACAAATCTTTATGTTACATCTGTGAATAATGCCATGATTGATGGCTTCTTCAGTTGCAAGAGCCACAGATGCAGTATTTGGTCAAATATAAGTATACTCAGTAATAATGGTGCTTTGGATAAAATTGGAACCATTGCTAACTAGAAATGTTACATATTTTTTGGAAAACCAATAGGTTCCATACTGAATCTACACATAATAACAATTCTTTTTTTGGTTCAAGCTTGCATTCTCCAACAAATTCTTGAACTAGGACATTTTCCTGTATTATTTGAGATGAGTATTTTCAAAACACTCGGGCAAAACGGGGTTCTTCTAAACCTTAGCCTTAAAAAAAAAAAAAAAAAAAGAGTTAACTGCCTGAGAGAAAAAAAGGCTCCCTACTACACTTTCAAAATTATTTATATTAAAAAGGGAATAAATAGCTCACAATCATAGAAATGTCCGGACGAAGGGCTTCTTGAGGTCATTGAAATAAATGAAGGCCACATTTAGTGAAAGAGAAAGGGAAATCCCATGTAAATGAGAATGGGAGATGGCATAGAAAATGAGCATCTAAGGCAAAAAGGAATAACTACAGAAATGAATGAGGATGAATTGATAGTAGGCATTTTACATGTCAGAAAGGAGGCATAGAAATGGGAAGGTGATTATAAGCTAGGTTCTCAGAAAAGGAGTTTCTCATAAAAGAGGATAATGGTATATGAAATTGGTGAGGGAAATTGAAAAGGAAGAAAGTGGTAATATGGTATCAACAAAGCACCAAGTTAAAACGTAGGAAAACAAGAAATGACAAATCAAAGAGCAAACTACCATCCAGCTATGATGGGATCAGCCAGAGTGCCTCAAGCATTTTACTGTTGTGCCTCAGCTTATGGTGACTCTCAGGAAGAATGGTGACCCTTCCGTGACACAATCAGTGTTCTGTGCTGTTTCTGATTCTTTTTCATTACATGAGTTAAAACTAAAAACCTATCTCTTCTAAGAACATGTTCTAATTTATCAAGGATAACTAATTCTAGGTAAATAAAGGCTCCTATAAGGGTATGGTAGACTTTTGTGTTGTGTTTACTGCAGGAAAAACAGGTACAGGCTTTTAAAAATGCAAATTATAGCACTTGAAAGAGTATTAGAAAATGCTGTGTTGCCAATACAGCATTAGCTGAGTTGAGGTCTTACTCTGCAAGCTGCTGAAATTTGGGGGGTTCCTGAGGGGAACATGGATTCTGTAACTACCCTATTATAAAATGATATTTGATAGTGGTAGTGGTGATGATCCAACTGGTTAACGAAGCCTTGTTTCCCATGTTTTTATTATATATGTCCTATTTCAGAGCCCTCAATTTCTACTCAACAATGTTTATGTACTTCTTTGATAAACATCATTATATTAACCACCTTCGTTTTACAGCACTTTATATTTGATCAACCACTTTCCTATCCTTTATCTCATTTAATCTTTAGCATTTAGCCACAGTTCAACTTTCTTTGGTATAAATAATTGTTTTAAAAAACTGAAAACAGTATATCATTTATAAATTTATAGGTTGACATTATGCTAATTTTACACAGCTGATTATCATTGCTTATGTATTAAGTTATGATTATGGCTAAACATTTTATTAGAAATAATTTTCACATTAAAATGTATAATAATATACTGGTCTAAATACAGTATTTTTTAACCTAAAATCTGTTCTTTTGTTGTTCCTATACAGAAACAACAAAAGGTATCTTTAAAAATTTCCTGACTGAATTCTTAGATCAAAAAGAAGTGGGGCCGGGCACAGTGGCTCATACCTGTAATCCCGTCACTTTGGGAGTCTTAGGCAAGTGGACCACCTGGGGTCAGGAGTTTGAGACAAGCCTGGGCAACATGGAGAAACTCATTTCTACTAAAAATACAAAAAATTAGCTGAGCATGGTGGGGCGTGCCTGTAGTCCCAGCTACAGGCACGAGAATCACTTGAACCTGGGAGCTGGAGGTTGCAGTGAGCCGAGATCTCACCATTGCAGTTCAGCCTGGGTGGCAGAGCAAGATGCTGTCTCGGAAAAAAAAGAAAGAAAGAAAGAAAAAGAAAATGGAAAATACCTTTCTAGACGAAATTATATAAGAAACCAGTCTAATTGTATTTTATTTATTTATTTGGTGGCTGAAATCTTCTCTGTAATTGACATATTTTTCCTGAGATTTATGAGACTTCATTTTTTGAGTTTGAATATTAGTCAAAGATTCAACATCTGAATTATTTCCCTGGTTCCCAAAATGAGATGGAGTTGGAATGGGTACCTAACCCTCTGGACAGAACACAAAGGTAAGGGGAAAGCTGAGAGGTAATAAGATTGATGTCTGTGGAATCATGGAGCAGTTGAAAAGGGGAATCAAACAATTATTTTCAGCTCTCAGAGTACAAGACCTCAGTGGACATATCTTGAGTTTTATAAGGTCAGTTTAGGATAAATGAAAAGCAAACCTTTCTCACACAGCAGGAGGTGGACTTATGGAGCTCTTTACTCTGATAAGTCAGTAAGTCAGAAAACAATCCAAAGATGAGACTTAAACAGCTCAACGACAAGTCTAGAATAAATGATTGAGGAAAACATACATGTTACTCAAAATTACTTTGTATTCCTAAAAAACTTTGTTTCATGACATTGTGTACTTTTATTGTGATTACTGATCAATTTGGAGAAATTTTTACCTTCTTATTTTAAACCTTCTACTTGTCCTAATTTTTCTATGCTTATTTCCTTTTTTTTTTTGCTTTCTTTTGGATTGACTGTTTAAAAAAATCATTTTGTCCCTTCTACTTGTTTGAAAATTATACATTTTAGTTCTGTATAAGTGATTCACCTTAAAGTATCATCATACGTACTTATCAAATAATTCTAAACATAATTAGTATCTTTAACCCCTTACCAAAAAATACGAAAATCTTATAGCAGTTGGGCTCCCATCACCCCCTCCAGCCTTACATGCTGTTATTTTCCAGTATTTGAGTTAATTTTAATTTCCATGATTAGCGATTATTATTATTGTTAGGTGATGGCAATGTTTTATTACTGAAAATACTAGATAAATATCTTATTCTCAAAAACATATATGCTTAAATTGTCTCTAAATATGATTATAACTTTTATTATGAATGACTGGTAACTGGGCCATTTATAAGACAAAAAGTAATTTTTTAAAATTTTCTTGAGACAGAGTCTCGCTCTGTCGCTCAGGCTGGAGTGAAATGTCATGGTCTCGGCTCACTGCAAACTTTGCCTCCCAGATTCAAGTGATTCTCCTGTCTTAGCCTCCTGAGTAGCTGGGATTACAGGCACTCACTGTTACACCCAGCTAATTTTTGTATTTTTAGTAGAGACAGGGTTTCACCATGTTGGCCAGGCTGGTCTCAAACTCTTGACCCCGTTATCCACCTGCTTCATCTTTCCAAAGTGCTGGGATAACAGGCGTGAGCCACCGTGGTAAATTTTTAAACTTATATTTTATTTTTAATTGACACATGAAAATTGTACATATTTATGGGGTACAATGTGCTGTTTCAATGCGTATATACATAGTACAATGATACATGTCAATTTTCTCAAACCAATGGTCATTTCTTTGTGGTGAGAACATTCAAAATTCTCTCTTCTAGCTATTTTGAAATATATACTGTTCTTAACTATAGGTAACTCTACTATGCGATATAATACTAGAATTATTCCTCCTATACAACTATAATTTTGTACCTGTTGACCAACCTTTCCCCTTGCCCCTCCCCCACATCCTCCCTATCCTCTGGTATCCACTATTCTATTCTCTACTTCTATGAGATTAACATTTTTAGATTCCACATATGAATGAGTTCATATGATATTTGTCCTTTTGTACTTGGCTTATTTCACTTAACATAATGTTCTCTAGGTTCATCCATCTTGTCACAGATAACAAAATTTCATTCTTTTTGTGTCTGGATAGTATTCCATTGTGTGTGTGTGTGTGTGTGTGTGTGTGTAAGTATGTGTCACATTTTTAATCCATTCATTTGTTTATGAACACTTAGGTACATATCCTGGCTATTTGTAAATAGTGATATAATAAACATGCGGGCACAGATATATATTTGACATGTTAATTTCATTTTCTTACACGCAGTAGTGGAATTGTGGGATCATATTGTAGTTCTATTTTTAATTTTTTGAGGAACCTCCATACTCTTGTCCATAATGGCTGCACTAATTTAAATTTCTACCAACAGTGTATAAGAGTTCCTCTTTCTCCCTCTCCTTGCCAGCATTTTTTTTTTGTCTTTTTGATAATAGCCATCCTAAGAGTTGTGAAGTGGCATGTCAATGTGGTGTTGATTTACATTTTTATAAGTGATGCTGAGCATTTCTCTTATACCTGTTGGCCATTTGTATATCTTCTTTTGAGAAATATCTATTCAGATCTTTTACCCATTTTTAAATCAGATTGTTTGATTTTTTTTTTTTTTTTTTTTTGCTTTTGAGTTGAGTTCCTCGTATATTCTTGATATTAATTCCTTGTCAGGTGCATAGTTTACAAATAGTTTTTCCCATTCTGTAGGTTGTTTCTTCACTCTATTGATTGTTTCTTTTGCTGTGCAGAAGCCTTTTTGCTTGATGTAACCCCATTTATCTATTTTTCTCTTTTGTAGCCTGTGCTATTGGGGTCTTATTCAAAAAATACTCTTCCAGTCCAATTTTATGAAGTGTTTTCCTTGTTTTTTTTGTTTTTTTTTTTTCTAGTAGTTTCACAGTTTCAGGTCTTACATAAGACATCCACTTTGAGTGAATTTGTGTAAGTGGTAACAGATAGGAGTCCAGTTTTATTATTCTGCATGTCAAATATTAGGTGAATATATATGAGTGGGTTTACCTAATTCCACTGACTCTACTTCATTGTCTGGTTCAGATGCTGGGTGGCCTCTGTGATTGGGCAGGGTCACAGGCTGGGCTCTGCAATCTCCTCTGAACTGCAGGCTGTGATCTCTGGATAGATGGTGTCACTGGGTGGACTCCATGTTCAGACAGGGCCTCAAACTATGCTCCACAGTTGATTGGGATCACTGGTTGTCCTGGGTGGTTCAGCAGGGCTGCTGGCTAGGCTTCATAGTTGAACTGAGTGACAAGCTATATACCCTGCAGTTGGGCAAGGTTGCTGACTGGGCTTCCTGACAAGGTGGGACCACCTTCTGTGCTCTGTGGCTGGGCCAGACTACTAGCTAGGGACCCCAGCTAGGAAGAACTGCCAATATTGCTTCCTGGACAGATGGAGTCACTGGCTTGGCTCTGCATGTGGGCATAGTCTTGGGCTGGGATCTCTGGTTGGGTGAGGCCTCTAGCAGGGACACATTATCACCACCAAGATCCAAACGCTGGTTGCCGTGAGTCCTTTCCCCTGCCCTTCTTTGTTCCCTGCTGATCCCAGTTGGTCTAGCTAGTCCTGCCAATTCACCTAGTGTTTTCCATGGTGTGAGACAGAAGTGGGCCTCCCTGGGAGTGCCCCAGAATTCTGGGGAAGCTGGATGTCCACCTCCAACTCTGTTTTCTCCATTACGGAAACCATAGCTCCAGAGGATCCCTTTTGGTGTCTCATGGTGTAGCCTGGAGAAGAGGTGAGTGGTCAGTGTAAAACCATTCCTTTTAACCTTCTAATGCTACTTTTCTTGTTTTGACACTGACATAGTTCTAGATCCTTTGTTTTCCTCAGCACTTTCAAGAGTTTCTTCTTGAGTTTATTGTTGCTGTGGAGAATCCTATTGGTAGTATAAATGCCTTTGTAAGTCGTCTGTCTTCCCTTCTCTGTGATTGCATTTAACATATTTTCTCTGTCTTTTGTGTTTTACCATCTCACCACAATGTATTTAAGTGTATTTGGGATATATTGTTCTTCCCAGTTTAGAAGATACATGTCTTTCGTTAATTCTGGAATCTTCTCAGCCATTATCTCTTTGAATATTGCTTCCACTATTTTCTTCATTCTGTCTTTCTAGAACTTCAAGTAGACATACATTAAACCTTCCCACTTAAATCTTCTTTGTCTTTTAATTTCTATTTCATGTTTTCTACATTTTGTCTCTCTCAATTTAATTGTGGGTATTTATTTCAATTTTGTCTTCCAGTTCACCTTGTCTCTTCGGCCTTATCCAATCTTTTGTTTAACCTATCCACTGACTTTTTAATTTCAATCATATTTTAGGTTCTAGGTATTCTGTTTTGTTCCTTTGCAAATCTGCCCATTTTATCCTATATCATAAAATCTTAATATCTAAAATGTTTGAGAAACTAAATAAGTACTTTTATTGTTTCTACTACTTCTAAGTATGGTTTTACTTTGGCCGAATTTATTTTGTGTGAATTCTGAGGGTCTGCAGTTAATGATGCTTTCCTCCAGAGGGTTTTTGTGTTTGCTTCTTCTAGGTGCAAAGAGTTGTTACCAACTTGAGACATCTTTAATCCTACTTCTTGTTTTGGAGTTTCCTGAGGATAGTATAAATATAAACCCCAGATGTAATTGGGGTAGGCCTATTGCTACTAATCTTGGGAGAGATCATTTATCCACGTCTGGAACTACAGAAAAAGAGGCAGTTTTTCTCATGGGTTTCCTTTGCCATCAAGCGTTTTTTGTTTTGTTTTGTTTCGTTTTGTTTTCAATTCACAATGTTCACTAAGGGTGTGATCTTCCTCATGGCTGGGCAATGGTTTCAATTTAGGTGCTCAATTTGCTCTTGCTTCAGCCCAAGGCCTAATTTCAGTACCTAGGGAATATGCTAATCCTCTAATCTGGATTTCTGGTATCTGCCATAGTCTCTGCCCTGGTTTTTGCTTGTGCTTAGTGGTCTGGTTTTAGCCTTTCTCTCCCTCTCTCTCTTGCTTTCTTCTTCTCTTCCTCACCATCTCTGCCCTCTCCCCTTCAGCATTTCCTTTATTCTCATAAGTTCAGCAATGCATTTAAAACTGTGTTTGTTGTGGTTTATCCACAATGTAGACGTTTTAAAGGAAAGGGCTTTCCAGATGATTTATTTTGCCACACTGATGAAAGTGGAGTCTGTTCTTGTGTGTATTAAGTATTTAATAAATTCTTAATAAAAGAGTGATGCCATGGAAGATGAAAATTATTTTTTCTAAAATGGCCATTAGAGCTCAGTACCAGAATCCTGGGATAGATATATCCCGGGTGGGGATTGTTTTTTCAGTATTTGCCCTGAAATACTTACTTTTAGGTGTCATACCCTTCTCATTGCTATAGGTTTAATAAGGAACGTTGTAAGCAGTACTAAAACACTTGTAGGAGCATGAAGTTCTTTGAAGTAGAATAAGTATAAGGAAAAAAGCTTACCCTTTATAATTTTAAAATGTGATGTATTAATATTTTTAACATGTACCTTTAAATTATTTATATTTTTACTTTTTGGCTTAATTCTACAAACAAAAAAAGATATCAAGTAAATAGAAACTCTTAGCAGCAGCCAGAAACAGGTCCTGAGAAATGAAAGCTATGGAAACTAGAAACAACTGACTTAAGTTTTCAGAGACAATGTAGACAGGGGAGGATTTCTCCAGAAAGCATGAGCTACACTTGGTACCAGGTACGGTTGTGCATATCTTTTTTGGGGGGTCAAGGAGAGCCTGACTTTATCATTGCCGCTGGGCATGACAGTTCTATTTCCTCTGAAAATCCTATGAGAAAGAAAATTGTAGCCCCTGACTGATATCTGCTTAGGGCTAGCAAGGCACTCACAGGTAGACCTTGGTGTTTTGTTGGACATAAAAATTTCTCAGTACACTAACATCAGACAATGTCAGTCTGCTACCATGAGAGAGCAAGACAAAACAAGACTACTTTATAATCATGTCTGAATGCAGACAAAAACAATTCCCAAACTATAGAGATGACCATATGCGTCCCCCACCCCTGGTGAATAAGAGTTACTGTTACTTTTCATCAATTATAGTTTTAGCCCCACTGAATTCCTCATGTGTCCTTAATAAAAATTATTGATAATCATAGAATTATCACTGCTTCCTGAGAGAACCTAATCCAGGGCAAAACCATGCTTGCTTAAACTTTCCTCAGAGTAACCGGACGTAAGCCGCAATCCTGCAACAAGCTCCTTTCACTGAAAAATCCCCATGATTCCGCATGATGTGGTGTTTCCTAATGGAAAAGAATCAATAAACTTAAATTTGTTTGACTAAAGGTGTGTTTCTGGTGGTTTTTGGGTGCAGGGCATTGATTCCTGGCTGATGTAGAGTTGCATTTTACCCCTAGTAAGCCAAATTTGGTTTAGAAGTTTTATCAAAGTTTCTCAACCGGCTTTGGCAGTACTTGTTTCAATAAGAATAGATCTGAAAATTCTATGCTTTATTGTTAATAATGATACACATAGAGATGATAATGTGATGGTACTCTATGCTCAAAAAAAGGGAAAAGGCCTGGACTTGGACTACCTTTGGAGACTTAGTTGATACCATATTGGTGACACTCTTAGCTGATAGGCATTCTCTAGCCTGGTTTTCCATAAATATAACAATATTTACAACTGGTTATTAACTTTCACCCATGGCCACCCTATCCCATTCCCAAATAACTAGGACTATCACTTTAGAACAATATAGCTTTCTGTAAAGCACAAGAGAAATTAGAGTTATACATTTGCCTTTTAAATTTCTAGTAGCATAATCTCATGGGTCAGGTGAAACAAGTTTTGGTTCGTGAGCCTTTCAGAGGAAGAAGGAAATTTGATATGCTGAGAAACCAAAGGGGACTGGGGAAGTGTGGGTTTATTTCCCATCCTCAGAGCATTCGGCCCAGATTTGTGAAAATGTTAAGAATGATGAATGAGCTGTAAATAGAAGATTTATCTGACTGTGAGCCATAAACAACCATAAATGGATTAGACTGAACAGCTGGGAGCAAAATCGTGGGCATTATGCCTGCACACAGAGCCGGCTGTGGACTGTAACTAGCATCCCACCCTATTGATTAGCTGTTCTGTGGACCATAATAAAACTATCATGGTTAATTGCTAGAAAGAGGAACACACCTAGAAACAGGCAAGTTAAGGTGTCATCCCTCCAGTTTATTGCTCAAATGCAGGATAATTTGTGTTTCATTACAGCACTTTCTCAGCAGGATCTATAGGGCTCAATCAAATAACACCACCCACCCCCAACACACAAACACTTTTCATGGGCATGGGAACATTTGATTACATTTTGTTGCCTTCTAGCTATGGATCAGTAACTTTTCTAGTCAATCTATTCTGATCTGCAAGCATTCCGAAGGAAATCCCTAGTGTTTACAGTGCAACCTAGGTAATGCAGAAAGGCATTTTTCAATACCAGGCAACCAATTTTCTTCACCAGGTTAACGTGGGCTCATTTAAGTTTTTACACATTTTTACTTACACAGAAGCCATAAGAGGAGCAATTACATAAATCATATAGTTATAAAGGAGTGGTTAGGTCTTCTTCATTATTGCTATTTACACCCAAGAGAAAGTGACAGGAGTTTGATAAGGGACTCTGTAGAGTTTCTCTTGCATTTAAGAGTTGCACCGTATTGAATAGAGAATGTTTTGGTTTATGTCATAGAATGCTACAGGAAAGGGATAATGCACTATTTAATTTTGTTTTCTATCACAGCCATCCTATTTGAAAAGGTAATATATCTCTTGGGGTATTAGTATAACAGGAACTATGAAGACTACTGGCTATTTCCCTTTAATACTGTTATTACAGAGTAATATGTGTGTATGTGCTAGATTCATATATAATGTGTCATTGGTAGTGGAGGAAATGGGTGTGTCTTGCAAATGTGAAATATAATGTGAAGAAAACATATTTCTAGTAATCATGCTTGTTTTTACCAGCTTCCTGCCATATTCTGGAATATACCTCTCTGTCTGCTATATTTCTGAGGTTTCTATAGCTTAGTAGCCAAAAGCACCATTCAGTTTTATTGGTTCCTGTGTGTAGTCATTGACATCCTTGATTATGTTGTTCTTAGCAGTAGGGTATGGGAGAGGATTTGTTTGCTAGTGGGGTATAACTTTTCTGAGTGTGATCACCCAGCCTGCCTAATAATCTGATTTATAGCTCTGGTCATAGTAATCTGTCTCTAAACCCACATTCATGATTCAGTTATGAGTGTTAATACATGTCTATTGAAAACCTACTATATGCTACACCTCTTCACACTGACAGAAAGTGGAGACATTATTGGATATATTGTCTAATGACTTTTAGTCTTATTTAAGGTGATAATGTCACAACCATATATTTGTTTACAACCAGAACACCATGATGTATGGACAAATTAGGATTTGTGTTTTAGGTGTTATAAAGTAAAATATAAGCCTCGGGAAAATAAAGGTATACACTCTTAGAACCAGAGAGATGCAGATGTAACAGCCTCAGGGACAGAGCTCTTGATAAAGTGGATTTTTGGAGTTAGCAGCTCTTTTTTTTGTAGTAAGTCCTTGGAAAATTTAAGCCCCTAAGAAACTAAGAACTTCTATACCAATAGATACCTAGCTCTTTGAAAAGAAAACATTTCAGTTGTTGAATGGCCTACCCTGGACAGCTGTTAAAGATTTACCTCCCGTTTCCTGAGAAACTCTAGTGGGTTGAATTGTGTCCTCCTAAATATATGTCCAAGACCTAACTCCTAGTAGCTGTAAATGTGACCTTATTTTGAAATAGGGTCTTTGCAGATATAATTAATTTAAGAATCTTGAGCTGAGATTATCCTGGATTTAGGAGGAGCCCAAAGTCCAATGGCTGCTGTCCTTATGGGAGAAAAAAAAGAGATTTGAGATACAGAGAAACAGAGGTAAAAGCTATATGAAGAGAGATACAGAAATTGATGTGTTGCCACTATAAGCCAAGAAATGCCAACAGCAACCAAAAGCAAGGACAGATACATGGAATAGATTCTCTCTCAGAGGCTCCAGAAGGAACCATTTCTGCTAACACCTTGATTTCAGAATTCTGGCCTCTAGAACTATGAAAGAATAGCTTTTTGTTGTTTTAAGCTAAAAACTTATAATTTGTTATATGACAACCCAAGGAAACTAATACAAGCTCCAACTCCATACAAAATTCCCTTTGGTTGTATTGGGTATAAGTGGAGAATGCTTATTGCCCTTGGTCAATTGACCCTTATTAGTTTTCTCCTGTGCTGAAAAAATCTGATACCATTTTCTCATACTCTAAACTCTACTGGCAAACAAATCATCATATAGTTATGATTGGACACAAGTGTATCACAACAATAATTTTTCTTTCATTCTAACTGCTATCTCTATTAATCTCAGAAACATAGAGCATTGTCTTTGTGCTGCTGTAACAGAATATGATAATGGGCCTGCTGTGGCATTAATCCATTTGTAAGGGTGGTGCCCTCATGACCAAAACATTCCTGAATTAGAGATCAAATGTCCAACAAACAAACTTTGGGGGACATATTGAAACCATAGTGAGCATTCTGGGCATGATAACACCCTTCTGAAGTACCGTTACTCATCCATATCTGCTAGCTCATGTACAATTAGATATTTCCATCGCAATTTCACCAGGCAATCAATCAATCTCTCTCTCTATACACACACACACACGCACACACACACACACACGCACACACTACATACATATATTCCTAGACTTGAGGTATTAGTGAAATCCTCTCCCTTAACTGACTTACTAGTCTTGGAATTGGTAAGTCAACGTCTAAGTCTTCTTTCTTATACAAGCTGTGATATCTTGTCTATAATACGTTTTTTCTCTCTGGGATCTTTTATAACATATTCTTGTCTGGGGCACAGATTAGGGAGAAGAAAATGGTTTATAGTAATAAGTTTTTCCCTTTGCAATGTACCTTCTTATTGTATGTTTTCAACAGAGGGCTGGGTTAATTCTCAGCAGGCCTCAGATGTCTGTCTTTTTCTTCTAGCCTCAACTCAGGATACTTTGAGTTCAACAGAGAGCAAGAAACATGTCTACTATATGGTGATTTGGGTCCAAATTTGGTATACTCTGAAAAGATGTTGTATAAAGTGAAATATTCCATCTTGGGTATTCTTCCCACTGTTCCCTTATAGCTAATACATGCTGATTCCCCCAGGATGGGAATGAAAATGCATGCATCCTTTACTAGTTGTTGGGCTATAGCTTGTGGTTTTCTCAACCTCTTCTACCCAACTTTAGTCATATTCTGTCAGACTGTTCTTGTGATAGGGATGGGGCTCTTATTTCCTCCACCTCTACCATCCAGAACCTTATGGACAGGTCTTGATCTGGAGCATCTTCCCATAAAGTATCATAATGCACTGGACCTGTTGTATGACATTACCATAGGGGAAACACGTTAGGGAATTTGAAGAGAAAATTATATGGCAAGGCTCATCAGCAAGGATGATGTGACAGATTTAAATAGTCTTTTCAATCAGTGTTGGGAGATTAAAGTTTTGAAAGATATATATTGATCAGAATATGAAGGATTTATTAGGTTTTAGTATGTGTGTTTGTATACACACACACACACACACACACCCTCTCATACAACACGTACACATGCACCCATATATATGAGAAGGGATTTATTAGGGGAATTGGATTATGCAATTATGGAGGCTGAGTAGTCCTGTGATATGCCATCTGTAAGCTGGTAGGGTGGCTCAGTTCAAGTCCAAAGTCCTCAGATCTAGGGAAGCTAATGGTGTAACTCTCAGTCTGAGGCCTAAGGCCTGAGAAGACTAGTGTAGGTCCCAGAGTGTGAGGGCCAGAGAACCTGGATTGCTGATGTCTCAGGGCAGGGGAAGAAGGGTGTCCCAACTCCAGAAGACAGAGAGTACATACAGATTTACCTTTCCTCTGACTTTTTTTCTGTCTGTGCCCTCAGCCGGTTTTACAGTGCTCACCAATATTGGGTGACAGTGAGTTTTCCGAACTCAGTCCACTGATTCAAATGACAGTCTCTTTTGGAAACACCCCATAGACATATTTAGGAATAATGCTTTAGCAGCTATCTGGATAATATCTTAATCCAGCCAAATTGACACCTAAAAATAATTATCACAGAGTACCCTGAAAACTGGGCAAAAAAATTTCGAATTATGATAGGGTAAATATATTATTTACCTACTATATATCCTGCACAATTCCTTCAAAAAAGCATATAGTAAACATATATAATAGGACAGTAAAGGCAAATTTTGGAGAGAGATAAAAAACTATTTTATGGAAATGTGAGATTATTTCTCACATTTCCGTATTTCTCTGTTCTCCCCTCACCTCACCCTAACAACTGTTATTTTACTTTTTTATGTTATTATTGTCCATAGCCTGGATCACGTCTGACATTTCACATATTTACTTATTTATCTCATTCTCCTAATTAAAATGAGTCATATTAGAGTGAATATTTTTGTCTGTTTTGTTCTCTGTGGCTATCCACATTGCCTAGAATGGTGTTTGGTAATAGTAGCTGTCTAATAAGTACTTGTCCTTAAAAAATAACTATACTGGGAACCAGAAAGGGAGTAGATTTAGATTACTAAATTGTGACAAAATGAAATAGTCTGAGGCATTGATCATTATGATGGTGGTGATGATTGATAGACTGGATGAAACCATTAAGGGAACTCTTGCAGTAATCTTGTCATGAGGCAAAAATATAGAGCCTGGTCCTGGATAGTAGTAAGAATCAAGGAATCTGGGTGCGGTGGCTCATGCCTGTAATCCCAGCACTTTGGGAGGCTGAGGCAGGTGGATCACAAGGTCAGGAGTTCAAGGCCAGCCTGGCCACAATGGTAAAACCTCATCTATGCTTAAAAAAAAAAAAAAATAGCCAGGTGTGTGGTGCATGCCTGTAATACTAGCTACTCAGGAGGCTGAGGCAGAAAATCGCTTGAACCCGGGAGGCGGAGTTTGCAGTGAGCAGAGATTGCGCCAGTGCACTCCAGCCTGGGTGACAGAGCAAGATTCTATCTCAAAAAAAAAAAAAAAAAAAAAAAGGAATAAATGGAGAGAACAACAGAAATCCAGAATTATTGGTGTAATCTCACCGTCACTTTCTGCAAGATTACTCCTACTCTCACCATTCTCTCTGACCAAGAAGATGTAAAAGACCATGGATATAATTAACTCATAATGGTTTCAACAACCTGCCTTCAAGTGGTATGCTGAGCAAGATGATCTTTATGAGTCCCTTTCAGGAATCTGATGTAATAATTTTGTGATTTCACCATCCCCAACTTCCAAACAAAGTATACTTCCCTGAAACAGGAGGGATTCTAAGAGCATTTTTGATTCAGATAAATAGACTGTAAATACATTTGCATGAATGTGGTTCTAGCACTGTTGAAACAGGGAACTTTAGTGTTTGTATGGCTAACACTTTGTGCTCCCTACTCTCTTTTACTAACAGAGTAACAGTGGTAAATCATGCAACAAGCAGGATCATTATGAAAGGGACAAAGGTATTAATTTGGGATTTTGCCAGAAGGCTTAGAAACAAATCAGTCCATTTACAGCTGAGAGCCTCCATGCTGTTGAATTTTCATGTTCTCATTTTCTCAGCCAGTAACTGCTACCACTGAGTTGATGTTCCTGAGTTAGAGATAATGTTTTCCTGGAAATGGAGCATCTACTTTTGCTTCTTTTCAAGAGCAAACTGATCTTTTGAAAGAATGTTTTCCATATGCCACCTGAGTTGATGATAATTATTATTAATGGTATCTCTATCTTTCTTCCTAGCTGACCTGCAGAGCAAAAGAATAAAAGTCTTAAGGAAGTGGAATTAATAACTCCATTGCAATGCATCATAAAGATAAGCCAGTAATTACAAGGTCAGATGGGCATACACAGATAGATTGTTAGCTGGTTATACTATAATGAAAGAGCAGACCTTTTACATAAGTTTATGAATAATGTTTCTCATAAAGACAGGAGATTGATTATCCCACAAAAGCTTCCCCCTGAACCTAAGACCATCAGCAATCACAATAATGAAATATTAATAACAAATTTGAGAATCTATCAGGAGTAAATTTTGTAACCCACTATAATGAGTTTCTTGTTTCTAATTTTGGAGGGGAGCTAAATAAAATATTACTGAAGGCAGAAACAGAAGACTATGTTTTGCATTGGGAGACAAATCAAGAGTGCTTCATTTTAAAAAGTAGATTTGAAGAAGTGGCAGGTAGGGGAGAACAATAGGGAGTTTAATTTTTATTTATTTTCCATATAGAAGTAGCTTTATTAGTTAATCTCATTTTTGAAAAAAATGGTGTTTGGATGTATTATTTTTATGAAAACAAGTGTATAATTACACCTTTATATTATAATAGCTTGAAGAAATACATTTGTTAGTTACCTAGCAACCATAAAAGCTGAATTTCAAAGCTGGAGATCAAAACTAGGATTCTTAACATAGAAGTAAAATAAGATGCTTCTTAGTAAAAATAATGCATGTAGTAATTTGGAATGATGATGAGAAAACAAAAGAAAAATGACCCCATCGATGTATTTTTATTTTTCTGATCAATATAAAATGGTGTGGGTGGCACCAGGCACGAATCCAATTTTCAGCTGCTATATTTAGCATCCACATTAAGCTCATCTTCTTTGGGGTTTTAATTACTCACATTGAGATATGTGAATGTATCAGTACTGCATAATTACATTGTATTCAGGTCTAAAAAAGGATAGTGTGTCACTTCAATACAAAAGGACATAATTTAGTAGTAGTGTATAAACTGCTGCTTTCATATATGTTGATATTCATGATCATTCATGCTTCAATTTATATCTTCTACTGTGGGGCTAAGCCCACATAGGATATTCTCTTTCCCAGTCCCATTTGTGATCAAAAGCATTTATCAAAAAGCCATTGAGCATATTCTAAAATTAGATTGTGGTGATGGTTGCATATCTCTGTGAATATACTAAAAACCACTGAACTGCACACTTTAAAAGAGTAAATTTTATGATATATGAAATATATCTCAATAAAGCTGTTAATTTAAAAATAATATAATTGAGTCCCTCAACCCCTGCAATCATTATTCTCCCTTTTTTTCCTTAGTACTGTCTTTTGAGGTAATGACATCTTCTGACTGGCCTCATAACTGCTCCTAGACTTCTCTTGAAACCTGATTGCAAAAAAGAGAAACAAGACATTCAGCTGGTCACAGTCCACAACTTATGTTAAAATTAAGCCTCCCTAAAAGAAACTTGGAGGCACTGGTGACAGGTTAAGTATGAGATACAAAGGTCAGTCTTTGATATCCAACACTGCTTGTAGGAGCTACATGAAAACTGTGCACATGTTGCCCAGGGGTTTCTGGAAATACCTGGGCACAATGTCAAGGAGCTGAGACTGATGATATGTAACAAATTTTCTTATGGTCAGATTGAACACAACGGTTCTTCCAAAAAAGTTAAAGTCATTGTGCAAAGAGCAGTCTATCTAGCCATTAGCTTCACCAAAGCCAATGCCAGACTGTGATCTGAGGAAAATAAACAACTCTCATTGCACTGTTTATGTATTTTGTACAGCTAGCCCTGTAAACTCCCAAACAAGACAAATGGCCAGAGTCGGGATCAGGATTATAATTTGTGACCACAAAACAGTGATTAAGTTCAAGGTTTTGATAGACCCCTGAATTTTGTCTTATACATGACAGCTCCCATACTCATAAATGTTATTCCCTGTTGACACACAACATCCCAGCTATTATTACTGTATAAAGATATCTTTTTTAAGAATCTCTATGACCTATGGTTTCACCCAAAATTTGACCAAAGTGATTAACCAAATGAAATTAACTCAATAAAATTGATGGAATCTCAAAATTTTCAACCCCTTGGTATCCAGCTGAATATTTTGTAAATAAATACCTACTGTGACGTAGAATAGTAGGCTCTTTGGAGACTGTACGATGAGTGAGACAGTATTCCTGCCATCAGGACAAAAATTCTAGATGATTTTAATACAAAGCAGAATAAATATAAAAGAGGAGAGATAACCTATGCCTTCTGGTTTCAAAGGATCACAGCTGGTTGAGCAGATCAGGAAGTGTTCGCAAAAATAGCATTTCTAGTTAATATTGACAGATAGGTTATACTTTTGACAGATGGGAAGAAGATACAGAAGACTTTCCAGATATAGTGAGCAGAGGCACAGAGGTGGGGAAGAAGAAATAGTGGGACTCACTAAATGCAATTGGATATTTTTAAAATGATTACTCAGCAGTAAGCATATGTTACATACAAGATATTGTGTTGCCACTATAGAGGATCTAAAGAAATATAAAATTCTATGCTTGAGTCATGCCAGACTCCCAGAGGCCTATATATCAAGATAGCTCTACTTTGTCTTATTATCTCGCAGGAGTCACCCCTTCTACACAACTTGTGTTTTGCTGTTCTGGCTTATACTTTCATCAAAGCATGTAAAAAGGAACAGCTAAAGCAAAGTGATGCCTATATTTGCTATAGAAGTACTGTTAAGGCTGTCATTTCATATATCACCCCATGCCTCTTAAAAGCTCCATGGAAACAACTTCTTTAGAACTGAATTCTAGAGAAAGTGTTGTTTTACCTAAAAATTTTGTATAATTTTTTGAGAACTACATCCATCTTCACTTTTGCTGTGGCTGCCAAGAAGTTCATATCCAAATTGGAGGCTCAATTACAGCAAATTAATTTGGTTTATGATCTATATAAAACATTATTTTAAAATTCATTAATCCAGGACATATTTATTGAATACCTACTATATGGCAGGTGTTGAGTACATAGTGATGAATGAAGACATAAACATTATGTAAGATTTAGGTAATAAATGGGTAAACAAACATATAAATACATGTAATTTGTATTCGTGCTTGTCCTGATTCTCTCTGTATAATATTCATTAGTTTACTGAATGTGTTCTCATTGTTAAGCAATCTTTATTGAGTAAATTAGAGTATAAATAAATGCATAAGTAAATAACACAGCTATACAAAAATGTTAAGTTGAGCAAATACTTTCTTTTTTTCCCCATTTATTTTATTGCATTTTAGGTTTTGGGGTACATGTGAAGAACATGCAAAATTGTTGCATTGGTACACACGTGGCAGTGTGATTTGCTGCCTTCCTCCCCATCACCTACATCTGGCATCTCTCCCCTTGCTATCTCTCCCCAGCTCCCCACCCCCCACCGTCCCTCCCCTATTTCCCCCCAACTGACCCCAGTGTGTAGTGCTCCCCTCCCTGTGTCCCTGTGTTCTCATTGTTCAACATCCGCCTATGAGTGAGAACATGCGGTGTTTGATCTTCTGCTCTTCTGTCAGTTTGCTGAGAATGATGGTTTCCAGGTTCATCCATGTCCCTACAAAGGACACAAAACATCGTTTTTGATGGCTGCATGATATTCTATGGTGTATATGTGCCACATTTTCCCTATCCAGTCTATCGTCGATGGGCATTTGGGTTGGTTCCAGGTCTTTGCTATTGTAAACAGTGCTGCAATGAACATTCGTGTGCACGTGTCCTTATAGTAGAACGACTTATAATCCTTTGGATATATACCCAGTAATGGGATTGCTGGGTCAAATGGAATTTCTATTTCTAGCTCCTTGAGGAATCGCCACACTGTCTTCCACAATGGTTGAACTAACTTACAGTCCCACCAATAGTGTAAAAGTGTTCCTATTTCTCCACATCCTCTCCAGCATCTGTTTTCTCCAGATTTTTTAATGATCGCCATTCTAACTGGCATGAGATGGTATCTCAATGTTGTTTTGATTTGCATTTCTCTGATGGCCAGTGATGATGACCATTTTTTCATATGTTTGTTGGCCTCATGTATATCTTCTTTTGTAAAGTGTCTGTTCATATCCTTTGCCCCACTTTTGAATGGGCTTGTTAGTTTTTTTCTTGTAAATCTGTTTTAGTTCTTTGTAAATTCTGGATATCAGCCCTTTGTCAGAAGGGTAAACTGCAAAAATTTTTTCCCATTCTGTTGGTTGCCGATTCACTCTAATGACTGTTTCTTTTGCTGTGCAGAAGCTGTGGAGTTTGATTAGGTCCCATTTGTCTATTTTGGCTTTTGTTGTCAATGCTTTTGGTGTTTTGGTTATGAAGTCCTTGCCTACACCTATGTCCTGAATGGTTTTGCCTAGATTTTCTTCTAGGGTTTTTATGGTGTTAGGTCTTATGTTTAAGTCTTTAATCCATCTGGAGTTAATTTTAGTGTAAGGTGTCAGGAAGGGGTCCAGTTTCTGCTTTCTGCACATGGCTAGCCAGCTTTCCCAACACCATTTATTGAACAGGGAATCCTTTCCCCATTGCTTGTTTTTGTCTGGTTTGTCAAAGATCAGATGGTTGTAGATATGTTGTGTTGCCTCTGAGACCTCTGTACTATTCCATTGGTCTATATCTCTGTTTTGGTACCAGTACCATGCTGTTTTGATTACTGTAGCCTTGTAGCATAGTTTGAAGTCCGGTAGTGTGATGCCTCCCACTTTGTTCTTTTTGCTTAGAATTGACTTGGCTATGCGGGCTCTCTTTTTGTTCCATATGAAGTTTAAGGTGGTTTTTTCCAGTTCTGCGAAGAAGGTCATTGGTAGCTTGATGGGGATAGCATTGAATCTGTAAATTACTTTGGGCAGTATGGCCACTTTCACGATATTGATGCTTCCTAACCATGAACATGGAATGTTTCTCCATCTGTTTGTGTCCTCTCTTATTTCGTTGAGCAGTGGCTTGTAGTTGTCCTTGAAGAGGTCCTTTACGTTCCTTGTTAGTTGTATTCCTAGGTATTTTATTCTCTTTGTGGCAATTGTGAATGGAAGTTTGTTCTTGATTTGGCTCTCTTTAAGTCTGTTATTGGTGTATAGGAATGCATGTGATTTTTGCACATTGATTTTGTATTCTGAGACTTTGCTGAACTTGCTTATCAGTTTCAGGAGGTTTGGGGCTGAGACGATGGGGTCTTCTAGATATATAATCATGTCGTCTGCAAATGGAGACAATTTGACTTCCTCCTTTCCTATTTGAATGCCCTTTATTTCTTTTTCTTGCCTGATTGCTCTGGCTAGAACTTCTAATACTATATTGAATAGCAGTGGTAAAAGAGGGCATCCTTGTCTGGTGCCACATTTCAAGGGGAATGCTTCCAGTTTTTGCCCATTCAGTATGATATTGGCTGTTGGTTTGTCATAAATAGCTTTTATTATTTGGAGATACGTTTCATCAATACCTAGCTTATTGAGGGTTTTTAGCATAAAGTGCTGTTGAATTTTGTCAAAGGCCTTCTCTGCATCAATTGAGATAATCATGTGGTTTTTGTCTTTGGTTCTGTTTATGTGGTGAATTACATTTAGAGACTTGCATATGTTGAACCAGCCTTGCATCCCCGGGATGAAGCCTACTTGATCATGGTGGATAAGCTTTTTGATGTGCTGTTGCAATTGGCTTGTCAGTATTTTATTGAAGATTTTTGCCTCTATGTTCATCATGGATATTGGCCTGAAGTTTTCTTTTCTTGTTGAGTCTCTGCTGGGTTTTGGAATCAGGATGATGTTGGCCTCACAAAATGATTTGGGAAGAATTCCCTCTTTTTGTATTGTTTGGAATAGTTTCAGAAGGAATGGTACCAGCTCCTCTTTGTATGTCTGGTAGAATTCAGCTGTGAACCCATCTGGACCTGGGCCTTTTTTGGGTGGTAAGCTCTTAATTGCTGCCTCAACTTCAGACCTTGTTATGGGTCTGTTCAGGGTTTTGGCTTCTTCCCGGTTTAGGCTTGGGAGGAGGCAAGTGTCCAGGAATTTATCCATTTCTTCCAGGTTTATTAGTTTATGTGCATAGAGTTGTTTGTAATAATCTCTTATGATGGTTTGAATTTCTGTGGAATCTGTGGTGATATCCCCTTTATCGTTTTTTATTGCATCAATTTGGTTATTCTCTCTTTTCTTTTTTATTAATCTGGCTAGTGGTCTATTTTGTTGATCTTTTCAAAAAACCAGCTCCTGGATTTATTGATTTTTTGAAGGGTTTTTTGTGTCTCTATCTCCTTCAGTTCTGCTCTGATCTTAGCTATTTCTTGTCTTCTGCTAGACTTTGAGTTTTTTTGATCTTGCTCCTCTAGCTCTTTCAGTTTTGGTGATAAGGTGTCAATTTTTGATCTCTCCTTGCTTCTCGTGTGGGCACTTATTGCTATATATTTTCCTCTAGAGACTGTTTTAAATGTGTCCCAGAGATTCTGGTATGTTGTGTCTTCATTCTCCTTGGTTTTAAAGAACATCTTTATTTCTGTCTTCATTTCATTGTTTATCCAGTCAACATTCAAGGGCAAGTTGTTCAGTTTCCATGAAGCTGTGTGGTTCTGGGTTAGTTTTTGAATTCTGAGGTCTAACTTGATTGCACTGTGTTCTGAGAGACTGTTTGTTACAATTTCCGTTCTTTTGCATTTGCTGAGGCGTAATTTACTCCCAATTATGTGGTCAATTTTAGAGTAGGTGTGATGTGGTGCTGAGAAGAATGTATATTCTATGGATTTGGGGTGGAGAGTTCTGTAAATGTCTATTAGGTTTGCTTGGTCCAGGTCTGAGTTCAAGTCCTGGATATCCTTGTTAATTTTCTGTCTGGTTGATCTGTCTAATATCGACAATGGGGGGTTAAAGTCTCCCACTATAATTGTGTGGGAGTCTAAGTCTCTTTGTAAGTCATTAAGAACTTGCCTTATGTACCTGGGTGTTCCTGTATTGGGTGCGTATATATTTAGGATCGTTAGCTCTTCTTGTTGCATTGATCCTTTTACCATTATGTAATTTCCTTCTTTGTCTCTTTTGATCTTTGTTGCTTTAAAGTCTAATTTATCAGAGATGAGAATCGCAACTCCTGCTTTTTTTTTGCTCTCCATTTGCTTGGTAAATCTTCCTCCATCCCTTTATTTTGAGCCTTTGTGTATCCTTGCATGTGAGATGGGTTTCCTGGATACAGCACACCGATGGATTTTGGCTTTTTATCCAATTTTCCAGTCTGTGTCTTTTGATTGGGGCATTTAGTCCATTTACATTTAGGGTTAATATTGTTATGTGTGAATTTGATACTGCCATTTTGGTGCTAGCTGGGTGTTTTGCCCTTTAGTTGAGCTGGTACTTGTTGTTCCTTTATATGTGTAGAGCCTCTTTCAGGAGCTCTTGTAGAGCTGGCCTGGTGGTGACGAAATCTCTGAGTACTTGCGTGTTCCCAAAGGATTTTATTTTTCCTTCACTTATGAAGCTTAGTTTGGCTGGATAGGAGATTCTGGGTTGAAAGTTCTTTTCTTTAAGGATGTTGAATATTGGCCCTCACTCTCTTCTGGCTTGTAGCGTTTCTGCCGAGAGATCTGCTGTGAGTCTGATTGGCTTCCCTTTGTGGGTAACCCGACCTTTCTCTCTGGCTGCCCTTAGTATTTTCTCCTTCATTTCAACCCTGGTGAATCTGACGATTATGTGCCTTGGGGTTGCTCTTCTTGATGAATATCTTTGTGGTGTTCTCTGTATTTCCTGGACTTGAATGTTTGCCTGACTTGCTAGGTTGGGGAAGTTTTCCTGGATAATATCCTGAAGGGTATTTTCCAGCTTGGATTCATTCTCTTTGTCGCATTCAGGTACGCCTATCAAACGTAGATTAGGTCTTTTCACATAGTCCCACATTTCTTGGAGATTTTGTTCATTCCTTTTTACCCTTTTTTCTCCAGTCTTGCCTTCCCGTTTTATTTCATTGAGTTGATCTTCGACCTCTGATATCCTTTTCTGCTTGGTCAATTCGGCTGTTGATACTTGTGCATGCTTCACGAAGTTCTCGTGTTGCGTTTTTCAGCTCCATCAATTCACTTATATTCCTTTCTATTTTGTCCATTCTTGTTAGCATTTCGTCAAATCTTTTTTCAAGGTTCTTAGTTTCTTTGCATTTGGTTAGAACATGTTCTTTAAGTTCACCGAAGTTTCTTACTACCCACCTTCTGAAGTCTGATTCTGTCATTTCATCACACTCATTCTCCCTCCAACCTTGTTCCCTTGCTGGTGAGGAGTTGTGATCCCTTGTAGGAGGAGAGGTGTTCTGGTTTACCAGGTGTTTTCATCCTTTTTGCACTGGTTTCTTCCCATCTTTAAGGATTTATCCACCTGTCGACTTTGTAGTTGCTGGCTTTCAGATTGGGTCTCAAATCTTTCAGATTGACGTTCTGTTTGTTGATGATGAGGTTATTTCTGTTTCTTGGTTTTCCTTCTGACAGACTGGCCCCTCTGCTGTAGGTCTCCTGAGGTTCACTCCAGGCCCTGCTTGCCTGGGGTTCACCTGCAGCAGCTGCTGAACAGTAAGGGTTGTTACCGGTTTTCTTCTTCTGCTATCTTTGTCCCAGAAGGATACCCGCCTAGTGTCAATCTGATCTCTCCTTTATGAGGTGTCTCTTTGGATATATAGGGGTCAGGGAGCTGCTTGAGGAGACGGTCTCTTCTTTATAGGAGCTGTGAGCTCTGTTGTTGTTCATTCAGAGCTGCTGGGCAGGTACTTTTAGGTCTGCTGCAGCAGAACTCATAAACTGCTTTTTGTTCTCAGGTGCTCTGTCCCAGGGATTTAGGGCTTTATGAGTTTCCGTTTTGCTGCCGCCTTCTTTTTTTTTTTTTCCTTCAGACCTGCCCTGCCCAGCAAGGAGGCAGCCTAGTCACTGTCGGCCTATAGAGGCTTTGCTGAGCTGCTGTGGGCTCTGCCCGGCTGCCGAGTGAACTTCCCTGCAGTCCTGTTTATATGGGTGTAGTTAGAACTGCTTTGGTGATGGTGGCCCGCCTCTGTTAAGGCGGAGCCTCTCTGCTGTGACGGGTTGCCTTGGCAACGGCGGGCTGCCTCAGCAATGGCGGGTTGCCTTGGCAACGGCGGGCTGCCTCGGTAATGGCGGACGCCCCTCCCCCACAGAGCTGGACCGTCCCGGGTTCAGCTGCGCTTGCTGTGAAAGTCTCAGTCCAGAGTTTCTGGTTGCTGTTCTTTTGTGGGGGTGGGACCAGCCGAGCCTGATCGCCTGGCTCCCTGCCTCAGAGCCTTTTTTAAGTTGGTGTTGCAGTCGCCTGTTGAGGAGGCGCCGGGGTGTGTTTGTTTTCCCCTGCGGCCACTCACTGCGCTGGCTTAAACAGCGGCACTGAGGTTTGTGGTGCCTTTTTTTTTTTTTTGCCCTGGAATCTACTGTCCTGGTTCTCTGCTCAGTCCCCTTTTTAAGCAGAATACTGGGCGACTTCCCGTGGCTCCAATCGCTAGCCAAAAGGGTACCCTGACCGGTGTATTTTGTGCAGAGAACCGCGGCTCCAGGGCTCCGACAAAGCAGCCGCGAGGGGCAAAGCAGCGGCGCTGGCTGGCACAACCGCGCTGGCTGAAACAGCCGCGCTGGCCACCGTGGAGCTCCTCTGCCTGGGAATTTCCTAGTCTGTGGGCAATAAAAATGCGGCATCCACTCACCCTCTGCGCTTTCACTGGGAGCAGCAATCCTGAGCTGTTCCTAAATGGCCATCTTGGATCGATTGCCAGCAAATACTTTATATTTTAAGTGAGTTTCTGTGTAATTGACTCAATCTGTAGGCAGTTTTTCTTTGAACTGGGACTCTATGTGTATAGCTGTATCAGCTGATGAAATGACATTTCCAAAGTTAAAATGTTCATTTTTTTAAAGCAGTAGGGACAAAATAAAAATCAATTTCTTCCTGTTCATTATAAACTTTAGAGGCATCCCCTGAAAAAACAAACAAAAGATGAATTTCCCATTATGTGGTCTAGTCCCATTACAACCTTTTCCACATCAGATCCTTCTATGCCTCTGCCAATAGTGCATCCATTGCAATAAGGTTCTAGGATGACCAAAGGATTTGCCCAGTCCTCCCAAATCATTAAGGCATAAGTAGCAACAGTGTTTTTCAAGATAGATATACAACCAGGTATACAAATCACTTTGTTTTTAAGCTCTCCTCGTCATGAGTGAAAACGAGCATGATTATGGCCAGTGATCCAAATTTAAAAGATGTGTTTTCATGAGGCCATGGTGAGTAAACTGAAATGAACCAGAGCTGTCTTCTACCTTCTGGGACTTACTACTTATTGGTGGGCAGGATCCAGATAAGTATGCGAGGCAGTAAGTGTTCAGTAGAGTTATAAGCAAAAAACTGCTGTGGTACAGAGGAAGGAGGTATTAAATCTCACTCAGGGATCAGGTAAATATTATGAAGAAGTGGCATTTGACCTGGGACTTGAAAAATGATTATCATTTCAGTAAGCATAATATGTGGGGATGAGCATTCTGACCAGAAGGAAGACATGGAAAAGGAAGGGAGGTGTTAAAATTTATGAACTTGTAAGTAGTTCAAGGTGTTTATACCAGAGACTAAGTAAAGGGATACTATGAGATATATATTTTGATGGATCAAAGTCTTGGAAGACCTTGAATATGGTGCTAGGGAATTTCGATTTTGAGAGAAAATTATACTTTCTCTTGATACATAAATAATGACGATTTGAGAAATATGGAAATGACCGTGGATATTATTTCAATCTAATACTTCATTAGGT
The DNA here is from genome assembly GCF_009761245.1 of Sapajus apella. Classification (NCBI taxonomy): domain Eukaryota; kingdom Metazoa; phylum Chordata; class Mammalia; order Primates; family Cebidae; genus Sapajus; species Sapajus apella. The sequence goes on along the minus strand of NW_022437085.1, from coordinate 2,570,821 downwards.
CTTTGTTGAATTAGTCTCTTGGTACTAGCTTGACAAGAGAATAAAATGTTAAAACAACAAAAAGAGATATTTTAATCTCCTTAATTTTGTTGTAATTAAGTACTTGGAAATTATGAAAGTTATAATGAAGTACTAGTTTACAGCAGGGAACCCAGATTTAGAGTTAAAGGCGTTCAGAGATACATACTGTATGTTTGTATGGCTTCAGCTTGTGGCCTTGCAGATTTCAAGCTAATATACATGTCTATTTGAGATCCAAGAGGGACTGTAAGAAGCTGCAGTGAAAGTAGGAATGTATAACCTCAGAGAAATACAGAAGAGAAGACTATAAATCATATAAATTATGTTGGAATGCCTGGAAATCCTGGAGGGGGCTCCTGAGAAAATTTTATGTGAAAATCTTTAATCCATCCTTGCAAAAGCTCAGAACAAAGGTTTTTTAGTTTTTCTTTTCTTTTCATGTTTGTTTGGTTTCTTAACCAAGTCCTAGCCTGATCTTGGAAGCCCTACATCTGAAGCTGGGATGAGCTTTATACAGCTGCCTATAGAATGAGATGGAAAAGACTCTGAAAGACCTTTCTCATAAAAGCTATCATCCTCCACAAAAGTCCTGGTCAAGAGGCTGGCCAGTTGTTGATTAGAATGTGGACAGGCTGTGAAGGAAAATGGGCTATGTGACTTGATACCACATTTTTCCCAGATCTAAAAAGATAGTTTTGTTTCTATTCCCTCCACACTCTACTCACTGTACCCTACCCCCATTTGCCACCACCCCCAAATTAATTTTTTTTTCTGCAGACTTGATTTCTTGTCTCCTGTGCCAGCGCTGAAAATATCCTGGACTTCTTTGACAGCAAGATGTTTCAATGCTTCCTGACAATTCATGGTTTAATACCCTTCCCTCTTTACCTCAGGTTGTATTATTATTACTTCTACATCATCAATTACACCTCCTCATAGGACTGGCTTATTGTCTCCCTCATTATATAGACATCTCTGTTCCCAGGCCCTTTTAGAACATATCTTTTGGTGAATTAAAACTATCTATCTGTCCCCTGGGTCTTGTTATCCTACATATATCACCTGCCTTCTTCAAAATCTTATTTCATGCTGTCTCTTTGATTACCACTTAAAATTTACTTAGCATTACATATACAGAGGACATATGGGAGGAGGAACTGTTAAGATACATGTATTTGGTAATGGTAGGGATGCTTATTTTCGTTCCTCCCTTCATTCTAACAAAATGCTTCAGGCCCAGCCTTGATTTGGGGTAACAGGTTCCACTAAGACTCTTTTCCACCCCTCCTCGAATTTTGCTGCTTAGTAGTGATTTTCATATCTCTACAGGGGCTGATTTCTTGCCCTTGAAACTTCCTGTGCTCTGGGACACAAAATTAATATGCAAAAATCACAAGCATTCCTATACACCTATGACAGACAAACATAGCACCAAATCATAAGTGAACCTCATTCACAATTGCTACAAAGAGAATAGCATTCCTAGGAATACAACTTAGAAGGGATATGAAGGACCTCTTCAAGGAGAACTACAACTGCTCAGGACATAAGAGAGGACACAAACAAATGGAAAAACATTTCATGCTCATGGATAGGAAGAATCAATATCGTGAAAATGGCCATACTGCCCAAAGTAATTTATAGATTCAGTGCTCTCCCCATCAAGCTACTACTTTAAATTTCAAATGGAACCATATAGCCAAGACAATGGCTCATATAGCCAAGACAATCCTAAGCAAGTAGAACAAAGCTGGAGGTATCATGCTACCTGACTTCAAACTGTAATACAAGGCTACAGTAACCAAAACAGCATACTACTGGTACCAAAACAAATATATAGGCCAATGGAACAAAACAGAGGTCTCAGAAATAACGCCACACATCTACAACTATCTCATCTTTGACAAACCTTAAAAAACAAGCAATGGGGAAAAGATTCCCTATTTAATAAATGGTGTTGGAAAAACACGCTAGCCATATACAGAAAACTGAAGCTGGACCCCTTCCTTTCACCTTATACAAAAATTAACTCAAGATGGATTAAAGGCTTAAATGTAAGACCAAAAACCATAAAAACCCTAGAAGAAAACCTAGGCAATACCACTCAAGACATAGGCATGAGCAAATACTTCATGACTAAAACACCCAAAGCAATGGCAACAAAAGTCAAAATTGACAAATAGGATCTAATTAAACTAAAAAGCTTCTGCACAGCAAATGAAGCTCTCACCAGAGTGAACAGGTAACCTACAGAATGGGAGAAAAATTTTACAATGTAGACAAAAGGCTAATATCCAGAATCTAGAAGGAACTTAAACAAATTTGCAAGAAAAAACAAACATCCCCATCAAAAAGTGGGCAAAGGATATGACAGACAATTCTCAAAAGAAGACATTTTTGGAGCCAACAAATGTATGGAAAAAAAGCTCATCATCACTGGTCATTAGAGAAATGCAAATCAAAACCACAATGAGATACCATCTCACACCAGTTAGAATGGTGATCATTAAAAAGTCAGGAAACAACAGATGCTGGAGAGGATGTGGAGAAATAGGAACATTTTACACTGTTGGTAAAAGTGTAAATTACTTCAATCATCATGGAAGACAGTGTGGTGATTCCTCAAGGATCTAGAACCAGAAATACCTTTTGACCCGGCAATCCTATTACTGGGTATATACCCAAAGGATTATAAAACATTCTACTATAAAGACACATGCGCACGTATGTTTATTGCAGCACTATTCACAACAAAGACTTGGAACCAACCCAAATGCCCATCAGTGATAGACTAGATAAAAAAATGTGGCACATATACACCATGGAATGCTATGCAGCCATAAAAAAGGATGAGTTCATGTCCTTTGCAGGAACATGGATGAAGCTGGAAACCATCATTCTAAGCAAACTAACACAGGAACAGAAAACCAAACACTGCATGTTCTCACTCATAATTGGTAGTTGAACAATGAGAACACATGGACACAGGGAGGGGAACATCACACATGGGGGCCTGCTGAGGGTGGAGTGCGAGGGAAGGGATAGCATTAGGAGAAATACCTAATGTAGTTGATGGGTTGATGGGTGCAGGAAACCACCATGGCATGTATATACCCATGCTACAAACCTGCACGCTCTGCACATGTATCCCAGAACTTAAAGTATAATAATAATAATAAAAGAAACTTCCTGTGCTCTGGATGCAGGGGACTTGGCCCTGGATCAGAAATCTTTCTCTGCAGTAATGTATATAATTAAGCAAATGGCACTGAGCAATGTTCTCTCCCCAAGTCAACATGCTCCCATTTAGGTAAAATTTGAGCCTGCTGCTGGCAGTTAGAAGCCAGAATGGCAAAGTGAAATACAATGTAAAAGCAATATGAGTTTGAATGAAATTATGATAAGTGTCAGATGGCAGCATTACCCGAATCCCCATAGGCAGACATTAGGGAAGGTCTGTAATGTAATGCTGGAGCAGAATTCCAATAGTGGAAGGAAGAGTGGCATTCCAAACTGTAGTGTAAAACAAACATGTTAACTCTTTGAGGTCCTTTAGGAGCCAGGGATGTGGAATAAGTGACTATAATCTGGTTGAATGAATAAAGCGAGCTCTGGAGACAGAGAGCAGGAGAGAGAGGGAGAGAACATTTTCTGTTGATGTCACATTTATTTTCAATAATCAGTGAAAATCAGGGAGTACACACAAATGAATTCCCAAGTAACTAAAATTTACTCATTTAAAATGCTAAACTTGTTATAACTTCACTATTTTGTGAGATACTTTTCTCAATTAAGAAATTAATGTGATCCTACCTTATTAAAATGGAATACACTAAATATATGTCATTTCTTGATGATTCAGTTTATCATTATTTTCAATAATTATAGTAATTTTTTGTTGGGAAAGTGACATTTTTATTTGGGGTTTCAGTTATGGAGAAAATTGCCACATGTTGAAGGAGATAGGTAATACAGATAAAAGAGATAACGTGGTCACCAGCACTGAAGAATGCATGTCATATTTTGGGAAAAGTGAGCAGTTTAATATAACTATGATATGGGTATGCATAGTCCTTAAGATAACTAAGAGTGAAATACAAGAAAGAAATTAGAATAGCTTGTGACTAAATTTAGAAAACTTTTGAAGTCATTAAAAAAGTAAGCATTTTAACCAATATAAAATGATGAGTTATCAAAAGCTTTCAAGGAGGAGAGTGAGGTGTCACCCTTGTGATGATGTTTCTAGGTCTTTGCGTCTGTATCAGTGGTTGCATTAAGGAGTGACTGGGGAGAGGTTTAACACCTCTGTAATCTGCTTTAGCCCCAACTCTGGTAGTCATTTCTGCAATTTAAAAAACAGTGCCATGCAAACAGCTTCAAATTCATTTCCAACCAGTTAGCTTTTCCCAGATCCCAAGAGAGGTTGGTTAATGGGTACAAACATACAGTTAGAGTAAGTTTTAGTGTTTGACAGCATAGTGGAGTGACGACTATGGTTAACAATAACTTATTGTATATTTCAAAATACTTAGAGTTTAAATGTTCCTAACACAAAGAAATGGCAAATGTTTGAGGTGGTAAATATTCTAAATACCCTGATTTGATCATTTTACATTGTATACATGCATGAAAATATTACATGTACTCTGTAAATAAATATGTACAATTATTATATCAATAAAAATATAACAAGAAAAGAAAGAAATTCTTAAGTCACTACTGCTCAGTTTTTATCTCCAAGTATCTCAATATCTAAAAAAGTACATACTATATGCCAGGCATTGTATTCATTCATCCTTTGTATACATTTCCCATTTAAATCATATAACAACCTCATCAGTTAGGTATAGGCATACCTTGGAGATATTGTGGGGCCAGTTCCAGAGCACAGCAGCAAAGCAAATATCAAGACAAAGTGAGTCACAAGAATTTTCTCAGCTTTCCAGTACATATAAAAGTTATGTTTATACCATATTAAGTATTCAATAGCATTGTGCCCAAAAAACACCAATGTACATACCTTAATTTAAAAATACTTTATTGCTAAAAAGTACTACCAGTCACCTGATCCTTCAGTGAGTTGTAATCTTTTTGCTGAAGGAGGGTCTTGCCTCAATCTTGAAAGCTTTTGACTGATCAGGGTGGTAGTTGGTGAAGACTAGGGTGGCTGTGGCAATTTATTCAAATAACAACGAGGTTTGCTGAGTCAAATGACAATTTCTTTCATGAAATATTTCTCTGTAGAATGCAATGGTCTTTGACAGTATTGTACTCAAAGCAGAATTTTACAAAAGTGGAGTCAGTCCTCTCCAGCACTGTTGTGGCATTACCAACAAGGTTATGTAATATTTTAAGTCCTTTCTTGTCATTTCCACAATGTTCACAGAATCTTCACAAGAATAAGTTTCTATCTGAAGAAACCACTTTCTTTGCTCATCCCTAAGAAGCAACTCCTCGTCTGTTCAAGTTTTACCATGAGATATCAACAATTCTGTCACATCTTCAGATTCCACTTCTAATTCTAGTTTTCTTGCTATTTCCATCACATCTGCAGTGACTTCTTCCGCTGAAGTCTTGAACCCTTCAAAATTATTCATGAAGATTGGAATCAACTTCTTCAAAACTCCTGTTAATATTGATATTTTACCTCTTCCCATGAATCATGAATGTTCTTATGGCGTTTAGAATGGTGGGTCCTTTCCTGAAGGTTTTTGGCCTTCTTGGCCCAGATCCATTAGAGAAATCACTTACAAAATATATTTCTTACATAATAAGACTTGAAAGTCAAAATTATTCATTCCCGTGGGCTGCAGAATGGATGTTGTGTTAGCAGGCATGAAAATAACACGAATTTCCTTGTACCTCTATCGGAGTCTTGGGTGAAAAGGTGCATTATCAATAAGCAGTAATATTTTGAAAATAATATCCGTAGGTCTTAATAGTGGGCTTAAAATACTCAGTGAACCATGCAATGAACAGATGTGCTGTCATCCAGGCACTGTCAATCCATTTATAGAGTACAGTCAGAGTAGATTTTGCAGGATTTGTAAGGACCATAGAATTTTCAGAATGGCAAATGAGTATTGGCTTCAACTTACAGTCAGCAGCTGCATTAGTCCCTAAGTAGAGAGTCAGCCTGTCTTTTGAAGCCAAGCTTGACTTCTCTCTAGCTATGAAAGTCCTAGATGGTGTCTTCTTCCAATGGAAGGCTGTTTTGTCTACATTGAAAATCTGTTGTTTAGTATAGCCACCTTCGTTAATTATCTTAGCCAGATCTCCTGGATAGCTTGCTGCAGCTTCTCCATTAGTACTTGATGCTTCACCTTGCACTGTTATATCACGGAGACAGCTTTTTTCCTTATCATGAACTAACCTCTGTGAGCTTTATGCTTTTCTTTGGCAGCTTCCTTACCTCTGTCAGTCTTCACAGAATGAGAGCTGGATTAGGCATTGCTTTAAGTGAACACGGTAGCTGGTTTGATCTTCTATCCAGACTACTAAAAGTTTCCCTATCAGCATCAAAGATGTTTCACTTTCTTATAGTTTGTGTGTTCACTAGAGAAGCACTTTTAATTTACTTCAAGAACTTTTTCTTTGAATTTACAACTTGGCTGTTTGGTGTAAGAGGCCTAGGTTTTGGCCTATCTCAGCTTTTGATATACTTTTCTCACTAAGCTTTGTCATTTTTAGCTTTTGAGTTAAAGTGAGAGATGTGTGACATTTTGTTTCATTTGAACACTTGGAAGCCATTGTAGGGTTATTAGTTGGCCTAATTTCACTAATTTTAATATTATTGTATCTCAGGGATCAGGGAGGCCTGAGTGAGAAGTAGTGGTGGGGGGGGGAAGGCCAAGCAGTGGAGCAGTCAGAACACACACAATTATTAAGTTTGCATTCTTTTATGGGTGTGGTTCATGGCACCTCAAAATAATTACAACAATAAAAGAGGTATACCTGTATTAGTCTGTCCATTTGACAGAAGAGGAAACTGAGGCTCAGAAAGGTTAACTAACTCACCAGCAGTTATAGGGTTAGTGGTTAGCAAGCCATTCCTAAAATGGATGTCTGATTTCCAAGCCTGCACTGCTGTGGTAGCTCAGGGCAAAGGTAACATGTACTTGAATTAAGTCATATACAGTGCGGATGGAGAAGAGGGGTTAAATCTGAGATTTTTTTTTTTTTAATGTAGAGTCTCACTCTGTCACCCAGGCTGGAGTGCAGTGGTGCTATCACAGCTCACTGCAGCCTCCACTTCCTGGGCTCAAGCAATCCTCTCACCTCAGCCTCTCCAGTAGCTGGGACTACAGGTGTACAACACCATGCCTAATTAAAAAGAAATTTATAGTGACGGGTCCCACTATTGCCCAGGCTGGTCTCAAACACCTGAGCTCAAACTATTCTCCCACCTTGGGCTTTCAAAGTACTGACATTACAGGTTTGAGCCACTGTGCCCTTCCAAATCTGAGATTATTTAGGAAAAAAAAATATTAGTGTTCTACTTTTATAATGTCCAGAAGTTCACATAAATAGTTCTGGTTTAACTATGTTATGAATTAGCAATGTCTTTTCTGAACAAAAATAAGTTAGAAAAAATGTAGCAGTTGCAGTCATTCAATTAAGAGGCTTCTTTGAAAAACACTAGTGAGAAATTGGATATTTCTGTGTCTCTTAAATCAGTGTGTGTTTCTAGGTGTGTGTGGCCAGTGTTTAAGTGTACAGTCACTGTAATTGTTACTGCATGTACTGAAGAATAATGACACATAAGTTCTTTAAAAACACTCTATTATTTAAATTACTCATTAATTAGATTTGCCACCCCATCACTTATTTGTCTTATTCTGCAAGTTTGTGGTTCTTTCTTTTATTGCACCTCAAATTTTTCCAGATGTTACAGTTTTCAGAATTCTTTCAGATGCTTCTTCTCATTTGAATTTTTTATACAACAGTCATGTAAATAAATGAGGCTCAGAAGACATTTAATGTCTTGCCCAAGGGAACAGAGATAATTAGTGGCTGAGCTAGACCAGAAGCCGTAGGTCTGACTCTCAATTCAGTGTTCTCTCTATTTAACTGTAGGCACCATCTCATCCCCAGCATCTAGCACAGTGCATGGGCATAGTAGATGCTCACTCACTGTTTGACCAATGGATGACTAAGTAAATATTAGCTAATATTACCATTGAGTTATGAAAGATTTGATAATAAACTGCTAGTTATTAATGATTCCCAATGTTTGCTCAAAATCAATCCTTTATTTCAATGACACACTATGGATAATTCAAATGAACCGCTGTAGTTAACTTCACTGAGGATAAACTAGCTCTATTGATTTTGCAGTAGCTTCCAGGGATTGTGGTGGTGGTTGGAAGTCATTCTTTTGATAGAAAGTAATTACATTTATTTATACAAGAAGAATGATTTGTGGTATAGAAGAAAGAATAGCAGGTCAGAGGACTTGGGTTCACGTCCCTGCCCTGTAATTTACTAAATATTGTGACCTTGTGGAAATTATAAAACTTTCTGAGCTGCAATTTCTACATTAATAAAATAATAATAAGATCTATATCAATAGGATTGCTGTGACAATAAAATGACATCACATATGTGTGAATGTTCTTTGTAAAAAATAATTTACTATATAAAGTTGGGAGTTTTGTTATTATTTGTTGTTTCAGATAAGATTAAAGAATATTCAATGACAACCAAATGCCAAAGAACTCATGTAGGTCCAATCTTACTGCTGCAATGGTACTGGTACCATTACATGTATTTTACAACAATTATGTCGTACTGCCGCAGTGATGCCCAGCCAACTTTACATTGTGTTCTGACAAAGACAAAGTTGGAAATGAGTAATGACTCATTGTTACCAGGCTTACAAAAAGGAATGCTTCTGTGAGACAGGCTTTTCTTTTTTGATTCTCTGCTAGGGGTATTGCTGAAAATGGCTACACAGCAAACTGATTGAATGTGGATTTGTGGGAGAACGATTCATTTCCCACTTAGGCATCACTTTCTGAAATACAAAAGCTCTGTTTAAAGAGCTCTGAAGGAGATTGGGCTGTGACACCTAATTTATATGTGTGAAAATCTGCAAGTCTAGTCCAAGGGCTAGTAGAAATGTATTTACTGCTTTGGATTTTTTAGTTGTGCCAGATGGTGCAAGTCTGACCTATCTGAAAACAAGCTTGTCATCTTCTCCTCAAACTAACTCCTTCTTTGTTTCTAATTGCTATGGTCCAGCAGCTTAAGTGCCTTTTGATTCCAGCTTTCTCTGTCTCCCTAGTTACCAAGTCTATTGACGGTTGATGGTCAATATTTGATGACGTCCTGTATTTCTTCCTTTCAATAGTCACCACTTCATACACTGGTTGCCATTTTATATACTTTAGCATATACTAACTGATTTCCCTGCCTCTGTCACATGAATGTATCCTGTCAGCTTTCTAGATGAATCTACCTAAACTGCTGCTGTTGATTACTTTATCTCCCTGCTCAGAAGCTTTAGTGGATCCCAGCTGCCAACTGAATGGGCCATACACTGACATTCAAGGCTGTCCACAATCAGGTTCTAGACCTTATCTGTTCTACTGATCCCCTATGGGTTTAAGTCAAAATCCTCTTTCACCCTTTTCAGAATACATCTTGCTATTTCCTATCTTTGTGGCTTTATTTAAGGCTTTTCTTCCCTATGGAAGCATCTTTTATATCCCCACCCAAAAATAACCTTCCCATCCTTTAGAGGGAACTTCAAATGGCATCTCTTCACTTATGAACTTTGGAGTCGTGGCTCAACTACTCCAGGATGAGTTATTGAATATGCCCTGTGACTTTGAGCAAGTTACCTAACCTCTCAGAGTCTCAGTTCCCTAAACTGAAAAATGGGGAAAGCTCTGTGAAGTAGATATTATGAGGAAAAAATAAAGTGGAATGCATGAAAGACTTACCACATGGCTGGGATATATTAATCACTCAATGAAAGGTAGCTGTTCTCATTGTTGTTACCCTAGACAGAGAAGATATAACTCCTTTCTGAATTGCTAAACCTCTTCGTACAAATCTCAGGAGATTTGTCTCATGCTGGCTTATAATTTTTCTTTTTAAAATTTTCCCTGCTGAGATATTCTAAGTTCTTTGAGGTTGGGAAACTTACACTGACTTTGTACGTGAAGCTGCTTGCATAGTAGACACTCAATAAATGTTTGCTGGATGAATGCAAAATACTTGAAAGAAGGAAACCATTACTACCTCCTCCTTTTATTTTTTCTGAGGGACAATATTTGTAATAATGACATTGTATGCAATGAAATTGGACATGTACTCACAGAATCCTTGTGAAATAACATATTATGATGATTGGGAAAGACAAATACCTTTTGCATATGAGAAAAATAAAAATTATAAAGGTATTCAGACATCACTGTAATGCTCCTCACTGAGTTACCTATGTTTGAGCCACTAGTCCCCAGCCCAGTTAACATTATTGTGTTGTACTCTTAATTATGTGCTCACTTCCTTGTTAATGTGCTTCAGATTTTATTAAAAAAAACTTTGTTCTTATCATGCTTGTGCACATAGAGAAATATGTAGCATAAAATGTAAAATAATTACATATTTAGTTGCACATATTTAGATAAACTTAGATCTCCATACTTTTCTTTAGTCTGGCCTGACTTAAACAACTCTCCATAGAGCTATGCAAATCCTGGCCTGTTTCCTGAGCATTTTCTGAAATGGCTGAAACAGAAAGAGAGGAGTTAAAAATAACCACCCGTCTCCCTGTCCCTGCCCAAGCTGTGTATAAAAGGGAAGGGGTTGAGATCACTCCATGACATGAATGGAAAGTATTTTGCCTCTCCAGGCTCAGAGGCAGTATTGATGATGGTGATTCTGGGAGGCTAGGGGTGGGGGAGAATTACATAAGAAAGTGGGTAGAAAAATAAAAAGGCAGGTGAATCCCAATGAGCTTTACCACATTGCTTTCCACAACTAGATGAGTTTCCTTTCTAGTCCTTTTCTATTTCTTAGGGCCTTCATTCCATTCAGATCCCAAATGGCAGAGACTCTATTTATCTGCCTTGCACGTGGGAAAATCACACTTACCTTATTAGAGTGCTGTCATTTCTAATATAGGAGAAGTAATAATGTTCAAAGTAGCAGGCTTGGGAAACCTAGGAGAGGGATTGAATTGGAGGAATAACAATGACAGGTACTACCTTTAGATGAGAAGAAAGGGTGACTTAAATCATGTGCCCTGCTTTCATTCCTGTGAAGTTTGAGTCAATAGTCAGTTTCAATGACCATACCTTACAAGTGAGACCATCTGTATTATTCTTTTGTCCTAATGCTCTGCACACAGTGGGTGCTCAATATTGGTTGTTGACTGCCTGGCAAATTTCACTGGAAGGCAGTTCTGTGTCCTGATCTTCTATTGTAACCAACTACAATAGAATAAAATAGGGGTTTGATTCTTCCTCTGGAAGAGTGGCTGCAATCAATGTGTAAAGTGATGGTGTACCCTCCTCCCGAGATAAAATTGATGACAACCATGCTGTGTTGCAGGGAAAACTGAATGCAGTCCTCACTAACCCGAGAAGCCATGGTATTTTTCCCTCAGTGCTTCCTTGCACATGAATGACTGAAAAATGATTGCACTTAAAAACAAAGTCTATCATTGAATCAAGTTATAAGCATTATATCATGTAAATGTCTTAGTTTCTTTATTTTTCGTCAAGAAGAATGAAATCCTGACAAATGAGAGTGAATCCAATTGGCTTTGTCCAAATTCTATGTAGAGTATAAAATTAGGTTTTGAGTATTTGCAGAGCAATAGCTCAAGATTGATGGATGGAAATCTGATAATCCACAAACGTGACCCAGCACAATATTGTCTTAATTTACTTTGTGGGGATTAATTCAACTATTTTCTTCTTTCATGGCAGTGAATATACAGTGTGGTACAAATAATGCCCTGTAAACAAATTCTGAGCTTCCTTAATCTTTGCAAATATCTTTAGTTGACCTTTTATCTGAGTGTCCTTTAGGAGGTTCTAGGATACAGCCCAAAGCACACGGAAAACCATGGAAGAAAGAAGACTCTAATCAAAAAGGACAATGGTCCGTTGGACTCAATATTTATTCCAGTAGTTTCATTTTGTCTGGTAATTTAAAGACAATTTTGATGACTTGTTGATAATTTATCCTGTCTTGCCACAATGACTAAAATACTAGAAGTTAAGTTTTACTGTAAGAAAATGTATTATAGTAAAACATACTATGTTTAATGTGACTTCGAAATTCCATTCCAGCAAATGCAATGATGTAGTAATGATGTCAACAGAAGTAATTTGGATTCCTAGCTTGACATGGTCGCAAATATCATCTAGAAAATGTTCTCTTACTAGGCTTCACAACCTCTCTCAGAGCAGCAATCTAGGAGAGGACCATGTTAAAATCTGAGAGAAGCCAGCTCTGAACCTTCTACACTCTCACAGACAGAATTTTGCCCACCTCTTTTAGGGTTTACATATCGTTTGAAATTCAGCCACTAAAGGTTCATCCATATAAAAAAAATCCTTCTGTTACAAGAAAGCCATAAGAGAGTAGTGGAAGTTCATTAATCAAAGATATTTTTAAAACATTTATAAAAATTTCCAAAACAGAATTGACAAACTCCAAGATAATGCTGTGAGAGGAAAAGGCATGGCACCATATAATAATTTCTTCCGCCCCCCACCCCTGCCTCATGTTTCTTAGTTTAGCAGCCAGTGTTTTCTGTGTCAATATTTTAGGACTCTTCTGTTTTATGAGCATCCTGTTAATTAGCTGTGTGATTTCTATAAGATTGTTCCCATAGCATTGGTGGTAGCTATTTGTGGCTGCCAGAAAACCCTGACTTGTATGAAATATTCTTACACAAAGAAAGGGCAACTAATAAGTACTGGATAATGTGTGGTCATGGGGAAGCTGAGACTGACAACAGGAATTTATTGAAATGGGTTCAAGATCCTCACCTAATTTAGCACCAAGGGACTGAATAATGATGGCATGTTTGATAAAAACAGCATGTTATAAAGGGTTATAATTTAAAGCTTTGTCCTGGCAGACTAGGGATTTAATTCCTATGAGGATACTGAATATTCATGTAGGTATAATTTTATGAGGATCTTGAATCAATTTTTCCCTCCTTTTGGCTTTAATGAAATGGTTTTGGCTACATTGCATAATTGTGAAGGGTGATTGTGGAGGCCATTGTGAAAGAAGATAAGTAAAATGTTTGGAAATAAAAGAAAGTTATTTTAGAATCTAAAGTTTGGATACTTGACATGGCCTAGGGGAATGCTTAAAGGTAGGAAAGAAAGGACCTTGCCCAAGATGGGTCAAAAGAAGGCAGACTTGAAATGAAGGTTGGGCTATAGCATGGCAGAATATGTTTTGTGCAGCGTGAGAGCTATCCAACCATGGGTGCTAGTCTGAGTGCTATTCAACAACCTTTAATATGTCTCTAGATCACCTTCACTGGACTTCTAGAAAAAATGGGTCCCTCTATTTTCTGAATCAAACTAAATTCTCCTGATGGGAGGCAGTAGAGAAGAAAATTGAAAAACATAGGCTTTGATACCAGGCTGTGTTTAATTCCCAGTTCCACCACTTATTGGGTGAACTTGGTATTTTATTCAACTATTTTGTGCCTGAGTTTCTTCTCCTGTAAAATTGGGATGCTAAGTATATTCATATCAGAGTTACTGAGAAGATTAAAGGAGTTAATGTGTGACTCAACATACATTAAGTACCCAATAGATGTTAGCAATTGTTACTATAGCCCCATTAGCCTTTTGCATTTAGTCAGTATAATGGGTTCTAATGATTGACCTAAGATTTCATGAGTTCAATGAAGGCAGGGATAGTGACTTATATTTGTAGTCATTGTGACATCTAGCACAGTGTCTAAAAGAAAATAGGAACTCAATATATGTCTGCTGTATGAATTGATTTTTATCTATAGGGTGATAAGAATTACAGTTTTGGGAAGAGAAGGAAAGGGGAGTCAGAGATGGATCAACTATTTTTCATGACTATACATTGTAAACAGCAATTGTTGTTGCTTTGTGTGTATGTGTTTTTTTTTGTTTGTAGTTTCAAACTTTTTTTTCAGCGTTTAGGACAAAGTTTCACAATAACTATAAGGGAGGTACTGGTTTTCTTAGCTCAGTAGTTCCCCCTTATTTGCTGGGGATATGTTCCAAGACCCCCATCGGATGTCT
>NW_022437085.1:2348936-2551536 GCF_009761245.1 Sapajus apella | reverse complement strand
GAGACAGATATAGAGATATGATATATATATATCAGATATATATATATGATATATATATCTGATATATATATCTAATTTTTGAGACATATATAATTTATCATATATATAATTTATCTCATATATATATGTGTATATATGTATATATGATATGTTAAGGATGAGGCAACAAAGCAACAAACACTAAACACTTCCGGACACAGGAGGAGCAGAACTGAACATTAGCCATGGGGCACTCATCTAAGGGCTTCCTGCTTGATTTCTGGCTTCATGCTTTTTTCAAAACAGGTCACTTACTTCATTACTTTTCTCCCTCTTTAGAAATGGGACTTAGCACAGTGTGTTTCATTAAGTGAGTACATTATCCCAGCCTCTGCCACCATGACCACCATTTCCCCTGTGAAGAAGGTAGTGACTTTATTAATGCAGATCCTTTATGAAAATTTAATGAGGCTATCTATCAAGAGTAATGTAATAAATTTGCTTACTCACTGATTTAGTATGAGCTCTGTGTGTGTATGTCTGTGTGTGTCTGCTGCCCAGTAATACAATTTTGTTATGTTATTCACTTCCTTTAAAAGCATATATGCTACAAAACGGACAAAAAAAGCCCCCAAGAAGAGAATAGCCACACCATAAGCAGAGTAAATACCTTCAGGATTTTGGGGACTTCATCTCAGACCTGATAATTATGGGCACTGGAGGAGATCTGAAGGAGGACAGAAAACATGCTAGTGGAAAGGGAGAGAAAGGTACACAGAGCCATAAGCACAGATGCCCATGTGGAACTACAGGTAAATTCTGCCTGACACTCATGCTCTGTAACTTGATTATGAACAAGTGAATGTTTTTCTCTTTACCAGAGACGGGATTAACCTTTTGGTAAATTGTGACAAGACAAAATTTAGGCCCCCAGGCCACCCACAAAATTTGATCTCCTTAGGCTCCTGGTTCAAGGAATCTTCTTAATTTTGTCTCAGTAACTGCCTGTGGCTTCCCACAATGGATGCCTCCCTGCAACGTAGCACTTTTTAGCGGGACCCCTAACATCATTCCACATCATATTTCATTCAACTATTTATTCCACAAAGATTTGTTGAGCACCTTCCAGGTACAAAGAACTGTACTACATATCAAAACCTTGCCTGTTTGGCCTATTACAAGGATCATCCTGATATCAGCAGGTAAGTCTCACTTATTTCCTGTAGTGACACCTGTACTCCTTTTTGTATATAACCTATGAGGCTGATTCAGTAACAGACAGGGATATGACGATTTGAGCTCTAGTTCTAACTTTACCACTCCTTAGTTATAATCTTGGTAAATCATATATATTTTTTAGGTTTTATTTCTTTTTCTTAACACATAAATGGCTTAGACCAGGTAACCATTAGTTTTTTCCAGATTGATTAATCTTCGGTTAAATAACTGACATCATTCATTCATTCACCAAATAATCAGATTTGAAAGGGGAAGACACTGAAGATAAAGTGAAGAACATAAGGAAAATTGATTCTTGTTATGGCTTTCATTTTCTGATTATCTTTTGAAGGATTAAATCCCAAGAATGGGAGTCTCAGGAATGAGAAACCCAAGAAAGCCTGAATTAAAGCCAAGGTGTCAGGGGGCTTAGTAAAGCAATGGGAGGAAACCCTTGTGATGATTCATTGTTTTATACCCACAGAATAGCAACTGCCTCCAACAGGTCATGTCTTAATGAATGCTGTGGATCCTTACCAAACACAGTGCTAATCAAATGTCCTGTGGAGAGCTGAGTGCATGGTAGGCAGCTACCTAGAATAAAGACTAATATCCATAACCACTATGGAATTGTCTTCATAGGCAATGTGAAGCAAGGTGGAAGGTGAACAGAAGAAACACTCTGCTGGTCAATTGGGGTTACAAATGTCTGTCAAGACAGGAGAGTAGATATAGGCATGCTTTAGTCCCAGGAACCTGGGATTTTTGGCTCAGTTTCTCTTCTCCCTCTTTGTTCTCTTTAATGTCATTGGAAGATGGATGAGATAAGGGATTTGCTAATGTGGATATTGAAAAGGCCCACCCTCTGAGCAGCAGGTAGAATTTATTTTTGCTGTCCACTAACCTCTTTCTTCAGGTGAATTGTTCTCAGGCAGAGGAAATTTGCTCCATAAGGGATATTTGGTAGTGTCTGGAAACCTTACCGGTTGTCACACCTGGGAGTGTGTGGTAGTAGTGTACTGGTATCTACTGGATAGAGGCTAGGGATGCTGCTATACATTCTATAACGCATAGGATAGAATTATCCAGCCCCAAATAATGCTGAAGTTTGGAAGCTTTGCTTTAGATTTTTCATGCATTAAGTCATTCAGAGTACTTACTGTGTTCCAGACACTGTGCTAGGTGCTGGGGACACAGTGATGAATAAGACAGACATGGTGCCTGCTCTCGTGGAATTTACAATGAGGAAGTCGTAAAAGAAACAAGTAACAATAGGTTTCTTTTATTTATCACTGGTTATAATAGGCTTCTTTCAGCCTCTATCAACCACAGTTCTGCATGCCTATTCATACAATAGACATTCACTCAACACTTACTCAAAGCCACACATGTTGTCAAGGAGGCAATGATACTTAAGTCAGATTTGATCTCTGTCCTAATAAAGCTTAGTCTAGCGGGAGAGACAGACATGGGAATAAACAACTGCAATACTAGATAATAGTTTTAATAAAGAGGGGCCAAAATGCTATAGGAATGTAGAATAGAAAAGTGCAGGCTGTCTTGGAGGTGATAATAGCAGTTGAAATCTCGATAGAGAACATGTTTTGCAGCGAGGTCTCGAAGAAAGATTTTGGCCAAATATTCATTGGCCATAAATGCTGAGAACAGCATTTCTGTTAAATAGATCAATATGAAGAATGTCATGGAAGATGAACATTCATAGTGTGTTGGTGAAATGGCCATGGCATGTTGCATCTAGCCTGTAGGGTACCTGAGTGGGAGTAGCTGATTTGAGGTAGAAAGGCAAACAAGAGTCATAACAAGGAGGGCTTTATAGAGTATGTTAAGGTCCTTGAGTTTTCTCTCAGGAACAATGGGAAGGTGTTGAAATGTTTTACGAAGGATAATGATATGGTCAGGCTCCTGCTACAGATAGTCAGGACTTAGTAAAACCCTCTATAGCTACTTTCAAGAGAAATGATTAAATTTCTCTTACTGTGGTCTCTCCTGCATCACCATCCAAAATTGTCTGCTCTCACTGATATCTCATTGTTTATTATAACAGATTCTTACCCCACTAAGCAATTGGGTGCCCAACATGAGTCTGGGCTCCTCAGATGACAAGTCTGCATTCACCATTAATTGGTTCTTCTGGGATCATAGGCTGTTAAGTTTGGAAATGACCCTAGAGGGAGGGCAAGTGGAAGTGACCAAAATTAATGATCGCTTACCATGTGCCAGTAATTGTGCCTATCTTATATGCCATGTATCTCCAGTGCTTAACATTTAACATAAGCTTAATAACTTATCATCATCATCACCATCATCATCATCATCATTACATTGTCTTACACATTTCTCACAACTCTTTGAGATAGATATTACTATTATTTTCATCTTCTATATGGGATAACTGTGAGCCAGAGATCAAAGCATTTCTGAAGCAAGAAACTTTCTGTTAAGTATGTAGGCAAATATTTACTGTAGTAACAAATGAAAACACAAATCTACGAGGAGGGATATGTCTTTGCCAGTATGTTCCCATTGATGTCTTTGGATTCAAGCACTATTATTTTCTTTTAAGGGGAACTCTCTAATTTAAGATTTGATTTTGAAATGTTTTACGCAGGACAGTGGTTCAGAAAGGTCTTCAGAGGGAAATGGCTGAGATAATAATTTTAGCACTACCATACTTAGTGGTTTAACTTTAACCAGTGTTTTTGAAACTTTCAACTGTGACTCACAGTAAGAAACATATCCTTCATTGTGACCTAGTATTGTATCCTGTATTTTATATGCATACATATCTATGTATCTATGTACATATTATATATGTACACTTAACTGAAACAAGTTTTTACCCAAAAAAGGTTAGCCTTACCCTATGTGACAGATTCTTAGATTTTCCATAGGATAGCTCATTCTTTTTCATTCCATTCCGTTTAAAAATGCAACCGTATGTAAGGCTTAAACCCCAAAGTGGGCCTCATCTGGACAGGCATTTATCAGCTCTGGGTACAGAAAGAATGTTGCTTACAAAACCTAGCTAGATTACTCACAATAGCGACAACATGGAATCAAGTGGCCATCAAGAATAAACTGCATAAAGAAAATGTGGTACATAACACCATGAAATACTACACAGCTATAAAAACAACAAGATTATGTCCTTTGCAGCAATATGGATGGAGCTGGAGGTCATTATACTTAGTAAATTAACACAGAAACAGAAAACCAAACATTGCATGTTCTCACTTATAAGTGGGAGGGAGCTAAATGATAAGAACACATGGGCACAAAGAGGGGAATTACACACACTGGGGCCTACCAGAGGGTGGAGGGTGGGAGGAGGGTGAGGATCGAAAAACTGTTGGGTGCTAGTTTTACCTATCAGGTGCTACACATTACCTGAGTGATGAAATAATCTGCACAGCAAACCCCTGTGATATGCAACTTACCTATGTAATAAACCTGCACATATATCCTTGAACCTAAAATAAAAGTTAAAAACAAAAACAAAAACAAAACAAAACCCAGCTTGAGTCCTCAGCTTCTTTTTGGGCAGTGGTTGGTTCACAGCGAACATCTCACCAACTCAACCAAGAAGCTCAAGGCTGGGTAAAATATCATGTAAGCACAGGAAATGTACACGAATTTACATTAAGGCAGCATGAGCAAAAATGCATATGGAACCCTAGGCAAAAAATTATGTTGCCAAACTCAGATGCTATCTCAATGATACACCAATCAAATGCACTTTTTAGAAGGAAAATCAAACTAAAAGTTATGACTGAAATGTAGACAAAACTGTAAATATGTCACTGCGTTTTCTTTATTTTGGCATTTCCTGGATTCAGTACTTAAAACCAAGAAAGAACTAACTGCTTTGGCCTTCTTTTCTTTGTCTCTTAGTATTTGGGTGTAAGCCCCTCCTTCCCCTGCTGCATACTAGAACCTTATAGCCATGTTTTATTTTTTGAGCCTTCTATTATTAGGAGTAGAGTGGATACCAGGCTCACTGTACTTACCCAAGCCTTTTTACAGATTTCTAGGCTTTGCTCCAGATCATGAATTATACTTGAAACAGCATGAATCTTGTGTGTGCAGACGAAAGTCTCATTGGGCCTGAAGATCCTTGCATAGTAGTAGTGCTCTGATTGCCCTAGAGGTCATGATGGTTTCTGTTTGCATACCCAGGGACACTTCTATCAAGAAAACTTCCAGCGATGATTCTCTATCATTTGAAGGCTACTGATTAAAAATAAAAATACCTAAGGTTTTATAAGTCATATTAAACAGTTTGCTTTTCAGTCTTATGATAGAAAATTCTTGGTGCACAGCTTCTCTTTTTGCATTCCCAACTACCTACTACAAATCTCCCCTTTAGCTGAAGGATATTTTATGACATGGCCAAGTAGAAATGTGTCCATCTGGACCATTCTTTTTTTCACTCAGAGGTAGACTTATGACCCCATAGGGTCCTTCTGCCCTTTTACTGGGTCACCAACTTACTGCCTTATTCAAATACAAAAGGAACTGATGTCATCCTTTAGAATCTGGGATTGAGAAATTTACTTACTCCAAAATGTTCCTTTGACTATAACAATTTGCTTTTTGTCATTCCACAATGAGCTTTGCCATGTTTAAAGGGATTTCAGGCCTCAGCAAGCAAATGTGGAGATTTTGAAGGGATCAAGGGTCTCCTACAATCTCAATAGGCTTATCAGTTCTGTGAAACAAAAGGCAAATCTTAGACCTTTTGAGGTTACAGGGGAGACCAGAAAAATAGTGTGGGATTGATCCTATCTGCCCCCTGCAACTCCACTTCATTTCATTTTCTGGTGCACTACAGTTCTATGAAAGATAAGCCCATTGTTGGCTCTGGTGAGTTTATTAGAGGTCTGGTCTTGATAGAGGACAGGAGTAGGGGGAAGAATCTATTCTCCCTGATTTTCTCCAAGATCAGAAGCTAACTATGTCCCAACAGAAGATCGTCAGAGAATCTCTCCCCAACTGCTCCCTGCCAGAGCACTAAACTTAACTCACTTCTCCTTCATATTTGTACATATTTTCTGGCACCAGTTTTATTTCTCATTTATTGATTTTTAAAATTTCTGACTGTGAGAGATTGTTGTGCCTTTTTTTTTTTTTTTTTTTTTTGCTATTCTACTTTTGGTGTGTATTGTTGACAAGAAAGGCCTTTTCTCTTTAGTAATCCTTATTTTATTGCACGCATATGTCCTGAATGCTTGATGGCAGATTACTAGCCTCAGTAGGCTTCCTATTAGATTGTTAGATGGCTGCATAGCCCAGTTAGCTTTTGCTAAACCCCGTTTTCCAGGGGAAGAGGGTTTTCCTAAAAGCTGAAAGAGTTCTTTTTAAACATTGTTTTTGCATTACTTACTTATGTAGTATAGTAACTTACTAGTTACTATACTAGTGCTTTACATTATATCACTTAATCTTCACAGTCACTCTATGAGATTAGTTTGATTACTGACATCCGGTTGTAAATTTAAAGAAATTCAGAAGAGCTAAGGATTATGCTCAAGATCATGCAGAATGGTTGATTCCTGACTCTAGCATGACTGGACATATATAGAAGCAGATGTAAGAAATACTTGGACTTTTTCATTGAAATAATGATTTAAAACAGATGTTTCTATGGCCCAGAGAAAATTTAATTAATGGCAATAGGATGTGTTGTATGCAGTGAGGTGAGGCTAGGAATTGAGCAGTGTTTTGCCCGGTAGCCAGGGATGGGTTGCACTGAGCTATCTACATTCTTTCATCTGCTCCCTCTGTTGGGAGCTTTTTCAACTTTCTCTCAGCTGATGTTTCCAAGTTTTTGCCCGGCTCAGTTTTTGATGTAATCCTGACAAATAGTGCAAAAACTCAGTGTGCATGTGGTAAACCCATTCTCATGCCCACTGTCCTCAGCTGCTCCTCCTTTCACCAGGTGTACTCAATCTGCAGATCTCATGATTTCTGTCTAGTTGATGGTATAAACTGGAAAGTACTACTTAGCCATATTAATGTACTACTTGAGAGTCAGAGGAAGAAGAGAAGCTGGGTATCCCACCAGCACTCACCTTCCCTAATTCCATCTTACTTTGTGACTCTTACCTCCTGCCTCCCTAGCCCATATGTTAGCTCTGTTTTCCTGAGAGCTGAAAGCTGTGCTCATCTCCTTGGTTTTGTGGAGTCTGTTCTTCAAACTGTCTGGAAACATTACTTTTTAATGCTACATCCTTCATTTTGGGTATTTCCATTGCGGGGAGATTTCTGATGTACCCTATTCTGTAGACTTGACTTTTCATCCTTTCCAAGATGGCAACTCCTGCCCAAATTGAGCTGAAGTTTGAAAGTTTATTAGACTAGTGAGTATCTCCCTACTCTACAACAACCATTTATAGGCCAAACCACATAGCCAAGTGTCAGGTTCCAGCCTAAGCTGAGGTCTGAGTGAAGTGGGTAGGTGAGTTTCAAGTAACTGGAAAAACATTCTAGGAATCATAGGCAGTTTTGACATGGCTTTATTCTCAGAGCTCAAGCGAGCCATGTTTACAGCGTCAGCAGGGTAGTTACACCTTTACAGACAATAGTGTCTCCGAGCCAAGCACGAGCTCACCTGAGTGGTTACCTAATGTGTCTCACATTGGCATGGTTACATAATGCGTGGGATTGTGCACCTGCACCTCAAACCCACTAAGTCATGCTGCACTTGAAGGCCACCTCGGCCTACTCCTGACTACAGCACAGCCATCTCCCTTACACCAAGTAATTTCCCTTGTCCTCAAACTTCCCCTGCCCCAGGCTTTTCTGCTTTCTTCCTAAGATCCTGGCATGCCTGATGGTCAAGATTGTTGACATGGACACTGTTGGTTGAACTCAAACTCTTCCTTCTTTTGCATTGTGCTCTAAACAACCTATCCAAAGGGCAAGAAGCCTCTCCTGCATCAACAATAATGGAGGATGTGAAGCAAAACAATTTGTCTCATAAAGCTCAACTGTCATGTTTCTGCTGCAAGTGCAGCAAAGGGTAGAGAAATAACTCAGTTTTCTCTGCTTCTGACTTTCAAGCAGCACATTAATATGGCTAGTTAGTGCTTTCCAGTTTATGCCATCAACATTGTAAATTCAGTAGCTTAAGTCTCACAGTGGTTTTGATATAAGCCTTTAATCTTAGTAATGATTCCTTGATCAGCTGTGGCCCTTCCAATTCAGAGGTCATTAGAGGTCCCTGCTGAGAACTCCCCAGCTGTTTCAGTTCAGTTCATGTATATTTATTTACATGGTTTTTGAACCACATTTGGGTATGCAGGAGCACAACTCCTTTTAGAGGTTGGTGTTCCAGATCGTTTCTTGAAAGTGCAGCAGAGCTGGGGGAAAAATCAAACCCAAGGCACAGTGTGTCTGTGGTGCTTGAGACGCTCCTGGCATTCTGCTTTTAACTACTTCAGGGTTAATGACAGGCCTGCCAGAGCCTTTTTGTTGCTTTCAAAAAGGTCAATTGGAAACAAAAAGCCATTTTCCAGGTAGGATATCATTGTATTGGCAAAGACAAGACATTTAGACGAGGAAGTCAAAATGATCCGCTGAAAAGTGAAAAATTCAGACAAAATATTCATTTGGCTGTACTGAGATCAGAATAAAATGTGCTAGTTTAAAGTATCATGACAAAAGTGTTTGCATGTGTAGACTTCATGGTGATCAGTTTTACATCACAGCTGATGAATGCAGAAAAATAACCCATTATGGAAAAACTTGTGAAAGACTTGTGGCAACAAATGGCACCTAAGTGGATTTTAAAGATTAATGTGCTTCTCTTAGGAATATGAAAGTATATATAGCAATGAACTTCCAGAGGTAAAAATGACATTGAATATTACCTGAATCAATTTCCTAAATTTCAGATGACAGAACTAAGAGAACTAGAGAAGCAAACCTGCTTGCCAAAATTCACACAGCAAGTTAGTGCAGAGTCAAGACTAAACTTCAGGCAGTGATTATAGTATTTCATGTAGACATTCCTCCCCCATTTTACAACTGTAAATAAAGTGACAGCAAATTTCACCTTGCTACACCAAAATAAAGAGGTAGTGGAATATTTGAAAGAGCAAACCTTTGCAGTCAGACAGGCTTCTATGGGCTAGTAGCCCTGTCCTACTGCTAAGTAGCCATGTGAGCTTTGTCAAATTACTTAATCTCTGGGAGACCCAGTCTGTACTTGTGAAATATGGATAAAGACACCTAACTCAAAAAACACTCCTGGGATTAAATGCGATAACACGTGTAAACTGCCCAGTGTGATGCATAGGCAGTGATCAGCAAAATGACAGCTCCAGTTGTTGACATTGTTGTTATTTCTAAAGGAGTTATCCAAAATATCAGGTTCTCTTGTGCTGGAAGCCTTTGTTTTCACAGCACTAACTATTGGACTGGGAATCAGAAGCAGACACAAAGCTTCAAGCCTCTATTAGTTGAGGCTAGAGCCCAAATGAGGATAAAGTTGTTCCGTGATTGTATTGTGCTGCAGGGAGGAAATATAATTTGATTTACAAAAATTCAATTGAGGAAACTGTTCTTAAACCTACCTGCATAAAACAAGGCACATATGCACAGCAGTAATAGCACATAGAGGCACTTCTGCTAAAAAAGCATCTCCTAGTAAAGTGAAAAGAATGTACACAGTTTTAGCCTCCAGCTGGGTAGCAAATTTCAGAATACTTCCCGAACAAAGGCCAGTAAGCATGAGGTGTGTCATGTTTGATCATTAGGTAGTTCGGCTGGAAAAAAGATAACATGTACCAAGACAGCAAGGGCTGTCAGATATTCCGTGCAGTGCTTGCAGAATTGGGGTTCTTTTATTTGCTTTCTCAGATTCTCACCCGAACTTCCTTCAGTTATCCACAGAATGACCTCAGGGACGCCCAGCTGGATTTTATCTCATCTCTTTCCATTAGCTCCCCCATCCTGCCACCAGCTTTTCTTTGCTTTAGTGATCAATAGCGAGATCTCTTTCTATGAAAAATAACAAAGCCCTCAACATTGCCATTCTTCTAGTGGCTGTGGTGGGATCAGCCCCAGGCCAGGAAGCCAGAGTTGTGGCTATTGATTTGATTACAGCTCTGGGAAGAAAGAGGGGAGGACAGCTTCTTGTACCGCTGTTAGATTAGGAACTAGTGCCATGACTAATCTGGATCCTGAGTAGAAACCTGAATAATTGATAGCATATACAGGAATTGAGACACTTGTGAAGAAATAAAAAAACTTCAAATTCACTTGTCGTATCCAATGATTCCTCTGATACTAAATAAGTAGTTCGTTAAAGTTTGACTTGTTAAGTATGCCATGATTGTTTTTCTTTGGAAATAAGAGCAAAACTAGACAGTTTCAAATGTCTTCTTAAGACCACTAGTCTAGCCAGTGGAGAACATGGCCAGAGTCCGCTGTTCACTGGCTGGAGCACTAGGGTGCTAGAGACAGAGAAGTTGTGCTCCCTTAAGCTGCACATGGTTTTGTTGGGACAGTTAGAATTAGGATAAGTCTGCTTGCCATTCAACTCCAATAAGATATTCAGAAAGATATTACTACATTTGCTGAATACAGCATCTCACCAAAGGGGCAACTCCAGAGAGCGCTATTCAAATCCCATATCCAAGGGCCAAGAAAATTCAAGTGGAAACAATCTTGGAGGGTTTTCATGGAACTAGTTTATTTGGGGCTGAGTTTTTAGACAAGGAAAAAATTCCTATCTGGGCTTCTAGTTCATCATCTATACATGAGGTGGATAAAATAATCCCCAAGGTTTTGATTAATTCGAACATTGTATCCATCCTGTTATAGTAGCTCCACTTACCAAGCGATTATGACATGCTAGACAGTATACTAAACAGTTTGCATACCCAATCTCATTGAATCCTTAAACAACTCAATGAAGAAGCGAGTATTACCTTCCATTCCCACCTTAAAAAAAAGGAAACTGCAGCTCAGAAGATAAATTTACCTTCACAGCTGGTAGATGGCAAAGTGTGATTTGAACTCATTCCTCCCTGAAGCAGACCCAGTTCCTGGCTTCATAGAGCTCTCAGTTTGGTGTATCTGATTTACAATTCCATTAGATCATCTCTTCATTTCTGTCCTGATAGTCTTTGCTAAATATGAACAGTGCTGTGACAGATATGAGTCTTCCTGAGCTCTGTCCTCATCCAGGTTCCCTTATCTCCAAGAGAGCTGGCATTTACTAAACCATTAACAGTGATTACGTGAGATTCTGGGTTCCTTGAAAAAAAATTATCAGGTCACAGAGAGCAGAGTCCTGATAGAATGGGACTGGGCGCACACGTACTTTGATTAGAAGATGGGAGGCGGGGCAGTCAGGCTTGGTTGGAGATCTCTAATGTAATTCCTTAAGCAGTGGGAACAAAGGTTAAATCTGAGGACATCAGGAAGGTATAGAAGCCAGCTTATGGTCATTGCTATAACAAAAATTTCCCACTTCTCATTGGCATAACACATCAAAAGTGTGTCTTTTTTGTGTCATTCTCCAGTACAGAACTGCAGGAGAGCTCTGCTCCACTCAGTCATTGGGATTTCAACCTCCTCCATTTAGTGACTTTTCCGTCTTCTGGGGTCTCACTGTCTTCCATTAGATCCTTTTGGCAACTTAAAAAACACAGAAGACATAACCACTCTTAAGCTGTTTACCCAGGGTGTGACCCAAGCCACTTTTGCTCATTGCAGGGAATTAGTTACATGGGCCACCTAGATGCAATGGCCTTGAATAGTCCAGTGTGTATTCAGGAAGAAAAAAAGAACATAGATTTTGATGGGCACAT
Organism: Sapajus apella; assembly: GCF_009761245.1. Classification (NCBI taxonomy): domain Eukaryota; kingdom Metazoa; phylum Chordata; class Mammalia; order Primates; family Cebidae; genus Sapajus; species Sapajus apella. Next base: position 2,539,498 of record NW_022437085.1, on the reverse strand, counting down.
AGCATTGCCTTTGCCATTAGAGAAAAGAGAAGGTAGGGAGAAGACACAATGAAGAAGGTGACAAAAAGCTTCACATCGTAATCGTTAATTCCCTTTTGCTCTCAGATCAAGGTCTGGGAGGGCATATGCAATAGTAGGATGGCAGTGTCACCCAAATCCAGGTGTCACCGTTCACGTTATACCCTTTACAAATGGCATCTTCTGGAACACAAGTGTATGTCTTTGTCTTTAAAAAATGGTTTGGGGTTGCTTGGGACTTTGGGGGAAAATGTATGCTCAAAGTATAATTTTGGGGCTTCTTCAGAGACTAAACCAGAAAGCAGAATACAAAGTGGCAGAGAGCACTAGTAGTACAGTGACAGGATTTGATTTAAGACCAGCGAGACAGATGGCGGTGTGTTTTTTTTAGAAGTAAACCAGGAAACAACAGATTTGCAAACAAATTTTAACTGCTATAATTCTTCTAATGCCCCCCATGAGCAACACAAGTCACTGTGAATAAAATGTTTCTTTAAGGCAGCTGTACCTCAAGTGTTTTCCTTTCTACCTATTTAGAAGGAAGAGAGGCCCACTGCAATGATAATAAAATAATCTCACCACTAATATTATTGATACTGTGACCTCTACTCTGGTCTCTGAGCAACTGGAATTGGTGACATCTATAAAAGAAGAACATGAGGACAGCATAGGAAAATGTGTAAAAAAGTTTGTTTTACTTTCTGGGAGAATGAGGGTGGTTTCTGGCCTGGATCCTCATTCTGAAATGTAAGAATAAGCAAATTGAAGCATACATGCTTATCAGAGAAATATTTTCTCCCTTGGAATGGCTTTAATCCCAGTGGAATATTTGAAATAACTGCTCACTTTAAAAGAAGAAGAGAAACACTTCGCTAGTAATTTGCTGCTTCATTCGTATTAGGCTGTATACTCTGGTGGACCATCTAAAGCCTGCCACCACAATCTCACTTTTGCCCGTGGAGGTTATAAACATCCAGTTTTCATGAAATACATTTCAATGAATTTACTGGCTGCCATTGTGAGGAAGACCATTTTCCTGAATATTTAGGTTTGGAACTTCAATGATCAACTCGTTCCCACCTCATGTTCACCCAGCGGAATCTTTAGGGAATAGAACGGAGAGTGAGAAAGCTGTTGGTGGGAGCAGGTGAAGGCCAGGGTGCTTGTGAAAGATCCCCAAGGACAGATTTTACTTATCACAAACTCTGCTCAGATATTATTTTATTTTCCATTGTAACAGCTTCCCAAATAGTATTACTGCCTTTAAACTCTCCTTTTCAATTCATTCTACAAAATAATGCCAGATTGCCTTTTTAAAAGAACAGTTTGTCTCCTGTCATTCCTCTGCTCTAAATTATTAAATCATCTGAAATGTCTAAGATGATAAAACCAAATTTGCTAGCTATATATTTAAGGCTTTCCATATTTGGGGCTCTGCTTACCTTTTTAGTTTTACCTATCTGCCCCTCCAAATAATCAGCTGAAGTCTTGTCAGAATATGCTCTGGAATATCTTACCTTTAGACCTTCACTCTCACTGCGCTCTTCAGAATTCTCTTCTTTCTTTCCCCTCTCCCTAGCCATTGTGAAACCTACTCATTCTTCAAGTCTCAGCTCAACTTGTACCTGATCTTTGAAGTTTCCTTGAGTTTCCAAGTGAAAAGGAATTACTTTTATGTGTGCCTATAGCATATTGCTGGTACCCATATTTGACATTTATGTTATTCTGCCTCAAGTGTTAGTTTGTTATTTACAAGTCTGTCACTCGTCTGTGAGGAATCCTCAAAGACAAGGGCTGTATCTTTTTCATCTGTATATCTTCCACAAGACAGCACAGTGACTGGCTAAGAAGAGGTACTTGAGGAATGCTTGGTGACCTGGACTGATAGATTCCTCATTTTTCCCTTGTGATACAAGTGGTGATGGCTTGCTTATTGTGGCCACCAACTACATTTCTGCCAGTGAGGTCACAGGCAGAGGGTCAAGATACTCCCTTTCTGTACAGAAGCAATCGGGCTGAAAAAGCCATCAGGCACCATTTATTATAAAGTTATTATAAGAACAGCTTAGTGCGTTAAGAGGGAGGTTTGCAGAAAACTTGGGTCAACGTATATTCACCTTGTCACCTGCCAAGTTTCATTTTGTTTCTGTCTTCATTATTACCTATCTCAGGATCAAACATATATTCCATGCTTTCTAACTGTCCTATAGGTGGTGCTGTTACTTCTCTCTAGTTTGGGAGACTGAATATGCACCTAGAAAGATAGATACCATAACATATAGCATAATAGTTAAGATAAAAAGAATCTGGAACAAGACTGGCTGGCTTTAAATCATTCCTGCACCATGTACTAGCTGGGTGATCCTGGAAAATTTGTTTTACCTCTCTGCGATTCAAATTGCTCATATGCAAAAGGGCATAATAGTAATAGTAGTTGTCTTAAAGGGTTATCATAAGGATTAAATGAGTTGCTATACATAGAATGCTTAGTAAGTGCTTACAAATCGTATTATCACACAAAAATACAAAATAAGATAGTGTGGCCTAGTGTAATGAACAAAAGCTGTGGAGTCAGAAGACCTGGGTTATATCCTGACTGCTGTTCATTCACCTTGGCCAACACATATAGCCTCTCAGATTCTTGGTTTCCTAACTATAAAATGAAGTGTGGAACTAAATAATATACGATGTTCCTTCCAGCTCTAAAATGCTAGTGTTCAATATTGAATACAAGCTTCTTCCCCAGTAAGAGATGGTTTATTAAAAAAGAAAAAGAGAGAAAAGAATGTAATTCATATCTGCCAAGAGAGATTTTTCTTCTCCTTTTATCATTGGCTTCTGATAATCAGAAAATAATCACATGTATAGGAGTTTATTTTTATGCTTCCTCTCTTGACTTTCCATCTTCCAGTCACCATTTCACCACTGTTAAGGAAAATGAAAGCCTTCAAAAACAAGAATTCTTAAAAGCCACTGGTTGCAAAACAGCAGAAGTGATTTTCTAGTGCAGAGATTCAGCTCAGTGCAACTTTACTTGGAGATAATTTCATGTAATTAAAAATGCAATCTATCCAAAGAGGAATCTTCTTTTTGGAGAGAAAGGTTTTATTAACTAAACTGTTAATTGATATGAAGCTTTAAAATCACATTCTTTTTAAGACCTGTAAAACAAGATTGAAGTGAGCTTGAATGCAGTTACCATTTACAAGAATTTAATAACATCCAGTTATTAGCCCCGATGAAAGAGACATGCACATCTCAATGATTCCCAGATTCCATTTTCAATTTAGTTAACACTCTGGCAACTCTCTCTCCTTCTGCAATCCCCACCTACCACAGCAAAAATAAAGTGAAAGGAGGTATATATTTCCCCAGTTTTTACCTCTCCTTGGCTTTTAAAACTTGATTGCTTCACTTGTGAATCCCTCCTAAGGACCCATAAAGGCTGATCAACCGTCACTGCAGGTTGGCATATGTCCAACTTCTCTCTTTAAGGTGTTCGGACAATTCAGAGTGACAAGACTCAAAGGTAAAGAAGTGACTTTTCGTTGAAAGCATATTTCACCTTAAAGATACTGTGGTGGGAAGCTATCTGGATGCTGTTTTTATAGATAAAAATGGTCAGATATTGACAATTTTTTAGAAGTATATATATATATATTTAATTGTACTTTAGGTTCAGGGGTACGTGTGCAGATCATGCAGAATTGTTCCATAGGTACATACATCGGCAATGTGGTTTGCTGCCTCCATCCCCCTGTCACCTATATCTGGTATTTCTCCCCATGTTATCCCTCCCCAATCTCCCTATTCCCTCCCCTAGTCCCCCCCACCAACAGACCCCAGTGTGAGATGTTCCCCTCCCTGTGTCCATGTGTTCTGATTGTTCAACATCCATCTATGAGTGAGAACATGTGGTGTTTGGTTTTCTGTTCTTGTGTCAGTTTGCTGAGAATGATGGTTTCCAGATTCATCCATGTCCCTACAAAGGACACGAACTCAAAGTTTTTTATGGCTGCATAGTATTCCATGGTGTATATGTGCCACATTTTCCTTGTCCAGTCTATCATCGATGGACATTTGGGTTGGTCCCAGGTCTTTGCTGTTGTAAACAGTGCTGCAGTGATATTGACAGTTTTATGAGTCTACCTAATAACAGTGAGGCCTGGATCCAGATACACACTACTGGCTAATTGGCAGGGAAATGTTCATTCATGGCACTGGTCATTATTGTTTGGCACAATGGACAGGGTCTTGAATGGCAGGTTCAGTGAAATTGTATTTTTCTTTTGTTTTCAACTTGTATTTTAAGTTCAAGTGGTACATGTGCAGGTTTGTTACATGGGTAAATCATGTGTCATGAGGGTTCAGCTTAATTTTGTCACCTATGTAATCAGCATAATACTCAATAGGTAGTTTTTTAATCCTCACCCTCTTCTCACCCTCCAACCTCAGGTGGGCCCTGATATCTATTGTTCCCTTCTTTGTGTCTGTGTGTACTACAAGTTTAGTTCCCATTTATAAGTGATAACATGCAGTATTTAGTTTTCCATTCCTGCATTTGTTAGCATAGGATGATGGCCTCCAGCTCCATCCATGTTGCTGCAAAGGCCATGATTTAATTCTCTTTTGTGGCTGTGAATTATTCCATGGTGTATATATACCACATTTTCTTTATCTGGTATGCCATGGATGGACATCTAGGTTGATTCTATGTCTTTCCCATTGTGAATAGCACTGTCATGAACATATGCGTACATGTGTCTTTATGGTATAATGATTTGTATACCTTTGAGTATATATTGAATGATGAGTGATGAAATTGCTGGGTTGAATGGTAGTTCTATTTTTAGTTCTTTGGGAAATCCTCAAACTGCTTTCCACATTGCCTGGACTAATTTATATTACCACCAACAGCATATGTGTTCCCTTTTCTCCACAGCCTCACCAACATTTGTTGTTTCTTGACTTTTTAATAATAATAATTCTGACTGGTGTGATATGGTATTGCATTGTAGTTTTGATTTCCATTTCCTTAATGATTAGGGATATTGAGCATGTTTCCATATATTTTTTGGCCACATGGAGGTCTTCTTTTGAGAAATGTCTATTTATGTTCATTGCCCATTTCTTAATGGGGCTGTTTGTTTTATGCTTATTGATTTTTCTAAGTTCCTTGTAGACCATAAATATTAGACCTTTGTTGGATGCATAGCTTGCACGTATTTTCTCCCATTATGTAGGTTGTCTGTTAACTCATTTGATAGTTTCTTTTGCTTTGCAGAAGCTCTTTAGTTTAATTAGGTCCCATTTGTCAATTTTGGGGTTTCTTAGGAATTATATTTGGCATCTTTGTCATGAAATCTTTGCCAGGTCCTATGTTCATAATGGTATTTCTAGGTTGTCTTCCAAGGTTTTATAGTTTTGGGTTTTACATTTAACTATTCCATCTTGAATTGATCATTGTACATGGTGTAAGCAAGGGGTCCGGTTTCAGTTGTCTGCATATGGCTAGCCAGTTATCCCAGCACCGTTTATTCAATAGAGATACCTTTCACTATTGCTTGTTATCGTCAGCCATGTTGAAGATCAGATAGCTCTGGGTGTATAGCTTTATTTTTGGGTTCTCTGACTCATTCCATTAGTTTATGTGTCTATTTTTCTACCAGTACTGTGCTGTTTGGGTTACTGTAGCTTTGTAGTATAGTTTGAAGTAAGGTAATGTGATGCGTCTAGGCTTGTTCTTTTTGCTTAGGATCCCCTTGGCTATTTGGATCCATTTTTGGTTCCATATGAATTTTAAAATAGTTATTTCTAATTCTGCGAAGAATGTCATTCATAGTTTAAGAGGAACAGTATGGAATCTGTAAATTGCTTTGGGCAGTATGGCCATTTTAACAGTATTAATTCTTTTTATTCATGAAAATTGACTGTTTTTACATTTGTGTCATCTCTGATTTCTTTGAGCAGCATTTTATGATTCTCATTGTAGAGATATTTTACTTTCCTGGTTAGCTGTATTCCCAGGTATTTTATTCTTTTTGTGGATATTGTGAATGGAACTATGTTCTTGATTTGGCTCCAAGCTTGGATGTTGTTTGTGCATAGGAATGCTCTAATTTTTGAACATTGATTTCTGTATCTGAAACTTTGCCAAAGTAGCTACAAGATCAAAAAGTTTTAGACAGATACTCTGGGATTTTCTAGGTAAAGATTTATATCATCTGCAAACAGGGATAGTTTGACTTCCTCTCTTCCTATTTGAATGTCATTTATTATTTTTTATTTCATATTTTCTTTTTTTTAAATTTTACTTTAAGTTCTGGGATACAAGTACAGAATGTGTAGGTTTGTTACACAGGTATATATGTGCCATGGTGGTTTGCTGCACCTATCAACCTGTCATCTAGGTTTTAAGCACCACATGTATTAGCTATTTGTTCTAATGCTCTCCCTCCCCTTGCCCCCCACACCCCAACTAGTCCCAGTGTGTATTGTTCCCTTTGCTCTGTCCATGTGTTCTCAATAGTCAACTCCCACCTATGAGTGAGAACATACAGTGTTTGTTTTTCTGTTCCTGTGTTAGTTTGCTTGGGATGATTGCCTCCAGCTTTATTCATGTCCCTGCAAAGGACATGATCTCATTCTTTTTTATGGCTGCATAATATTCCATGGTTTATATGTAACACATTTTCTTTATCCATTCTATCATTGATGGGCATTTGGGTTGGTTCCATGTCTTTGCTATTGTAAGTAGTGCTGTAATAAACATATGTATGCATGTGTCTTTATAGTAGAATGACTCATATTCCTTTGGGTATATACCCAGTAATGGGATTGCTGGGTCAAATGGTATTTCTGGTTCTAGATCTTTAAGGAATTGTACACTGTCTTCCACAATGGTTGAACTAATTTACATTCCCACCAACAGTGTAAAAGCATTCCTATTTCTCCATAGCTTTGTCAGCATCTATTGTTTCTTCACTTTCTAATAATTGCCATTCTGACTGGCATGAGATGGTATCTCATTGCGGTTTTGATTTGCATTTCTCTAATGATCAGTGATGTTGAACTTTTGTTCATGTTTGTTGCATAAATGTCTTCTTTTGAGAAGTGTCTGTTCATATCCTCTGCCCACTTTTTGATAGGGTTGTGCGTGTTTTTCTTTTAAATTTGTTTAAGTTTATTGTAGATTCTGGACATTTGACCTTTCTCAGGTGGATAGATTGCAAAAATTTTCTGTCATTGTGTAGGTTGCCTGTTTACTCTGATGATAGTTTCTTTTGCTCTGCAGAAGCTCTTTAGTTTAGCTAGATCACATTTGTCAATTTTGGCTTTCATTGCAAGTGCTTTTGGCATTTTTATCATGAAGTCTTTGCCCAGGCCTATGTCCTGAATGGTATTGCCTAGGTTTTCTTCTACGGTGTTTGTTGTTTTGGATTTTGCATTTAGGTCTTTAATCTATATTCAGTTAATTTTTGTATAAGGTGTAAAGAAGGGATTTAGTTTCAGTTTTCTGTAAATGGCTAGTCACTTTTCCCAATACCATTTATTAAATAGGGAATCCTTTCCCCATTGCTTGCTTTTGTCTGATTTGTTGAAGATCTGATGGTTGTAGATGTATGGTGTTATTTCTAAGGTCTCTGTTCTGTTCCATTGATATATATGTCTGTTTTGTACCAGTACCATGCTGTTTTGATTACTGTAGCCTTGTAGGATAGTTTGAAGTCAGATAGCATGATGCCTCCAGCTTTATTCTATTTGCTTAGGATTGTCTTGACCATACAGGCTCTTTTTTGGCTCTGTAGGAAAATTAAAGCAGTTTTTTTCTAATTCTGTGAAGAATGTCAATGGTAGTTTGATGGGAATAGCACTAAATCTATAAATTACTTTGGGCAGTATGGCCATTTTCATGATATTGATTCTTCTTATCCATGATCATGGAATGTTTTTCCATTTGTTTATGTCATCTTTTATTTCCATGAGCAGTGGTTTGTAGTTCTCCTTGAAGAGGTCCTTCACATCCCTTGTAAGTCATATTCCTAGGTATTTTATTTTCTTTGTAGCAATTGTGAATGGGAGTTCAATCATGATTTGTCTATTGCTGGTGCATAGGAATGCTTGTGATTTTTGCATATTAATTTTGTATCCTGAGACTTTGCTAAAGTTGCTTATCAACTTAAGGAGCTTTTGGCCTGAGATGATGGGGTCTTCTAAATATGGAATCATGTTATCTGCAAACAGAGACTATTTGACTTTCTCTCTTTCTATTTGAATATGCTTTATTTCTTTCTCTTGCCTGATTTCCCTGGCCAGAACTTCCAATACTATGTTTAGTAGGAGTGGTGAGAGAAGGCTTCCTTGTCTTGTGCCAGTTTTCGAAGGTAATGCTTCCAGATTTTGCCTATTCAGTATGATATTGGCTGTAGATTTGTCATAAATATCTCTTATTATTTTGAACTATGTTACATCAACAGCTAGTTTATTTAGAGTTTTTAACATGAAGGTTGTTGAATTTTATTGAAGGACTTTTCTGCATCTATTTAGATGATCATGCAGTATTTGTCATTGGTTCTGTTTATGTGATGGATTATGTTTATTGATTTGCATGTGTTGAACCAGTCTTGCATCCCAGGGATGAACTCAACTTGATCACAGTGGATAAACTTTTTGATCTTATGCTGCTGGATTTGATTTGTCAGTATTTTTGAGGATTTTCACATTAATATTCATCAGGGATATTGGTTTGAAGTTTTCTCTTTGTTGTTGTTGTTGTGTCCCTGCCAGGTTTTGGTATCAGGATGATGCTGGCCTCATAAAATGAGTTAGGGAGGAGTCTCTCCTTTTTACTTGTTTGGAATAGTTTCAGAAGGAATGGTAACAGCTCCTCTTTACATCTCTGGTAGAATTCAGCCATGAATCAGTCTGGTTGGGTTTTGTTTTGTTTTGTTTGGTTTGGTTTGGTAGGTTTAATTACTACTTCAATTTCAGAACTTGCTATTGGTCTATTCAGGGATTTGACTTTTTCCTGGTTTAGTCTTGGGAGGGTGTATGTGTCTAGGAATTTATTCATTTCTTCTAGATTTTCTAGTTTATTTGCATAGAGGTGTTTATACTATTTTCTGATGGTAGTTTGTATTTCTGTGGGGTCAGTGGTGATATCCCCTTTATCATTTTTATTGTGTCTATTTGATTCTTCTCTCTTTTCTTCTTTATTATTCTAGCTAGTGGTCCATCTATTTTGTTAATTATTCAAAAAACCAGCTCCTGTATTCTTGATTTTTTGAAGGATTTTTGTGTGTGTGTGTGTGTGTGTGTCTATCTCCTTCAGTTCTGCTCTGATATTAGTTATTTCTGTCTTCTGCTAGGTTTTGATTTGTTTTCTCTTGCTTCTATACCTCTTTTACTTTGATGTTGGGGTATTGATTTGAGATCTTTGCAGCTTTCTGATGTGGACATTCAGTACTACACATTTTCCTCTTTACATTGCTTTAGCTGTGTTCCAGAGATTCTGGTACATTGTCTCTTTGTTCTCATTTGTTTCAAAGAACTTGAAATTCTTTCCTCAACTTGGTCTATTCTGCTGTTAATACTTCTGATTGTGTTTGTTATGAAATTCATGAAGTGAGTGTTTTAATCAGTTCAGTTTGGTTCTTTCTTAAAATGGCTATTTCATGTTTCGTCTCTTGATTCATATTACTGAACTTATTAGACTTCTTGGAATGGACTTCAACTTCCTCCTGAATCTTGATGGTCTTCATTGTCATCTAGATTCTTAATTCTATATCTGTGATTTTACCCATTTTATTCTGATTAAGAAGCATTGCTGGGAGTCAGTGTGGTCATTTGGAGATAAGGAGACACTTTAGCTTTTAGGGTTGCCAGTGTTCTTGTGTTCCTTCTCATCTGTGTGTGCTGATGTTCCTTTAATTCTGGTGTCATTTGAGTATAATCAGTTGGCTTCATTTGTAAATATTTTCAGAGGGCTGATGCTTTGTGCATGGTCTTTACTGATGGCTGAATTCTTGTCCTTGTTTTCACGGGAGGGTATATTAGCAAAGTATTTTTGATGTTGAAGCTTGGGCTGCAATCCAATAAATGGCACAGAAGCATAATGGCTTGTAGATGGGCTCTTAGCCACATGGCTCCTCAGCATTTTCTTGTGTTTACAGCCATGCTCTCTCTCTTTGCCCTGAGAATGTGAACTCCTCTGGTACTCAAACGCTGGCTACAGATCTCAGCCTGGCACTCCTGGGCTGCACACTGAAGCCCTGGGCCTAGCTCAGGCTTATAGTTCCCTCCCAGCTTGGAGACAGCCAGCACAGGGACCTTGGCAGTGGCAATGACAGAGGGCTTCTTGTCCCTTGAGACCCTCACCCCATAGAAATGAGGGGCCACTGCCAATCAAAAAAATTAGCTTGGTGTGGGGTGGCTGCATTATGGGCCCAAACCAGGGACCCTGCCTAGTGATTAGCAATGGGGGCAGAAAGCTCACAGGGAAGACAGTCTGGTCTGTTCTCCACAGGGTGTCTGTGGCATGCTGGAGATATGAGTAAAGTTCTGAGGCTTTTTGTTTTTTCCCCACCTAGTAGCAGCAAGGGCTGATATCACTGCATTGACAGTGGCAGATGGGCTGTCAGTTGCCTCTGGGATCTCCATGCCAGAGACACAAAGTTACTGCCAAGGGGTATGTTCAACCTGTAGTGGGGCAGTTGTATTGAGGGCCCAAGTCAGCAGGCCTGCTTGGTGAAGAACAGGGGTTTGGGGTCTCACAGGGAAGAGAGACTAGGCTCCTCTCCATTTGGCAGTTGTGGTATGCTGGGGGAGCCAGCAAAATGATCAGTCTTTATTCTTTTTCCATCCTGAGGGCACCAAGGGTAGTACCACTGCAGTGGCAATGGCACAAAGCCTGTGTTGTTTGTCTCTGGGATTTCCTCCCCAGAGAAACACAGAGCTGCCACTGACTGAAGTACTCAGGTGAGGGGAAAGTGTCTTTGCTGGTGGCCCAGGTCAGGGGGCCCTGCCCAGTAAGGAGCAGCAGGGGCAGGGATGCATGTGGATAACAGTCTGGCTGCTTTTCCACAGGCAGCTGCATATCCTGGAGGTCTGTGGTAATTATTGGTCTCTTCTCTCCCTCCCCAGTCTGAGAGCAGTAGGGGCAGGGGCTGAAGTAGTGGAAAAAGCTGTGGGCCTTTTGGTTACTTCTGGAAGCTCTGTCCCAGCGAAATACAGAGCTACTACTGGCTTAAATGCTCATGCAAGTATGGGATGTCTGTGCGGGGTCCCAGGCCAGTGGGTTTTGCCTGGTGCTGAGTAGCAGAGATGGGGAAGTGAGCTCTGTGGTTCATCTGCTCCTCAGCACCGTGGATATAGCCCTTATCCTGGGGACATATGAGAGAACATGGCCTTCCTTATTGGCTGAGCTATGGCAGCTGGTGCTGCGGTGCTCAGGGATACATGAACCTTGGGGCTCCACATGGGCCTGAGAGGTGATTCTGCTCACAGTACCTATACCTCTCCATGTCAGTCTGGAGGTACCAGGGGGAGGGGATCAGAGGGGTTCTCCTGTCCCCAGAATTGCAATGAGCTAAAGCAAAAGTGTAGCTCCCTGGGGGTTCTCACTCACTCACCATTTTCCTACTGTGGGGAGCCTCCCTTGGCTCCATGACAATCCCAGATCAGCGACTGTCTTGTCTCACTCTACTTTGCTCTCTATGGGTCACATTGCTTGCTTGGTGAATTCCAACATGTCCTCCTGGAAAATTTCATTGGAGAGCTTGTGTTTACTGGCCATCCTATCTCCTGTCCATGAGATTGGCATGCACTAGCTGCTTCTAGTCAGCCATCTTAGCACCTTCTGCAGTGAAATCTTTTCTAGTGTTTGTGCATTACAGTGTCCTCTATAATATAACCTGTTTCCCTTTCACCATTTTCTTCTTCATGTTTTATTTTTTTCTTTTACTTTGTTTCTCTTCTTTTTCTCTATTCTGCTCTCCTTTTGTGTTGCTTTCCTTTTGTGCTACTTCTCACACTCTTGCTCTTGCTTTCTGTAGCTAAGTAGTAAAGAATAGAAATTAGAACCCTGCTTTCACCACTCACATTTATATGACCCTGGACAACACTCTTTTTCTGCTGTAGATTCTCCATCTGTGAACTTGAACAGTGATACATACTTCATCAGCTTGTTGAAAACATTAAATGAGATAATGTGAGGGCAGAGCAAGAGAGCAGAATAGAAGCCTACACCATTTGTACTCCCTGAAGGAACACCAATTTTAGCAACTACCTACATAGAGAAAAGCACCATCACAATAACTAAAAAATCAGGTGAGCAATCACAGTACCTGGTTTTAACTTCATATCTCCAAAAGCGGCATTGAGAAAGGTTAGAGAAACAGTCTTGAATCACTGATGCCAGCCCTCCCTTATCCCCTGGCAGCAGCCCTGCAGTGAAAAGTATCTGTACACTTAGGGGAGGGAGAGCACAGTGACTAGAGGACATTATATTGAATTCAGTGCTACCCTGTCACAGCAGAGAGCAAAGCCACACTGGGCTCAGCTAGCATCCACACATGGAGGAAGCATTTAGACCAGTCCTATCCAGTGGGGAATCACCTATCCCATAAAGTTTCTCAGCAAGCCTCACCATCACAGGTCAAAGTGCTCTAGGGTGGTAGGTAAACTTGAAAGGCAGTATAAGACACAATGAGTGTAATTCCTGGACAGCTCCTAGTGCAGGGCTGGGCTCAGAAGGAGAGTACTAGGGTGGAACATGACCTAGGAAGATACCAGCCAGGGTGGCCAAAGGTGTGCTTGCCTTACCACTCTCCCAGCCCCAGGCAATGCACCTCATGACAATAACAGTATCTCCTTCCTTCTGCTTAAGGAGAGGAGAATGAAAAGTATAGAGGACTTCACCTTGTATCATGAAAAACAGCTCAGCCACAGTAGGGTTGAGCACCAGGCAGAATCATGAGGCTCCCAGTTTTGGCCCTTGCTCCTGAATGATGTTTCTAGACACACCGTGGTCCAAAATGGATCTCATGGCCCTGAATCAAAGATGCCAGTCCTGGCAGGATCAGTCACCTACTGACTTAAAGCCCTGGGGCCCTGAGTAACCAGCAGCAATACTCAGACAGTATACTGTGACCCCTGGGCTCTGAGATTTGGTGACTTCAGGTGTGATCCAGCACATTCTCATCTGTGGTGGCCATGGTGAAAGACTCCATCTGTTTGAGAAAAGCAGAGGAAAAAGTAAATTGGACTTTGCCTTGCACCTTAGATACCAGCTTGCCCACAGTAAGGTGGAGCAACAAGCAGGAGCTTGGGGTCCCCAAATCTAGGCCAAGGCTCTCAGGAAGCATTCCTGGACCTGTCTTGAGTCACGGGGGAGCCCACTATCCTGAAGAGTGAGTCCTGGGCCTGGCAGAATTCACCACAAGCTGACTGAGGAGACTTTGAGTTTTTTTTTTTTTTTTTTTGATTTGTTTGTTTTGTTTTTTGGGGTTTTCTTTTAGATGTAGTCTTGCTCAGCTGCTCAGGCTGGAGTGCAGTGGCGTGATCTTGGCTTACTGCAACCTCTGCCCCACAGGTTCAAGCGATTCTCCTGCCTCAGCCTCCTGACTAGCTTGGGCTACAGTTACACACCACCACACCCAGCTAATTTTTGTATGTTTAGTAGAGATGGGGGTTCATCATGTTAACCAGGATTGTCTCCATCTCTTGGCCTCATGATCCACCAGCCTCCACCTCCCAAAGTGCTGGGATTACAGGCATGAGCCACCACGCCTGGCTGAGCCCTTGATCCTTAAGTGTACACAAATGGTAGCCTGGCAGAACACCCCTGGTGGGGTGGTGCTGATGCCCACAGGGAGGGGCTTCTTTGCCTGTGGAAAGGGGAGTAAAAAGTGGGAAGAACTTTATATTGTGGTTTGAGTGCCAACATATCCACAGTAGAATATAATATCAGGCAAATTTCTAAGGCCTTTGATTCCAACACCTGGCGCCCAGAAGGCATCTCGGGACCCACCTGGGGCCCGGGGAAGCTCTTCAATCTGAGGAGAAGAATACAAACCTGGCTGGATTTGCCGTCTACTGATTGTGTAGCCATAGGGCCTTGAGTAATAATAGTTGTTAGCCAGGTAGTGGTTACAGCAAGCCTTGGACAAGATGCAATGATGTGCTGGCTGCAGGTCTGACCCAGTCCTAGGAGTGGCCAGAAGGGTTCATGCATAATCACACCCCCAGTTCCAGGCAGCTCAGCATAAAGAAACTCTCTATATTTGGGAGAAAATAAGGGAAAAGAATAAGAGTCTCTGCCTTGTAATCTAGAGAATTCTTCCAGATCTTAACCAAGACCACCAAGATGGTGTACCTCTATGAATCTGCAAAAACCCCAGCGATATTGGGCTTGGGGACCAAGTCCCTTCAAACACCTACAAAGCCTTCTCAAGAAGGATGGGCATAAATAAGTCCAAACTGTAAAGACCATAATAAATATCTATTCAATACCCAGACACCAACAAACATCTACAAATATCAAGATCATCTAAGAAAACATGACCTCACCAAATAAACTAAATAAACCATCAGGGACCAGTCATGGAGAAACAGAGACATGTGAGCTTTCAAACAGGTAATTTAAAATTGCTATTTTGAGGAAATTCAAAGAAATTAAAGATATCACAAAGAAAAAATTAAGAATTATTTCAGAGAATTTTAACCCAGAGGTTGAAATAACTAAAGAGTACAGAAGAAATTCTGGAGTTGGAAAATGCAATTGACATACTGAAAAATACATCACAATCACTTAATAGCAGAATTTGTCTAGCACTAGAAATAGTGAGCTTGGAGACAGCCTATTTGAAATTGCACAGAGGAGACAAAAAAGAATAAAAACAATGAATCATGCCTGCAATATCTAGAACACAGGAACAGAAAACCAAACACCACATGTTCTTATTCATAAGTAGGAGCTGAACAATGAGAACACATGGAAACAGGGAGGGGAACAACACAAGCCAGGGGCCTGTCGAGGGGTGGGGGATAGGGGAGGGATAGCATTAGGAGATATAACTTATATAGATGATGGGTTGATGGGTGCAGCAAACCACCACGGCACATGTATACCTATGTAACAAACCTGCACATTTTACACATGTACCCCAGAAATTAAAGTATAATTTTTAAAAAACTGGGCAATGAAAAAAATCCCTCAACAAAATAAAAAACATATATGACAGACCCATCACTAGTATCCTACTAAATAGGGAAATGCAGAAAGCCTTTTTTTGTTTTCTAAGATGTAAACATGACAAGGATGCTCACTTTCACCACTGTTATTCAGCGTTGTACTGGAAGTTCTAGCTAGAGCAATCAGAGAACAGAAAGATATAAAGGACATACAAATTGGAAAGGAAGAAGTCAAATATCCTTGTTTGCTGATGATATAATTTTTTAATTGGAGAAACTTACTTAAAAACTCCACCATAAAACTATAACAACTGATAAATTCAGTTAAATTACAGGTCACAAAATCAACATAAAAATCAGTAGCATTTCTATATGACAACAGTGTACAATATGAAAAAGAAATAAGTAATCTCATTTACAATAGCCACAAATAAAATTAAATATCTAGGAATTAACTTAACCAAGGAAATGAAAGATCTCTACAATGAATATTATAAAACACTTATGAAATAATTTGAAGAGGACACCAAAAAATGGAAAGATATTACATGTTTATGGATTGGAAGAATCAATATTGTTAAAATGTCCATATGACCTGAAGCAATCTACATATTCAATGTAATCCCTATCAAAATACCAAACACATTCTTTATATAAATAGAAAAAAATTATCCTAAAATTTATATGAAACCACAAAAGTCCCAGAATAACCAAAGCTATCCAAAAAGAACAAACCTAGAGGAATCATATTCCCTGACTTCAAAGTATATTAACAGAGTTATAGTAAACAAAACAACACAGTAACAGCATGAAAAGAGATACATCGACCAATGAAACAAAATAGAGAACCTAGAAGAAAATCCACACACCTTTAGTGAACTCATTTTTGACACAGTTGCCAAGAAAACATACACTGGGGAAAGGACAGTCTCTTCAATAAATGGTGCTGGGAACATTGGACCCCTATAGAAAAATTAAATCAAAACAAATTTCCTAAATCTAAGACCCCAAACTATGAAACGGCTACAAGAAAACATTGGGGAGAATCTCCAGGACATCGGTCTGGACAAAGATTTCTTGAGCAATACCCTACAAGCTCAGGATACCAAAGCAAAAATGGACAAATGGGATCACATCAACTTAAAAATCTCATGCACAGCAAAGTATACAATCAACGAAGTGAAGAGACAACCCACAGATTGGGAGAAAATATTTTCAAACTGTTCATCTGACAGAATGTATAAGGAGCTCAAACAACTCTATAGGACAAAAAATCTAATAATCTGATTTAAAAAGTAGGCAAAAATTTTGAATAGGCATTTCTCAAAATAAGGCATACAAATGGCAACCAGGCATATGGATAAGTACTCAACATAATTGATCATCAGACAACTGCAATCCAAGACTGCAATTGGATATCATCTCACCCTAGTTAAAATGGCTTTTGTGCAAAAGGCAGGCAATAACAAATGCTGGCAAGGATATGCAGAGAAAACCCTCATAAACTGTTGGTGGGAATGTAAATTAGTACAACTACTGTGGAGAACAGTTTGGAGGTCCCTCAAACAAATAAAACTAGAGCTACCATATGATCCAGCAATCCCACTTCTGGGTATATACCCTAAAAAAGAGAAAACGATATATCAAAGAGCTATTTCTCTCCCATGTTTGCTGCAGCATTGTTCACAATAGCCAAGATTTGAAAGCAACCTAAGTTTCCATCAACAGATGAATGAATAAAGAAAATGTAGTACTTACATGCAATGGAGTACTATTCAGCCCTAAAAAGGAATGTGATTCTTTCATTTGCAACAACATGGTTAGAACTGGAGGTCATTATATTAAGTGAAATAAGGCAGGCACAGAAAGAAAAATTGCATGTTCTCACTTATATGTGGGATGTAAAAATCAAAACAATTGAATGCATGGAGATAGAGAGTAGAAGGATAGTTACTAGAAGCTGAGAAGAGTAGTGGGGGGTTGAGAGGAGATGAGGATGTTTAATGGGTTCAAAAAACAGTTAGAATGAATAATACCTAGTACTTGACAGCTTAACAGTGTGACTCTAGTAAAAATAATTTAATTGTACGTTTAAAAATAATGAAAATATTATAGCGGAATGGTTTGTAACATTGAGGATAAATGCATGAGGCAATGAATACCCCATTTTCTATGTTGTAATTATTATGCATTGCATGCCTATACCAAAATATGTCATGCACCTCATAAATATATACACCTACTGTGTACCTACAAAAATAAAAAAATTAAAAACAAATTTTAAAATTGAGATAATGTGTATAAAATATTTAGTGCTGTACCTATTACATAATACACAATTAGGTTTACGATTCACATTCTTTTCTTTTTTTTTCTTCTTTCATATTTTGTTTCTTTTTTACATGTTATTATTTTTCCCTGCCTCTTATTCTCATCAGTATTAAACTCCTCTGTTCAGCACTCCTAGATTGTCTCAGTAACTGGACAGCTTTGTGCAGATATTTGACAACCTGGACTCTGTTAACACATCCAGCCATAGAGCCTTTCCCAACTCCGTTTTCCATATTTGATTCTTCTTTTCTACTTGCTCCCGTAGAAGTTTATGCAAATTACTATGGCAGTGCCTATCACAACGTTAGTATGGATATACCCAAATAGATACTGAGCCCCTAAGATCAAAGATATGTTTTTCTTGTCTTCATTATTTCTGGGTCCTATAACTGAGCCTATAACTCAACAAATAAACATATCATATTTATAAAATTAGTTTTCACCAGTCTGGAGAAGATTTATATTTGGGATTTATGTCTGCATAGCTGATATAAGTCAACTCTGATGTCTTTGCTCAATTGCAGGCAGCCCCAGAGAGAAGTCACATAATGGCCCACTCTGAGCATCTTTTAAAAAGGGCAAATAATTCTAAAATATGTAGGAACGAATTGTGTAAAGATCAGGAGATGTACAGTGGTCATACTTCAAGTCCCCTCTCAGCCCTACGGTTCTATTTTAACAAGCCATAGACCTAGTGTATCTTGGGAAATACTTGATAATTATGATAAATTATTATTTTTGTTACCTTTCTGTCAAAAGGTTTCAGATAACAGAATAAAGATTAATAATCTTCTTTTGTGTTTCTCCTGGGGGAGAGGGGATAGGTGAAGGATAGTATTTTGTTTTCCAATTTTGCTGACATATTGGCCTCTCTCCCACTTCTGAAGATCTGCCCTTTCTACTTTTCGGTTTTACAACTAGACTGTTTCCTGTGTGGCTTGCAAGCTATTTCCAGTGGAAATTAGATATAATCTCTTCCATATAGGATTTCAGGAAAGAATTCTAAGAAAAAGTTGAAAACCTTTGAATCAACACATTTCAAGGCTTATAGACACATAAGTCTGTAGATTCTGAAGAAAGAGTAAAATCTAGGTATGTGGTTGTGGCTGTCACTGGTGTAAGCAGAAGGTGATAAGTTGGAATGGGTTTCTTTAGGAAATGATGAAGAAAATAGATGAGAGCAGGAAGAAAGACTTAACCATGTATCAGAGAGATTACACAATGTTCCTGGAGGCCTGAACACTGAAGCAGATTGCTAAAGGTGGTGGGAGACAAAATGAGAGGAAAGTAAATTGACTTGCTTACTTGCTAACCAAGGTACAATAAAAGGGAAGTAAGGAGACATAAGAAAATGAACATGTAGGGGTCAAAAAAGTCCTACTAAGCGTCTTGCTTTCAAAGTTGTGATCAAGGTAAATTGTCTTGACTCAGACTGTTTCCAAGAATCTTAACATAAAGAAAAACCTGGCCATACTTAAGGATGCATTCATCCCCAGAACAAGTTAGTACAGCTGACTAATTTCAAATGAGAGCCCATCTTATCTCGACAACTGCTCCAAACTGATCAAGAAAATGTATGCCAAAATGAGAAACATGTGAGAATCGTAAGATATAGTATAGACTCTTTGTGGACCTATTAACAAGCATCTGTGTGACCTTGGACAAGTCACTTTCTCTATTTCTTTGTTCTGTTCTCCGAAATGAAGACAATTAAATTCTGCCTTCAATACCTCATAATTTGTTGTGAAAATCAAATGCGCTGGCACTGAAAACTATGATTATGGGGATTTCTGTCAGGTTACCGAGCTCAAGTCCTAGGGATTTAAGCTCTATCACCACTATTTAGAAGTAATTTTTTCTTTTTTTTTTTTTTCCAGAAAGATAATAGAAGACTGTTGCATATAGACCCAGTAGTCATGGCTTCAATTGTTTTATACACATAGTCTTGCTACAGTCTAGAACTTGTTTGGCAGGCTGGCAGCAACATTGCCAATAGTTTGTATAATAATTTTTAAAGCTTTAGAGATGATAAATCCATGTACTTCCTGTGGTATTGATTATAAAAGCATAATGAAAGCTCAGAGATCAGGACTGTTCTGTGTGTACATTCTGCATGGTTCCAGGGGAAATAAAACTGACATAAACCAACTCAGTAGCCTTAACGCTGTGCTAATCCCAAAAGCCAAGGTCTTTATGAGCAGAGAGCACAGAATGAGCTTCTAGAAGTGAGCAGAGATCTCGAGATGTTTACATTTTACTTAACAAAGAAGGGGCCAACTGTCCTTTGTATTAAAAAATGACATACTTTGGACCCAGTAACAGTCTTCTGTTAGTTATTCTTCAGCAGTCAGGGTGGATTTGTACTGAGCCATCCTTATAATCTTACTTAAGCCAAAATCTCCCTTAGTGTGGTGACTCAATGAACTGAGGTTAGGACGCAGTCAGTGGGCTGAGCTAGAGCACCAGCTATAGCTGCTTAAACAATTTTTCTTGGTATATGTCAGCCTTCTACTTTAGCTTTGTTAATACTGGTTTCTAACCAAATGGGCTATTTGGTCCAGTTCAAATGAAACAATGTTGTTTGCAAATTTTTATTCATAGTTACCTGAACATATCTTAAGAGGCATATTGGTACAATCCTTCAATGCACATGGCCACATCCGTGTGTGTGTGTGTGTGTGTGTGTGTGTGTGTGTGTGTGTGTTCATTGGTATAACGCTTAGTGCCACCCATGATGTTAGGAGAATCATTAGCTATGGAAGGAAAATTAGCTAAGTAAATTCATTCTATCATGTGGCTTTGCCATCCATCTGCAAGGGTCTCTGAGTTTTCTAACACATCATCTGGCTCCTGCTGGCAGTTATGGGAAGATATAATGGAAGATACATGGAAAGATTTTGTGGTTCAGGCCTAGAAGTAGTTCATGTCAATTCTACCCACATTTCAATGTCCGGACTCTATCACACTGCAAGTAAGGGTCTTAGAAATGTAGTGGAGCTTTTTTGTATTAAAGGAAAGGAATTAGATTTTGGTGAACGCATTGCAGTCTCTGACATACCAGTTTGTCTGAAAATGGAGTTTGAAAATTTTTTTGTTTCATTTTTATTTTGTATGATTTCTAGAAGGAAAAATAGTGAGATATTGAAATAATGTTTCCTTGATGATGTACATATTAAAAGCCTATAGAATAATAGATAACAGAATGAACTTTGATGTCAGAAAGATTTAGCTTCAAGTTCTAGTCCTTGTACCTCTAGCTGTGTGACCTTAGGCAATTCGTGTAATGGGGCCTCAAAATGTTGTTGTGAAGAGTCAATGAAAAGATTAGTGTAAAGTTCCTTATCTTGGAGCTGACAGTATTATGATTAGTAATAATAGTAGCAGCATGTTGGCAAGTAAAACATAGATTGGTCTGTGAGGAGTCAGAGGCATGAGAAGTAGATACAGTTAAGATCCATGCGGAATGAGATATGCAAGTACACATTCAGATTAGCAATTACAAAGGATAATGGCTTTCAGTAAACCTTTAGGATATTGGCTAGTATAGTAAGTTTTCTTTCAGCTTTGGGAGTGTTGTGGTTCTCCCATGGTGCGGTTCTCCCAGGTCTTTAGACCTTACTATTGAGTTTTAAGTTCTAGAAAATCTCCAGAATTGCTGCTGTTTGATGCTAGGCCCTGTCTCTACCTATGCTACTCCATGAGATCTCTCTGGGCAGTATTATTTTCAATTCAACACTTTTTTTCCTACCTGATCATTATGTATCAAGTCACATACTACTAACTATCATACCATCATACCATATCCCTTCCCCCTTCAACCTCTCTCCATGGAGTCATATCTTCAGGAAACCTGTCTTTAATTAGTTCCGTTCTTATTCTTCTTTCTCACTGGCTCAAAAAATATTGATTAGTTGACTTTGTAATTATATATTTTTCAGTTCTTTGAGAAGATAAGTCAAGTTTTGTATTGTATTTACGTGTTTGGACAAGAATTAGATGGTCAGATTCTGAGATGTATAGACAAAAGAGCTTTCCATATTTTCTTTGTGTCCCCTGTAAAGTACCTAAAATTGACTTTTCACACAGTAGTCATTCAGGAAAGGTTGAGTGATTCACTGCCATTTTGTTATATCACTAGAGTACTGCCAGAGTTTTCAAGTAGAGCTGCAAAAACAGTCCTTGTACTTCCTACTGCTTCTCTAGAGAAGGGAGAACTGATAATGGCTAGAATTGGCTGGAAAATTTCTCAAACTTATTCACAAGGCCCCTAGAAAATAGTGCCTGTTTAGAACACATGGCTGAATAGTGCTTTGGAAGTTGGACAGATTTTTTTGGGTACCAAAGGACTTTGCAAATGAGCAACATTGTGTATAAGTGTGAGGTCACTGTCTGGGCCAGGATCCACAAGGGATCATAGGAAATACTGAGAATTGGCTTCCATAGCAGTAAATGAATTCTGTTCTACTTGAGTTGTTCTAAGAAATAGAGCAATAGGACTTGGCATTCCTGTAAGTGGAAGGGTTTGAAAGCCACAAGGCAGTAAGTGATTGAGGTTAAAGTCATTAGAGGAATGGTGTTTAACACACTGTTAATTGGGTAATGGGGAAGAAGGTATCTGGGCAGTCCAGAGAGACACAATGCTTTAAACAGAAGAAAAGAATCTGGCCTACACTAAATTGTGTGGTAAAAAGCTGTATATTTTTCTTTTGTGCAATGCATCATTTCTCACTAAATAGATTGACAAGTAGTCATCTTGTTTCTATTCAGGCCAGCAGAACAGGAGAGAGGTTCTTGGAGAAGTGTCATTGTAGATAAAGAAAATCCTTATGTATTGTCCTTTGCAAACTAAGTTGCCATTCTTTACTACTGTAACTGCCATTCAGCAGACATTTACTAAGGAAACGCTGATTCTATACTATACTCTGTTTGAGGGGATGAGAATTCAGCAGTGAAAAATGGAGGTGGCCTCTGACCCCTGAAAAGAAGACACATAAATGGCTGACCACCACATGTCACACTATGAGATTTGTCTCTTGAAAGGAGAAGAGTTTGTGGCACTGAGATTTACTGTTACCCTTATGATCATCAGTAAACTTTCTACTTTGTAAAATCACATAATTTTTGTCTCTAAAAGTGACAAAAGCTAAAATCCCACAATAAGAAATGATTGATTTTTGATTATTTCATTCATTTTCATTTGTATTACATAGATGTACATAAACATTTATTAATGCACTGTATGTATGCGTATGTGTGTGTATATATATACTATATATTAAATATATATATTATATTCAATCCTGTATTTTTTATGGTAAGTTAAATAATTTTATGTTATTAAAACACCACAAATATTTTAATGGCTGAGTAGCATTCAGTTGTGGATACATCATATTTTACTCAACCATTCTCCAATTAACAAGCATTTCAAATAGTAAACATTTTTGAAATGTTTAGGATAGACAAACAATTGAGTTTGCCTCTATTAGTTAGTTTCTTTAAAAGACTTATTGACTGCAAGAAAAACAGAGAGGGAGAAAGGAAGGAAGGCAGAGATGAAAAGAAAGGGGGAGGGAGGGAGAGAAAGAGGAAGGGAAATACAGGGGAAAAAAGAGAGAGACACTAGATCTGGATAACCAGATCTGATTCTGTTATATAATGCTAAGAATAATACTGCCAAGATTCTCTTTGGTGATCATTTGTCAATCAGTTTCTCTATATAACTACTATGACCTTAACATTAGGACCTCATGGATATTGATGGCCAATATCAGAGCATAGTCTTTCCCCTTTGGTCTTCATACTATTTGAGAATTTGCCTTTGGTGGGATTTGGAAGATCACGGAATCAAAATTTGACATTGAGAAACCCTGGAAATTTTAGTAAGAAGGCAGGGGAAGCTATAAGATTTTTTCCTTTCCTTGGCTAGGAGACTAGGGTATTGCAGAATTTGAGGCAACACAGTTCAGAAGACTTTCCTGACTTCTGATACCAACTGCAAGTTTGGAGAAGTTCCTAAAACCACACTCAGTTGCATGATTAAGGACTCACAGAATTTACTGAAAGGTGTTATAGCCATAGTTATGAATTATTACAGCAAAGGGAAACAGATTAAAATCATTCAAGAGAAGATACACATGAGGCTGAGTCAAGAAAAGTTGCAAATACAGAGCTTCTGGTTGTCCTTTCTTATGTAGTTATGGGTAGCATTATTTTTATCTGTATCAGTGTTTGACAATATGCAGTGTATTGCCAACTGGGAAAGGTCATCTGAGCCCTGGTGTCCAGAGTTTTTATTACAGCTGCATGGTTGACTGCCTACATGACTGATCCTTAGTTTCTACACTCTCTAGTGGTAGAGCTGTTACCATGTGAGTGGCCTGTAGACTCCATTTCTTTAAAGTGGAGTGAACTCTGCATGGCCCAAAGCCCTTTCATAAGTTGTATTTTCCATCTAGTAGTCAAGGCCCCTAGGTAAACAAAGACACTCTGTATCAGGCATGACATTCTAAAACCTTAGCTACTCCTTCCCAGAAGCCCAGATCAAAGGCCAGCCCTTTTTCTGGGCAAAGTTAAATTCTTTACTATACAGATACCCTGTTTAGTGGAGACCTTCCCTTAATGATTTTCTACTAGAACGTGGCATGCTGTGAAGAAAACCGCTGAGGAAGCTGATACTATATTTTATCTTCTGGAAGGTAGGTGGTGACTTAAGCCCATAGAACACTGGTCAGTGTTCCACGACACTTTGCTTTGCCTACTCTTCTTTTTCTGCAGGGCTGTCCAGGTCTAAGTACAAGTAGAATAGGTAGTTACGTGGTGTGACATGAGATATGAGGAAAAAAATGTCTAACAACAAACCTATTTTCTCATACATTGGGGGCCACAGAATACCTGAACCAAATAACCCCTTAACGATCATCTAGTTTGGGGGTTGGCAAATTATGTCCTAGGGTCCAAACCTGGCTCTCTGCTTGTTTTTGTAAATAAAGTTTTATTGGGAAAAAGAATCATGCTTATTCATTTATATATTGTCTATAGCTGCTTTCATGCTATAATGGAGAGTTTAGTAGTTGTGACAGAATATATAGCTGCAAAAACACTAACTGGCCCTTTACAGAAAAAATGTTTGCTGACCTTTACACTAGCTCAATTATATCATTATGCAGATAGAGAAAATGAAGCCCAAATTAGAGAACTTCTATTAAACTAGGCAAATATCTATTGAATCCCTACTCTGTGCTGGGCACGATTAAAGACACTTGAGATACATTAGTGAGCAAAACAAATCACAAAATGTTATGTTAATTATACTAACAATTATACTAACATTATACTAATGTTAGCAATTGATAGTGCCACAGAAAGAGACTAACAAAAGGAAAGTGGATTAAAGGAAAGTAAGGAGTGTGGAATAAGTAGAGGAGTTGAATTTAAATAGGCTGATAAGAGTAGGTTTCACTGAGAAGTCAGGCTTTGAGAAAAGACTTGAAGAAAGTGAGAGTGAGCCTTGGAGACAACTGGGGGTAGACCTTTCCAGGCAAAGGGAAATGTTGAAGCGAAGGCCTGAGGCAGATATGTTCCAAGAACAGCAAGGAGGCCAGTTTGTTTGGAGTAAAGTGAATGACAAGGAGGGTAGTAGTAGATGAAGGAAGAAAGGTCATGAGGGTACCAGATGTCATGGAACTCATAAAGCCACTGGGGAGGCTATGAATGAAATAGGGAGCCACTGTAGATTTTGAGCAGAGGAGTGACATGATATGACAGATTTTTAAAGGATATTTATACCTCTACCATTAAAAATAGGTCATTAGGGGATGAGGGTGAAAGCAGGGGACCAGTTAGGAAGCTATGCTAGTAAACTAGCCTAACAATGATGTTGACTTTGACCATCTTGGTAGCAGTAGAAGAGGTGAGAAGTGATCAAATTCCAGATTTACTTCGAAGGTACAACTAACAGGATTTGTTAAAGGTTTGGATATTGGGTATAAGAGAAAGTGGAGAATCCAGGCTTTTAGCTTGAGTAACTGAAAAGATGAGGTTGTGAAAGTCATGTAGGAAGTTGGTGGAAGAGGAAAGTCTTGAAACCAGGCTCCCCTAATTCCCAATCTAGTGTTCTTTCCACTAATATGACTGGGCTTCCTGGGGATGCTGATATGACTCTTAGACAATGGAAGCTGGCCTAAGGCCTGTGCAGCAGTAGCAGTGTGCAAATGATAAACGCTGTCGCAGAGCTATGGCTATTACAGAGTATCACTATTTTCAGGTTTATTTCTAGGTTTATCTCTCAGAGTACAGGGAAGGAAAAATTTCCTTAATATTTAGCTCAAGCTCATTTAAAAGTCTCCCCTTGACCAGCTTTGATAAAGAGAAGAAAGCAAACATAATGGCCCTGCTTGAATCTCATAAGATAATAAATATTCCTAGTGAACATAATTGTTTTTAACCTTTATGCCAGGTACAATAAATGTCAAAGGGAAAGATAACCCAGCACTCTGTTGAAATGGCTTAAATAATAGGCCCCAGTTTGCTTTAATGGGAATTTACCCAGTAGACACACTCATATAACAAATGAGAAATCCCTAATGAGAGTTGCATTATTTCTATTGGCTTTTATGCCATACTTAATTGATTGCCATCATGCACAGCTAATTAAGAGCATGATAATCTGAATGAGGTATTTTCAGCCAGTGCAATGGTGCCTACTTTAAAACAATGACTTCTGGAAGCCCATATCAAGGTGGCTGGCAGGTTACTCTGTAGCTGGGGACTGCCCCATTAGAAAGCACTATTCTGCACTTCTGCACTGACCAATCTAATCTTGCACCATCCTGGGGAATGATTGCCTCAACTGTGGATGGGAGCACTGAGACCATTCCCCAATGATGCCAAAAACCTCCTAAGGAGTGGCCTTTTTGGCCCGAGCACTCCCACCTAACTTTCTGCACCTAAGGCCCATTCCTGTATCCTTATGCCTCCATATCAAGAATTCCTATCCTGAATTTCTCTCACAGACCTCTTTTCAGAGTGTTTGGGAGGTATACTGAAAAGAGGACAAATTTGCATTCTTATTCTCAGCTCAGGGACAAACTGGTTATATGACCTAGAATAAATCACTTCTGCTCTGTAATCTTCTAGTTTCTCCACTAGAAAGTGAAGGATTGAGAGAGGTAGATTTTAAGGTTTCCTTTAGTTTTGTCTTTTAGTTATTTTTTGACCCCAGCATTGTCAAAAGTCGATGGTATGACTGAGGAAGGTTTGCTAAATGCAGACTTCCCATGATCTCTTTTGTGAGTTTGGGATAAGAAAATTTGTCTAGCCATCTTCAAGCATCCCCTTTTGTAAGAATCTAAATGAATGTAAAAATATCTTAAATTTTTCAAGTGTAGACCTATGGTCAGTATCATTTTTCTGTAATAGAATTCATTAAGCCTTTGGTCAGCAAACACAGAATTTATTCTTTCCTACTTATGTGTGTTTGTGAAGAATGCCCCAAGAAGTTTCTCAGGGACCTTAAATATTTGTGCTCCTGAGATTATACATGTTTTATTGAGATGTTAAGTTAGTTTCTTTGGAAATGAATTCGCAACATGGAGATGCAAATTACGACCTCAAGGAGATATCATTTTGCAAAAATCAAATGAGGCAAAAAGTAAAAATCTGTTGATACCAAGTGTTGGTAAGGATATAGTTAATGAGAATACTTATCTACGGCTGTTGGGAGAATGGATTGGTATAATCTCTATACTTAGTAAAGACAAACATGTGAACATACTTGAATGTTCATGGCAGGATTGTTTTTAAAGGGAAAAACTAGAAAACATGATTCTATGCATATATAATATGTATAAGCATATTGGGGAATATCATGCAATGAATGAAATGAATAAACCATAGCTACACACATCAACATAGGTAAATCTAAAAAAAAATGACATTTACCAAAAATATGTCATAGATAAATATAAATAATTTCAGTTTTATAAAGTTTTTAAAAATTAGACAAAACCAAACAATACATTGTTTAGTAGTATGGGTATAGGTGGAACAACTACTTGTAAGAACCTAGAGGATTGGCCAGGCTCAATGGCTTATGCCTGTAATCCCAGCACTTTGGGAGGCTGAGGTGGGAGAATTACCTGAGGTTAGGAGTTCAAGACCAGCCTGGCTAACATGGCAAAACCCTGTCTCTACCTAAAAAAAAAAAATACAAAAATTAGCCAGAAGTGGTGGCGGGCACCTGTAATCTCAGCTACTTGGGAGGCTGAGGCAGGATAATTCTTGAACCCAGGAGGTTGAGGTTGCAGTGAGCTGAAATCATGCCATTGCACTCCAGCCTGGGTGACAGAGTAAAACTGCTTCTCAAAATAATAATAATAATAAAATAAATAAAAAGCTAGACAATGGCTAACAAAATTTTTAGGATAGTGAATATCTTTGATGAAAGAATAGGGAGGCAATTCGGAAGGTAGGAACATAATGGGTGCTTCAAATATTGTCAGTGTGCTCTTTCATTTTGGAAATTTAAAAACTCCTATAAAAGCAATATATGCCTATCAAAAACACTCAAATAATATAGAATAATGTAAGATTGAAAGTTGAACTTTCCCTTTTTCTCTGGTCTACAATCTTACTTGAGAACAAAAGAGCACTGTCACAAGAACTTGGGGTAAATCCTTCTGCAATAGTTGTTCTAAAAGTCTGTTCCTTGGGCCAGTACCATGGACATCAACTGGGAACTTGTTAGAAAAGCAAATTATCTGGCCCCACCCCAGACCTACCGATTTAGAAACTCTGGAGGTGAGGCTATGCAATCTGTGTTTTAACAAGCCCTCTGGTTGGTTATCAACCATAACCAAATAAAGATGGAATCACCAGTGGAATTGTGAAAAGAATAGGAGAGCACAGGTCCTACCTCCAGAGATAGAGCTCCTCCAGCAATTATAATATGTAGGCAAGCTGAGTGAGAAACACTGGTCTAGGCTTTCTAATATATATACACATAATATATACATGGAATATACATTAGTGAAAAGTACAAGATGTAGAATATATAGATTTTTGTCTCAGATATATATGAAAGAATATTCTGTATCTTGCACATTTCACTTATAATATATTGACAAACATACATCTGTTTTATCTTTAGAACAGTGGTTCTCAATCATGGGTAATTTTGCCCCATAGTAGACATTTGGCAATATATGAAGCCCTTTTGGTTGTCATAACTAGGAAAGATGCTACCAGCAATTACTGGATAGAAGCCAGGGATGCTGCTACATATCCTACAATGTACAGGACAGTTCCTTTAACAATGAATTATCTGGCCCCAAATGACAATAGCACTGAGGTTGAGAAACTGTGTTAGAAGGACACATAGTGTTTCATTCTAAGATAGTATTAGATCTTATTCAATCTATTCAATGTGCTTTGATAATTTCAGTTAATATCTGAGTTATAAAGGGCTTAAAAATATATGGTTCATATGGATATGTCTTATCTCTCTACTTTTTTTTTCCAAAAGTCAGTAAAGTGAGGGGTATGATTTTTGCTTCTTTTGTGTTCCCATTGTAATCAACACATTCCTGCACATGTAAAAGATATTGAAGAAAAGCCTGTTGAACTGAATCATCCCCAGTTCCTGCAATACAGTGGGATTCTATTGTATTTGTCTCTAGTTTCTGTTAAACCTTAGAAATGAGGGCTGGATGAAATTATTTCTGTCAATAACAAATGGAATTAACCGTAGAGTCTCAGGTGTATTGCAGAGTGAATGATTAAAAATCATTGGCAAATAGTAAGCTGTCAGCTGTGACCTTTCAGCACTTGGTATTTTGACTGACGGTCCCCTCTTTACAGGTTAGTGAAGATGTAAACAGAGAGACATGAAGCCCATTGATGGGCCAGGCAGTCAAATACCAAGTATGAAAAGGTCAGGACCAAACTCTGCTTGCTGATATGACTCAGGCTGGCTAAGACTGGGTAGGCCTGTGACACTGTGGTTTTGAGCTGTTGACTTAAAGGAAAGACGACAAGTGAGTTCTTAGCAAACGAAATAGGAAAATCTTTACTTGGAATCCTCTTGGAGCTCTGAAACCCAATTGGGCTAAAACTTGTGTCTGGCTAAGGCTATGAATATTTCAAGTGGATAATGCCACGGGGCTAGCTACTTTGAAGGTTTTGACTAGGTTGTTGTCCCCTTTTCTTCTCTCTTCTTCCAAGAAGATTTTTAGTATTTTGCTGCTATTTAACCTCTCTCTCTTTTTCTCCCCTTTCTGTCTCTCTCTCATTCTCCCCTCTTCTCTTCTTTCCTTCCTTTCTTCTCTTTCTGTTTTTCTCTCTCTGTTCTCTCCTCTTTCTCTCTCTCTCTCTGTTTCTCTCTGTGTCTATCAATAGGGATCTCCATACCATGCTATTATATGTAGAGCCACTCTGATAGGTAAGTGATGATGTCTCATTGTGGTTTTAATTTGCATTTCCCTAGTGACTAAGGACACTGAATACATTTTCGTTTTTTTATTGGCCTCCTGTATATCCTCTGCAGTGAAATGTCTCCTCATGGCTTTTGCCTACTTTCTAATTTGATTTTTTTGTTGTTTTTACTGTTGAGTTTTGGGATTTCTTTGCATCTCTATATATTTGCTCTTTATATTATATGTAGTTTGCAAATATGTTTTGCCAATCAGTAGCTTAACGTTTCATCCTGTTAGCAGAGTATTACATATAGCAAAAGTTTTAGTACTTGATAGACACCTATCAGAATGGCTAGAATAAAAATAACCAGGTGTTAGTGAGGATCTGGAAAAATAAGATCATTCATACATTGCAGTGGGAATGTAAAATGACACATCAACTCTGGAAAACAGTTTGGCATTTTCTTATGTAATAAAACTAAAAACGAAATGGACGTATTCCTCAGCAGTTGCAGTTTTGGCATTTATCTCAGAGAAATTAAAATTATGTTCATGTAAAATCCTGTACACAAATGTTCATGCCAAGCTTATTTGTAATAGTCAAAAACTGGAAACAACCCAGATATCCTTTAGTGGGTGAACTCCTAAACATGGTGTGT
Source organism: Sapajus apella (assembly GCF_009761245.1). Classification (NCBI taxonomy): domain Eukaryota; kingdom Metazoa; phylum Chordata; class Mammalia; order Primates; family Cebidae; genus Sapajus; species Sapajus apella. The sequence continues at coordinate 2,508,885 of NW_022437085.1, read as the reverse complement.
TGTCTACACCATGTCATATTGCTTAGAAATTGAAAAACAACAACAAACTATTGATATATTCAATAGCTTAAACTAATATATGAATCTTTGGGGAGGTATGCTTAGTGAAAAAAGCCAATACTAAAAAAAAAAAATACATACTGCATGATTCTATTCATATCACTTTCTTTTCTTTTCTCTTTCTTTCTTATGGTAAAGGAATTTGTATTTATTACCCCAGATAGTGAATTTCTCTGAGTACAGAAAGTGTCTTTTCATATCAGTATAGGAGGAAATTTGTTACCCATTAATTTCTTTTTTTTTTTTTAATTTTACTTTAAGTTTTGGGATACATGTGTAGAACATGCAGATTTGTTATGTAAGTATATATGTGCCATGATGGTTTGCCAAACCTATCAACCCATCATCTAGGTTTTAAGCCCTGCATGCATTAGGTATTTGTCCTAATGCCCTCCCTCCCCTTGCCCCCATCCCCTGACAGGCCCTAGTTTGTGTTTCCCTCCTCACATCCATGTGTTCTCATTGTTCAATTCCCACTTATGATTGAGAGCATGCGGTGTTTGCTTTTCTGTTCCTGTGTTAGTTTGCTGAGAAGATGGCTTCCAGCTTTATCCATGTCCCTGCAAATGACATAAACTCATTCTTTTTTATGGCTGCATAGTACTCCATGGTGTATATGTGCCACATTTTCTTTATTCAGTCTATCATTGATGGGCATTTGGGTTGGTTCCAAATCTTTGCTATTGTAAATCGTGCTGCAATACACACACGTACATGTGTATTTATAGTAGAATAATTTCTAATCCTTTGGGAATATACCCAGTAATGGGATTGCTGGGTCAAATGGTGTTTCTGATTCTAGATCCTTGAGGAATTGCCACACTGTCTTTCATAATGGTTGAACTAATTTACATTCCCACTAACAGTGTAAAAGCATTCCTATTTCTCCACAGCCTTGCCAGAATCTGTTGTTTCCTGACGTGGAAGTTAAATTGTCTCTGTTTGCAGATGACATGTTGGTATGTTTAAAAAACCCATTGTCTCAGCTACTGGTAAGCAACTTCAGCAAAATTTCAGGTTACAAAATGAATGTGCAAAAATTACAAGCATTCCTATACACCAATAATAGACAAGCAGTGAGCCAAATCATGAGTGAACTCCCATTCACAATTGCAACAAAGAGAATAAAATACCTAGGAATACAACTTACAAGGGATGTGAAGGACCTCTTCAAGGAGAACTACAAGCCACTACTCAAGGAAATAGGAGAGGATACAAACAAATGGAAAAAAAATTCCATGCTCATGGATAGGAAGAATCAATATTATGAAAATGGCCATACTGCCCAAATTAATTTACAGATTCAATGCTATTCCCATCAAGCTACCATTGACTTTCTTCACAGAGTTAGAAAAGAAAAAATACTTTAAATTTCATATGGAACCAAAAAAGAGCTTGTATAGCTGAGACAGTCCTAAGCAAAAAGAACAAAGCTGGAGGCATCATGCAACCTCACTTCAAACTATACTACTAGGCTACAGTAAGCAAAACGGCATGATACTGGTACCAAAACAGATATATACACCAATGGAACAGAACAGAGGCCTTAGAAATAACACCCCACATCTACAATTATCTGATCTTCAGCAAACCTAACAAAAACAAGCAACGAGGAAAGGATTCCCTATTTAATAAATGGTGTTGGGAAAACCAGCTAGTCATATGCAGAAAACAGAAATTGGACCCCTTCCTTATACCTTATACAAAGATTAACTCAAGATGTATTAAAGACTTAAATGTAAAACCCAAAATCATAAAACCCCTAGAATAAAACCTAGGCAATACCATTGAGGACATAGACATGGGCAAAGACTTTATGACTAAAACACCAAAAACAATTGCAGAAAAAACCAAAATTGACAAATGGGATCTAATTAAACTAATGAGCTTCTGCACAGCAAAAGAAACTGTCATCAGAGTGAATAAACAACCTACAGAATGGGAGACAATTTTTGCAATCTACCCATTGGGCAAAGGTCTAATATCCAGAATTTACAAGGAACTTAAACAAATGTACAAGAAAAGAAAAAAAACACACATAACCCCATCAAAAAGTGGGTAAAGGATATGAACAGACACTTCTCAAAGAAGACATTTATGTGGCCAAAAAATATGAAAAATAGCTAATTGTCACTGGTCATTAGAAAAATGCATATCAAAACCACAGTGAGATACCATCTCACACCAGTTAGAATGGTGATCATATCACTTTCTTGAAATGACAAATTTGTAGACAGAACAAACTAGTAGTTTCTAGGGGCTGGGGTGGGAGTGAGGAGAGGACAGTGTGATTTTAAGAGGGCAACATGAGAGACCCTTGTGGTGTTATAACTGTTCTCTATTTTGACTATATCAATTTCAATGTCATTTGTGTATTGTATTATAGCTTGTAACATGTCATTGGAGAATACTGGGTAAAGACCATGTGGCATGCAGGAGAATGAAACTGGAAACCTATCTCTCACCGATACAAAAATCAAATGAAAATGCATTAAAATCTTAAATGTAAGACCTCAAACTAACTACTAAAATAAAATTTTGGAGAAACTCTCTAGGACAATGGTCTGAGTAAATGTTTCTTGAGTAATACCTCATAAGCTCAGGCAACCATAGCAAAAATAACAAATGGAATCACATGAAATTAAAAAGCTTCTGCACAGCAAAGAAAATAATCAGCAAAGCGAAGAGACAACCCATAGAATGGGAGAAAATGTTCGGAAACTATCCATCTGACAAGGGATTAGTAACCAGAATATACCAGGAGCTCAAATCCTAAAGGAAAAAAAGTCTATCTGATCAACAGATAAGAAAAATATTTGAATATACATTTCTCAAAAGAAGATGTACAAATGGCAAACAGGCATATGAAAAGGGGCTCAACATCATTGTTCATCAAAAAATGCAAATAAAAACTACAATGAGAGACCATCTCACCCCTACCCCTTAAAATGGCTTTTATCCAGAAGACAGGCAATAACAAATGCTGGCACAGAGTGGAGAGAGGGAACCCTCATAAACTATTGGTAGAAATGTAAATTAGTACAACCACTATGGAGAACAGTTTGGAGGCTCCTCAAAAAACTAAAATAGCTACCATATGATCCAGCAATGTCACTGCTGGTTATATAACCAAAGAAAGGAAATCAGTATATCAAAGCCATATGTGCACTTCCATGTTTATTTCAGCACTATTCACAATAGCCGAATTTGGAAGCAACCTAAGTGTCCATCAACATATGAATGGTTAAAGAAAATGTGGTTCATATGCACAAAGGAGTAGTATTAAGCCATAAAAAAGAATGAGATCCTGTCATTTGCAACCACATGGTTGGAACTGGAGGTCATTATGTTAAATGAAATAAGTCAGGCACAGAAAGACACACTTCACATGTTCTCACTTATTTGTGGGAGTCAAAAATTAAAACAATTGACTCATGGAGATAGAGAGTAGAATGATGGTTACCAGAGGCTGGGAAGGGTGGTGGGGGTGCAGCAGGGGAAGAGGGGGTGATTAATAGGTACATAAAATAGAAAGAATACATAAGACCTATTCGGTGGCACAAAGGATGACCACAGTCAATAATAATTTAATTATACATTTAAAAATAACTAAAAGAATATAGTTGGATTGTTTGTAACACAAAGAAGAAATGCTTGAAGGGATGGAGGCCCCATTTACCCTGATGTGGGTATTACAAATTGTATGCCTGTAAAAAATAAAATAAAATAACTAAAATAGTATAATGGGTTTGTTTGTAACACAAAGAAAAAATAAATGCTTGAGGTGATGGACATTCCATTTACACTAATCTGATTATTATGAATTGTATGCCTGTATCAAAATATCTCATGCAACTCACATATATATATAGTGTATGTGTGTGTGTATATATATATATATATATATACAGTATATATGTGTATATACATGCACCTTATATATGTATATGTACACCTTATATATGCACACATAACTACATATATATATATATATATATGTACACACACACCAATATATTGGTATATATATAAGTGTGTGTATATATATGCACACACAAATATATAGGTATATATAGGTGTATATATATATATACACACACACCATATGTATATACCTACTAAAAATTAAAAATTAAATAACAAAAAGATTTAAAAAAGAATATATGGCATCTCTATTATTTCTTATGATTGCTCATGGATCTATAATTACCTCAAAATAAAAAATATAATTAAAAACAAATAAATAAATAAATAAAATTAGATCCTTCAACTGTTTCAGACCTAGCTCTCTGCTTTCTCCTTCACATATTTCTTATGTTTAATTTTTGTATCCACTACTTCTTCTCTTCTTCCTATATCCTTATGATACTCTTGTTCCATGAAGTACTTAAGTTCTTTCCTTTCTCCAGACTTGAGGTGTAGTAAGTTTCTCATAACAGGAGATATTTAAGCATTTATTTTTTCATTCATCAAACATTGTTTGAGTGTCTAATATTTGTCAGGCCCTGTGTAAGTCTGCATAGTGCAGTATATGATTTCTGCTGTCTGAGTATATTGAGTACAATCCGATTATATTGAGTGTCATCAGAGAAATGTAACTGCTTTATTAAATACTGAATTCAGTGAGGGTACAAACATGAATTATTTTTACTTGTTCCTAATAATTACCTTCAAATACGTGCTATTCAATTCCCATTCTTGTTCGACATCTTAGATATATCTTACATCTTTCTGATTATGTTCCATCTGTTAAAGAACATCCACTTACTAGGATGGCTAAAGGAAAACAACTTGATCATTGCAGGTGTTGGTGAGGATGTGAAATAACTGAAATGCATCTACATTGCTAGTATGAGGGTACATACTATTCCAAAATAGTACAACTAAAACCTTTTGCAGTTGCTACCAACTTGAACATATGTATTTCTTATGACCCAGCAATTCTACTCCTAGGTATATCCACAACAGAAATGTAAACATGTTTATCAAAATGTTCACAGCAGCACTATGGATAATAAGCAAAGGCTGGAAACTTCGCAAATATACATCAATGGTAGAATGGATAAATACATTGTAGTATATTCACAAAATAAAATACTATACAATGAAAATGAACTACATGATAAAAGCAAGGATGATTTAAACAAGGTTTTGTAATATGAATTCCTATAGTATATTTAAAAAAATATTCTGGAAGCACAGCATGGACTATAGATTTGAGGTAGATAAGTAATCATGGAATACATCCTGGAAAATTTACACTTGACTATTTAAAGAGGAGATAACTATAAAAATAGATAAAAATATAGAAAATTGGAAGAATTGGCAGAGGGGATTGCCTGGTGGCAAAAACCAGCATAAAACATTTAGGAAATATCATGAGGTAGGTGTTGGAAGTGTCCATGTTTCAAGCTAGGGGAAGCAAGCCTCAGAGAGGTTAAGCATCTTTTCCTACATCACACAAGTAGTAAAATGCTGGAGCTAGAATTTGGATCCAGTTTTGCTTATCTTCAAAATTGACGTTTTTACTTTCTAAGTTATGCTACTTTTTTTGAAAGGCTTGGTAATAGAGATAAGCATGAAGTTTATATTAATGTGTATAAAATGACAATTGCTTGCTTGTGGATGAGGAAGATCAGGTGAATCGGGACAATCACTTTCAGAAAGAGGAGATTACATTTGAGTTAATTGGGCATTGAAGTAGAGGCAATCACCAGCCCCCCACCCAGAAAGAAACATGGATATTACAGGGCATAAATCCCTGTTTTGTGAAATCTTATTGTCTCACCAATAATTTCCAAGGTATGTATAAAATGTTTAACAACTTCTCCCAGTTTGAGCAGCCTCACAAAAATAAATAGCCGTAGCATGTTGCAATTTCCACAAATTGGGAAAATCAATAAGGAACCCTTCTCTTAGCTTTTTTTTTTCACACACACTTATTGACAGTCTTAACTTTCACAGATTGATATGTTGGCAACATTCCAGCTTAAACACACATTAAGTGGCACTGTTCTCAAAGGCGGCATGCTGTTTTGTTGCCCTTTGAATATATGCAAACATGCTGCCTCATTCTTTGAATTCCCAATTGAAGTTCAGTAGGCCTTTTGACTCCTGGTGAAACCCATGTTTAGCTTTGTTCCCAGAAGCCTTTATGGAATGCTTTTCCACTGAGCAATATTACATAGTTATATTGGGTAACTTGTCTCAGTATCATATCCCTATTATTTTGTTTCTTAGCTGAAGTCTTATCTTCCATTTAAAAATATGGAATTATTGGAAAATTACAAGGATTAATTACAAAATTTATAATCTGTAACAGTAACACTTTCTTATTCCAAAATAGGCACATAGGGCATGTTGCTTGGTTACTAACAATGCTTTTCCCTTCGTAGTATTATGCTAAAGCTGTGAGGTAGAGTCTTGGTAGTGTTCCTTCTGTTGTTTCTGGTTTTAACTTTCACCCCACATTGAGAGCGGTCAACAAAATAAGAACCACCATCATATTTTCCTTTCCATGAAGATAAATTATGCCTAATATTGTTAATTGATATTTTAATTGTCAATGATATTTCAGTTTTTTGTGTGCTTGTTTTATTTTACTATCAGGATACGAATGTAAAGCATTCTTGGCATATGAGTTATTTCATAAAGGTGAATCTTCCAGGCAATTGAAATTTACCTCCTAAAGATTTTGTTGACAGCCAGTGAAATTCTGGCTAATGAAAATTGAGGACTAGTATCACTGTAGATGCCAGCTGAGCTTATCTTTTCTCCCCAACCTAATTGCATGTTTATTGAAACAATAAACACCATGAGGGCTCTGCTCTTTAGTCAGGGATGTTAATATATTACTAAATGACTGATAAATTGTAACTCTGCTGCTTCTTTTGTTCCCAAGTCTAAGATTTAACACTGTTTTAGAAAGAGAAACCTGTACATCATCATAATGTTCTGACTTTGTATTTCTGACTAGAGTCTAGCTGTAGATACACATTATAGAAAGCAGTCCAGAGGACTGATATAGCTAAAGTTATTTATAAAGTACATAATATAAACTTTTTTTATTTTTATATGGGATGCAATTTTACTATGTGTAAAATCAGCTGGATTCATATCAATTACATATGCCATCTTGAACAGTTACACCCTTTAGAAAGGTATATTAAATAGCTTTGATTATCAGATTAGCGAATATATTATCCTTAGCGAACAACACAGGAACAGAAAACCAAATACTGCATGTTCTTACTTATAAGCGAAAGCTAAATGGTAAGCTCTTATGAACACACAGAAGGAAACAACAGACTCTGGGGTCTACCTGAGGGTAGAGGGTGGGAGGAGGGAGAGGAGCAGAAAATATAACTGTTGGGTACTGGGCTTAATACCTGAGAGATGAAATCATATGTACAACAACCCCCTATGAAATGTGTTTACTTATGTAACAAACCTTCACATGTATCCCAAAACCTAAAATAAAAGTTTTAAAAAGATTAGCAAATAATATCCTAGAGGTAGTATGTTATAGGCAACAGTCTCCATATTGGGTGTTCCTTTCCCACTCTTTCCTACGAACAATCTATTTTTCACATGGCAGCTTGAGTAATGCCTTTTAAAAATATAAAACTTATCTTATACCCTTTCTTATAGCACCTTAGTGATTTCCCATTGTAACTTATGTAATAAACCTATGTACCTATGGCATAAATCACTGCATGATCTGACTTATAACCAGCTCTCTATTCTCCTCTAGTCCCACTCTTCCCTTTTCTCACCACATCCATTCACATTGGCCACCTTTTCTATTTGGCTGTGTGTAATTCTGCAGGTTTCTTCCTACCTTTGGAAGAGGTTATCTTTATAGTTGCTGTTTATTATAGTTGCCATTTTCTCTGTCAGAAAGAACCTTTGTTCTTTCTCCAAATTTTTAACATGCCTGGTTCTTTCTTACCATTTTGATGTCAGCCACGTGTTATCTTTTGGGACAACTTTTCTCAGATACCCCACCCTCTACATTACAGTAGCCCTCAGTCACTCTCCAACCAATTACTGCATTTTATCTCCTTCACAGCATAGCATTGTCTGTCTCCCATTACTAGAATGTAAGCTTTATGAAGGCAAGGTCTTTGTCTTATCACAGTATCTCCAGATGTAACACAATGCCTGGCACATATATTGTGGTCATTAAATATTTGTTGAATAACATAAATTAATAAATAGAGTAAGAGTTGGAAGGACTTGTGATGTTAGAGGTTATCAACTTCAACTTTAATTCAGAGGTAAAGAAACTGGAGACAGAGGTGACATGATTTATCCAACAGAGTACAGTAATTTAATGGTGGAACTGGATCAAGAACCAGATCTTGCTATCACCTAGTTTTGGGATTTTTATGCTAAGAAGTTAGAATAGATTAAGCTATTATAAGTAACCTTTTATGGAGAAAGCTATGCTTAACCCAAATTAATGCCATGTTAATAATAAAATTTAAGTCTTCTGGTACCTGCATGAAAAAAGTTTCTTTAGATACTTTTAAATTGTAATCCCACCCACATCAAATAATTATGTCAATCCTATGGCTTTACTTGTCTTTGGTGTTATATCACATTGGCTATTAACATCAACATTAGACCAGACATATATGTGTTACTTAAAACCTATGTGGTCTTATTTTTGTGTCTTTGTTGATTTTGCTTTTAGTAAATTGTAGGCTATGTATGCAATATACCTGTTAAACAGCTATACTGAGATGTATTATAATTCACATTCCATAAATCTAGCCATTTAAAATATAAATTCAATAGCTTTTAGTAATTTACAGAGCTGTGCAACTATATTATAACATCAAAATCTAGTTTAAGAACACTTTCATCAACTAAAAAACATACACCATACAAGTTAACAGTTACTCTTCATTTTACTCCACTCTCCTCCCTAGGCTTTGGCAACCATTGATCTATTTTCTGTCTGTGTGCATTTGCCTATTCTGAAAATTTCACATAAATGGAATTATCAATTATGTGGTCCTTTGTGATTGACTTCTTTAACTTAGAATAATGTTCTTGAAGTGCATCCATGCATGCAACAGTGCTTCATTTCTTTTAATTCCTTTTAATGGTTGATCAATATTCCATTGTATGTACATAGCACAATTTAGCTATCCATTAATCAGCCGATAAACATTTGGGTTGTTTTCACTTTTTGGCTGTTATGAATAATGCTGCTATGAACATTCATGTACAAGTTTGTGTGTAAATATGTGCTTTTAATTCCCTTTGGTGTATGACTAGGAGTGGAATTACATGTTTAATTTCTCAGGAACTCTTACACATTTTTCAAAGCAGCTCACAATTTTTCATTCCCAATACCAGTGCATGAAGCTTCCAATCTTCCAATTTCTTCACACCAGCGCTTGTTGTTATCTGTCCTTTTAAATAATAGCCATCCTAGCACATGTTAAGTGGTATGTTATTATGGTTTGGTTTTGCATTTCTCTAATGGCTAATAATGTTGAGCATCTTTTCATGTGTGTAGTGGTCACTTCCATTTCTTCTTACAAGAAATGTCTATTCAGATTATCTGCCCATTTTAATTTTTTGGTTTTTTATTGAGTTTTAAGCATTCTTTATACATTCTAGGTACAAATCCCTTATCAGACACATGACTTGCAAATATTTTGTGCAATATTGTGAGTTATCTTTTTTATGTTCTTAAAGACATGCTTTGAAACATGAATGACTTTTAATTTTCCTGAAGTTCATTTATTCCCCCTCTGGTCATTTGTGTTTTTGTTGTTATATCTAAGAAGACCTTTTACTAACGCAAAGTCATAAAGATTTACCCCTTTATTTTTTTCAAAGGGTTTTACAGTTTTAGTTCTTACATTTGGGCCTCTGATGCATTTTGAGTTAATGACTTCCTATGGTGTGAAATAAGGTTCCAAATTCATGTTTGTTTTTTTTTTTTTTTTTTTTTTTTTTTTGGTAGTTATGCAAGCACCATTTGCTGAAGAGACTATTCTTTCCTTCATTGAATTATCTTGCCCGAGTTGTCAAAAACAAATTGACCATAAATATAGGAGTTTATTTCTGGACTCTCAAAAATACAACACAGAAACTCTGGAAATTAGATCCCCCCTCATCCCAGGGTTTATTATTGTTGATGATTGTTGCTTATTTAGTTACTTTTCTGAACTAATTCTGTAAAGTCTGTTTTCTTTGTTCTGTGTGGCTGCTAAAGTCTCTTCTAAGTTAGCTTACTGGTCAGCTAGTGATTGGACACAGATTTCCTTAAATGCCTGGAACCAATAAGACTCCCAGTGTTTGCTCAGTGGCCTTGTGTGCTTGTTGGGGTACATCTTTAATGCTCAACCAGGCAGTTTATAACTCTGACTAGTGTTCATTTTTTGCTTGTGTAGAGCCTCAAGGTCAGCAAGAGGTGATGGCTTAGGACCTTCTCAGGCCTTTTCTGAGCACGTGTGCAATTTGGAACATCTACACAGGCTTTTATGCATGAGCATGACCTCATAGATTTCTGGAAGTATATAAGAGCTTTTCAAAGTCTCCAATGGCTATCTAATTTCCTAGATTTTACTTTTAAACGTTTTGGCTAGCCTGCCATTCATCCAACTATTAACCACTGCATTAGGAAGCTTCAGTGTTAAACAATTGCTAATAATAGTTTTTAACAAATATCCTTCATGGAAAGGCATTTAGTGAGTGATCATTGAGCTGGATCAATTAAACATAAGACTTGCAAGTGAGATATTCCAGGAAATCACTGAGCTGGTCAAATAATGACTATTCTCTGGGAATGGGGCTTTGAAGGAGGTCCAGCCCCATTCTATCCCCTATAGTGACTGCTAGGCTGCTGGTTCTCATTATAATTGCATACTATTTGTTTTCAAAGGTGCTGTGGAGCTGGGAAAAAAGGATGGAAATAAGTCAAGTTAAAATGCCACAGTCATACAAAAAAGAGACTTGCACACACATGTTTATAGTAGCACAATTTGCAGTTGCAAAAATGTGGAACCACCCAAATGCCCATCAATTAACCAGTGGATAAAGTTTTATACATATATATATATATAATAGAACACTATTTAGCCATAAAAAAGAATGAATTAATGGCATTTTCAGCCACCTGGATGAAATTAGAGACTATTATTCTAAGTGAAATGCCTCAGGAATGGAAAATCAAACATTGTATGTTTTCATTCATAAGTGGGAGCTAAGCTATGAGAATGCAAAGGCATAAGAATGACACAATATACTTTGGGGACACAAGGGAAAAGGGTGAAAAGGGGTTGAGGGATAAAAGACTACAATACAAATGTGGTGCAGTGTATGCTGCTTGGGTGATGAGTGCACCAAAATCTCACAAATAACCACTAAAGAACTTATTCATGTAATCAAATATCACCTGTTCCCCAAAAGCTGTGGAATTTTTCTTTAAAGTCACAAAGTTTGCTGCTCTTACCAATATTTAACTATTTTTCTTAAGTAAATGCTCAACAGATTATTACTGTTATTATTAATTTACAGACTTCTGAAACAAAGTTTATTCTTACAGTTTTGGCCAATGCTTTCATTGCTGTTGTGAAGGAAGGCATGTTTACAGTTATTTATTTTGCCAATCCTGCTGATGTCATCTGTTTGTTTTGTCATTCCACTTATCTGGTCCAGCCTATATATAGTTTCTAGTTTATGTAGCATGGTTACTGCTCAAAATATTTTTAAAAATATATGACTGAAAACATTGATTGAAAGTGGAAATTCCATGTGCAAGAGGGTTAGAATGTAAGATATGATACATATATGTACAATCATGAAAGCACAAGACTCACAGAATAAGTATGCCTTAAATTTTTTTCTCAAAAATAGAAGTCAAGGACATCAAGGCAAATGAGTAAAAGATAAGGAAGAAAGACATTTTTTGAAAATGTAGCTACCTCTGAAACAGCTTGCATCATTCAAATATACAGTTTCTCAGAACCGTAAAAAAGCCAGAGATCAGTCAAGGCAGAAGTTAGAACATTACAAGATGAAATGGAAAACATGATCAAAGAGGATGGTAAAATTATTGAAGTATTAAATGAATTTCTTAATGGATTTACATGGAGGTATACTAGGCAAATGCCAGCTTTCATTTGCTATTTACATATCATCATATTGGACTTCAAAGTCAGCATTTCAGGGGTGCTTAAACAAGCCATGGAAATTCAAAACTAACAATCTCCCCAGCCAGATGGTGTTGATCTTAGGTACCTGGCTCTGACCACAGTCACCTTTTTCAGTGACCGTGGGAAATACTGGGAGGAAAAAGTCTGCCAACCTAAGCTGCTGCTGAGGCAGTTTGAATTAATGTGGTGCTCCTCTCTGTGCCTTGTCTTGAGACTGCCTTCTGGAAAGAGCTGCCCATTTCGATGGAGTTTTAAAACAATGGGTACAATTCACTCTCAATTGAAGTGGAGCGATTTGTGTGACAGATTTAGAATCTTGTCAGAGGGCCAAGCAATGATTCCCAGTATTTTTGAAATTGATGTCCTATCATAATTCATCATTTAAAAATTAAAAAACTATAACCAGATTCATTCGCATCCTAAAATAACATACATTATTTTCCCCTTCTATTTGTTTATTTCCTTTTCCATTTAAATCTCTTTTTATTGTGAAGTAGAACTCACACAGAGAAAGGCACAAAACATGAATGCACAACTCAGTAAACTATCACAAAGCAAACACCCAGGTAACCATTACCCAAGTCAAAAATAGAACATCAACAACATCCCAGAGGCCCTCCTTCAATTTTCCTTTCAAAGATTCCATTAAAATTAATTATTTTTAGTAATTTTGTGACAATTCTAGAAATTTAAAAAAAATTGTTGAGAAAGGGGGATCTTTCTAAACAAGATTTAGAAAATAGTGTATTATAGAAGTAGGATTCAGGGACTAACCTTAGTAACTTAAATCTGGTAGCAGAGGAAAATTTTGTATATTACTGACTGTTGAACTTTCTTCTCCCTTGTCCCCCCCCAAAAGAATGACAAAGGCTCGGTTTCATATTGTAAAAAGCTCAGTAGAAATGTGACAGGCCAACAGAAAGTAGTACTTTCTTAGCTCAGAGACATAAGCTAATTAGATTTTACTGATACATGCTGAAGTACAAGACGTGCTTGGCCTTCACAAACTCACATCAAATATTTCTATCTGATCTCACATGTGATCTCAGTTTCAAACAATTCACCAATCATAATCATAATTCATGCTTATGACATTTGCTATGCGCCAGGTACTGTTTGAAGCATTTTGCACATATTAACTATTGAATCATTTAATCATCATAACCCTTTAAGAAAAGTGTGGAAACTGAAGCACAAAGTAACTTTGGTAGGAGGTAGCAAAGCTGGAATTCAAACTCAGACTTGCTGGTAGTAGAATCTATGGTTGAACTACTAAGCTCTTCTGCTTCTACATAAGGAATTTAAAATGAATGTTCCTTTGTTGGATTTTTTTTGTTCATTGTCCATAGCATGTATACATGTTAATAGCTTAATTATGAGGAATAATTCTATTATCATTGTGACTATTAATTGTTCTTTGATATACATGTCAATATAGAGGAGATTATATCTAAATTACTGTTGTGACATGAAAGATGTATGAAAATGAAACATTCTTGACAAACTCAGAAACATTTTTATGAGCATACATAGTTTGAATGAAGACAAATCTATATTTTGAAAAGAAAAGTATATTGATGAACTTGTATAGGCAGTACTTATTTGTAGCATTATACATAACTCATACTCAGTATAGTACTAATATAATTTGTGCCACTCCCTTAATTCATGCTAAAAGACCAGTAGTTTTGCCACTATTGTTTTTGCACTATAAGTGAAAATGATAACACAGAGAAAAAGACAAAGACTGTCTTAATATTACTATGAAGACAGTCTTGATTTTGGAGACTCCATAAGATGATCTCAGGTACCACCAGTTGTCCATGGACCACACTTTGAAAATTGCTGTAAACAAAAATTAACAATTACACTTTTCCAAAATGTCAGCTCGCACCTATGTCCCAGATCATAATTGATCTGTTGCCACCTGACTCCCTTACTTACAAATTTACAAATTTGATCCACTAGGATGCCTGATCCCACACACAGATACCATTTGCATTTCCCAAAACAAAACAACAACAACAACAACAACAAAACAGAGCCATCAAAGTCCCCAATATATGCTGATATGCTCTTTCTGATTCAAGGTTAAGTTTGTCCCTTGATTTCTTACAACATGGTGCTTGTAGTTATCTGCTTGTAAAACTCTCTTCTTCACTTAAAGTTTGCCAAGCAAATTAGGTAAATGTTCAGGGATCACTAGGAGGAAGAAATAAGAATGAAGGTTAATAAAACAGAAAATAGTAAGGATACCTTCTTGATCACTTATAAAGAAGAAAATCCTCCAGTCAGGCTGGTCTCCTATTCTTGTATGAAGATGAATGGCCTCATTCCTAAATACTTGACAATTAATGGTAATCTCCAATGACTTTCAGATATTGGGAGTATTTCATCATTCTTAGTAGCTCATACAAATAAGGTAAAAAGATGAAAGAGAGAGGCTGGTCTTTCCTCTTTCCTCTGGCAAGCTTCGTGGTAGATAGTGTGCTATGACACAAAAATTCAAAGCTGACATTTCTGTTCTATTCCTTATGGCTCCTTGCTCTGGCTATACAAGTTCTTTAGGAGAAGTTTTCAGTTAAGTAATACCGAGGTACTAGATTTTGTAGGGAATCCAGCCCAGTTAATTCTGACAGGAAAGAGAACATGCTAGAACCTTAAGTTACAGCAAGGAAAGGGTCTAGGTGGAAAGGAAATCTGTATCTGGAAAGATGAGAGAAGACCTTTAGCCATCAACCATGTCATTCTTTTATTATCATCATTAGAATATTCTCTCTGAAGCATTTAAATTTATTTTTAAAAACATATTATCTTCTTTTTCCTCCTTATAAAAAATGGCAATGATTTGAAAGCTGACAAAATTTGAATTTTGAGTTACAAGAACTCCTAACTCCTCCAACCATGTTCAAATTATAGCAAAGGCATTTACAGTGCTTTTAACTGATTCTTTGTATGTTGTATAGTGACAAAACATTTCTATTTAAACAAATGTTAATTAAGTACTTGCTAGGTGCAAAAATCTATTGGGAATTTGGGAAGTTGAAGAAATAGTTAATATGTGCTGTCTTGGATCATTTTGTGTTGCTGTAACAGAATCTTACAGACTAAGTAATTTACAAATAATAGAAGTTTATTTGGCTCATGGTTTGGAGGCTAGGAAGCCCAAGGTTAAGGGGCTGCAACTGTGAGGGCCTTCATGCCCAGGGCAGAAGGCAGAAGGGCAAGTGAATGTGAGAGAGCCAAACTTGCTTTTATTACATAGTCAGACTTTTAATAACTAATTTACTCCTGTAATACAGTCATTAGTCGACTTTTGAGGGCAGAACCTTCATGACCTAATCTTCTTTTATGAGGCCCTGCCTCCCAACACTGCTGCATTGGATGTCAAGTTTACAACACATAAGCTTCTAGGGGCACATTCAAATCATAACATGCCTTCTCTCCAGAAAAATCTTTAACTAGGGTAAAAGGTAGGAAACAAAGAGACAGATATTAATTACTTATAAAAGAAGTGAGTGAAGAAGAAGTAGGCAGGATATAGACCGACCATTGTACCTGTCTACCCCAGGATTTTAACTATAATGTTGGTGACAGAGGAGAACCTGTACCAGGTGCATAATATTAACCTAACGAGTCCTCACTAGTCATTCAGACACAAGGACTGGTGATTGGTGGAGAGCCTGCCTTTCAAGCAATGCCCCAGGTTGAGGGTGGCCATTGTCAATGCTATCATTTAGACTCTGGCTGTAGGCATGGTCAATTTATGGAGATCATTTTTATTCTTCCTCCAGCTGCCATCCCCACCAATGCACTGCTCTTGGAAGTCATGAGTCCCATCTGGGATGGAGGTACTTATTGTTTCTTGGGCAATACTACTGAAACATCAATGCAAAAGAACTGGTAAGTATTTGCTAGTTTTTAAGGAAAGATCCCCAAATCTCATAGTAATCAAGCTGTGATCATTAATAGCAAGGAATTTGCTCAAAAATTTATTTCTGACTTTTTTCCAGTTGGGTAATTAACGTCATAAAGTGAGATAGGGATCAAAGTGTCTGGAGTGTCTCTTCTCTGCAGGAGATAAGAGGCAAGGTCAAAAAATCAAACAGAAATTCATCTTCTATTCCACTCAGCTTTGATTTGGAAAGGAGGTAGTTAAGTTAAAACATGAAGAAAGTGGCAGTTATAAAGCTTGCCTTCTATTGCATGCTTTTGCAGCAGCAATTACTTCAGCTACAAATCTCATTTACAGAACTCTTTGAAAGTGCTATCTGGGCGATGGCAGAATACACTGGAAATCAATGGAGGGTGATTTCATTCCCAAATTGAAGTTACCATTTAATCGTCAGGGAAAAAATACACACGCATATCCCAACCTCCTTCCTACTCATTAATAGATTCCTCAGTAGCAATTATGAGGCTCAACTTTCACAAATTCAATTACTACTTGAAAAATATGAATTATAAACACTCTTTACCAATTGAAATGCAATAGCATCCCAGCTTTCAGAAGGAAAATAGACAGGAGCTGTTGGGAATGCTCCTAATCATGATGCTAATAAGTAACGGCCCAGTACGCATAGTCTGCAAAACAGCCCAGTGCCTGCCTTTCTACAGCTACCATTATGTGATGGTTAATTTCCTGATTTACATATAGCATCCTAGCAACCACCATGCATGTTAGTGGTAATGGATCTAAAAATGATTGCACTGGGAAATCTGTCCCGAAGGGCCTCATACTCTAGGGAGGGATGCTTTCTCCTTGGAGGACATGTCAATAGCCAAATAGATATGTGGAGATTGGAGTCACTTTCTTTTTCCTGAGATTTTATTGCCCTTCCTGATCCTGTATATTCAGAGGGCCTATAATCCAGGTTTAATCTAAATAGATGGCAGTGCTGCCAACAGATCCTAATTCCACATGAATATTCAATAGCACAACAGAGAACTCTGGGGACATTGCCTGCTGGAGATGATGTTCAACCTAGAAAAACTGGACACAGACAGTAGCCCTAAATTTCAAGTTATTTACATTCATTGATTTCAGACAGAAAAGGCACTGTCAAAATGCTCACACAACCCAGGATTCGTGAGGCTTTAAGCCATTCTCTGCCACTCTCATTTTACTGTTAATTAGATTAGTTATCAGCCCAGTTAGGGCCTTGTGATAGAGGTTGGATCCTTTCTCATGTAGAAAAAAATTTAGAACCAACCATAGGGCGAAGAACTAGAGAAAAGCCAGATAAAAAAAGCTAGAGAGATCCTCTATCCTTAATTCTAGCCTGGGTTCTCCAAAGTCAGCTATCAGATGCTATCAGGGACTTTACCAGATAGGCCCTGTATGATGCGGTAGACTAGGAGAAGGTGTGGGAAATCCATTGTGAAGCTGAATAGCCCGTTGGTTTCACAATGTTGACAGGGAAGACTTTAGCAAAGGAAGACAATGCTAAGCAATTAAAGATTTTTTCCATTTTGTTCCTGAACTCATTTCCCCAACTCCATATTCCCTTCGTCTCAACCATAATATACCCTGATGCATGATCCTGAATTCTGGTTCTCCTTTTTAATCATTGGCTCCTAGCCCTTATCTGCCACTGACTGTTCTCTTTTTGGTCCCATCATCACCTCCACACTCTTAATTACTCCCAATTTTCCTAGCCCATTACCTCCTACTGTGGTTTGCCTCCATATTCACTGGGCTCTGTGGACAGCCATTTTGATTATATGCTCACTAATATCTTGGGATTCCTTAAACCCCTGAAAAATCTGTCAAAATTTTTTGCCTTGCCAATGCAAGCCCTGAATAACTTCTACTAACAAATTTGTTTGCTTATGAGGTGCTGAGTGTTTCTAAGGAAAACTATAAAACTGTGATGATTTGATTCATTATAGCCATGATAGCTAATTTCATCTGGGCCTTCTAGGATACTCATTTACATGTCTTTTCATCACTTGTTGGCTTCCTTTGCCATTCATTCATTCTTTTGACAAACTTTTATTTGCCAATTATTACATCCCAACTATGGCCAAAGCACTGAGGATAAAATGGTGATGAAGATTGACAAGGTCTCGTCCCTCATAGACTTTATCACTTAGTAAAGGAAGGTGGAAAACAAACATATTTTTTAAAAAGACAACTTCATATTGAGATAATTTTCATGCAAAAGACTGCATGCAAATGTTCTGAGATAAGAATAATATCAAGGCATTCAAGGGATAGAATGAAGGTCAGTGTAGGTGAGCTAGAAAGGGAGAGAAAGAATAATAAAGGTGTAAAGTTACAGAGATAGGCAAGGGGTCTTGAATAAGCCATAGGATATGATTCCACTTTCCATGGAAAGCATTTTGTAAGCATTAAGCAAAGTACTCACAATATGTAATTTGTACTTTGAAACGATCACTATAGCTGCTATGCAATGGATAGAAGAGACAAACATGGAAACAAAGAAACCAGTCAGTAAACTGTAAAAGACTGGAGATGAAAGATCCAGATGAGGGATGCTCGTGGCTTGGACAAGGGTTGTAGCAGTAGAGATGGTGAAAAGTGCTTGAGTTCCAGTGAGAAAGCCAAAGGCTAAATAATGTAGTGGTGTGCCCAGGGTTTAATAAAATGACAACAGTTACATTTAGAAGTCATGTTTGAATTGTCATTTTGTTTCATCTGAAGGAAAGAAGGTATGTTTTATCTTTTGCACACCGCTCTACCCCACTTTGACTTTAGCTCTGGTGCTAAATTGTTTAACAAATAAGCCATCAGTATCTCTTTTCTCCTTAAGTATCCTCTCCTTGTCCCTTTCTGTGGGTTGTTCTTACTAAAAGTCCTGTATATGTTTTTCTTCTTCTTCCCATGATTCAAACTTCCTAAGTCTTGCCTCTTCTGGAGTCACAGAGGTGACTCCAAGGTGAGCATCTCAGTGACTTGCAAAACTGTAAGGGCAGGATGTAGAGCAGAGTTAGGGGCTAACCTATCTCTGCAATCCCTCACAATAACCATGTGGGAGCCACTATGCTACTAAACATGGGAATAATCTCAGTGGCTACTACTGAGCTAGGTTTCTTAGAAGGTGTTTTAAACTATCATTTTAGGGTCAGGCATGGAAATGCCAGAGTTCTTGAAAAAGGTTTTCAAAGGAACTAGTAGGCCCCATCATGCTATTTCATATTTGCAGAGCACTGGAAATGTTTAGAAGGAAATAGAAAATTGATCCTGATATGTGCATTTACTCTGAACTTATACCATCTCTTATTTAACAAGCTCAAAGCAGTGCCAATGTTAATGTTATATTACCTTACTAATCTCAACATCACAGCTGTGAAGCCAAATCAGTAGTCAGATTTGTCATTTTCCAGATGAATCAATCAACATAGATACTTTTCAAAGCATGTACTACTTTGAGCAGCCATGGCCTAAGTTTTGGCTTAAAATATAGATGCGTGATCCATGATTCCTGTATAAAGAGCACAAGCTGAATGTAGAAGAAACAATTCACACCAGAGCAGCAATTGATCACATGCTAGCCTGGGTAATATAGACTCTAATCTCAGCATGAATGCTAAGATGGAAGCATCAATTTTTATGTAATGTGGACCTGTTGACTTTTAGACCTGGGAAGGAACTTAGAGTCTTGTTTACTCATTTCATAAATATCCAATATCTGATAACAGAGAAATAAAGTAAACTAGCCACAGTCACAGAATAGTCAGTGGTAGAGTCAGGACAGGGCCCAGGTTGTCTGACTTTTAGGCCAGTGTTGTTTATGCTATAAAAAATCTTCCCCGTCAGTCACATTCTCAGTGTGCTTCTGTGATTGCTGCATTTTATTGACCATTTGACTGTGATGCTATTAATACAAGCAGAACAGCTGCAGTTTCTTTAGCCATTTAAGCACCTCACCTAGGAATGGTTCATTATGGATATTCTAAATCTAGGGGCCAACGTTGTGTGAAATAGTTCTCTGAGATAAATATTCAGCTGCTCTCAGCATCTATTAGTAATCTCTAGGCTCTGCTCTATGCTCGTGTAATTAATCAACATGGGATTGATACTCAGCAACATTTGTGGGTAAGACTTGGAACTGGGTTGGAGAAAACTTTGTCTTGGTTTGTGAAGAAAGCTCAGTCTAATGAGGAAGGCATAAATGTTACTAATGACATGAATCTTACTATAACAGTAATGTAATACTTGATCTCAAAAAGTTTCTAGCTTGGTTTAAGAAAAAGGAAAACCGCCATCCCTGAAGCCTGCTAGGGTCACATCTGTAGCGTGCAGGGGTCACGGAGTGGCAGACAGAGGTGAGTCTTTAGAGATTTAGGGTCCGTGACTTGCCTCCAGTGGTGGAGACGGAGGTCATCGGTCAGTTGAGCATTTTTGTCACCTGCAAATAACTTTAGCCAGGTGGCAAGTGTATATGGAGTAAGAAGAACCTGCTTCTGCCTCTGACTTGGCAGAAATAACAGGAAACACATGAAAATGCCATGATTGTAATGTCTGTGAGGAGAGAGCAAGGCAGTTCTTCAGGGGAGGGGTCATTGTCATTAGAACACGTGGCTGTGGACTTCACCAGAGAGGAGTGGCAGTTTCTGGACTCATCTCAGAAGGTCTTGTATAAGGAAGTAATGTTGCAGAACTACAGAAACCTAGTATCAGTAGGATATCAAGGCACCAAGCCAGATTCACTCTTCAAGTTGGAGCAGGAGAACCCCCATGGATAGTAGAAGGAGCAGCCCACAGTCAAACCTGTCCGGGTTTTGTTATCCAGAATAGAAGATATGCAGGAAAAGATTCTGATGCATTTGGTGGATATGGGAAATCATGCCTCCATATCAAGCATGACAAAACCCTTACTGGAATTAAATACCATAGATGTGTTAAACCCCGTAGCACTAAATCACAGCTCAGTGACCATCAAAAAATGAATGCAGGAGAGAAACAACATGAATGCAGTGTGTGCAGGAGAGTCTTCTCCAGGAAAGCACAACTTATTCAACATCAGAGAACTGAGAGAGGAGAGAAACCCCATGGTTGTGATGAATGTGGAAAAACATTTATAAGGAAGATTCAGCTCACTGAGCATCAGAGAACTCACACGGGAGAGAGACCCCATGAATGTAATGAATGCGGAAAGGCCTTCTCCAGAAAGTCACAGCTCACGGTCCATCAGAAAACCCATACAGGAGAGAAACCCTACAGATGCAGTGAATGCGTAAAAGCCTTCAGCTAGAAGTGCCTGCTCAATAGACATCAGCAATTCCATACTTAGAGAGAAACTCTATAGGTGCAGTGTGTGTGGGAAAGCCTTTTCCCAGAAGGCATACCTCATTGCACACTAGAGACTCCACACAGGAGAGAAGCCTTATGAATGCAGTGATTGTGAAAGAACCTTCTATTTTCAGTCAGACCTGACCGAACATCAGCGGATTCATAGAGGAGAGAAACCTTATGAATGTAGCGAGTGTGAAAAAGCCTTTAGAAGCAAGTCGAAGTTCATTCAGCATCAGCGTACTCATACTGGAAAGAGCCTGTATTCATGCAGCGAGTGTGGCAAAGCCTTTGCCCACATGTCAGTCCTCATTAAACATAAGAAAACTCACATAAGAGAGAAAGCCATAAATTTACTGAAGGTGGAGAAACGTTCCTCCAGGAGTCATACCTCCTGATACATGAGTGAACTTATACAAGAGCAAAACACTGTGAACACAGTACATATATAAATGCCTTCCTCAAGAACCCCTCCATTGTAAAACATTAGTGAGCTCCTAGTGGGTAGAAATGTAGTGATTGTGGAACCACCTTTTCCAAGAAATCAAGCCTTTGTAGTGAATCAGGAATTCAAACAGGGAACAAGCCTTGCGAATGAAGTAAATGTGGCCCAATCAGTAATAGAGTATATCTTGTATCTTACAGATACTGTATCTTACAAATGCTGTTTAAGAATACATCTTCTGATACCAGAAAGGTGGGAAAATCTTTAGCAGGAACCCTCCAACCATTACATGCCAGATAGCTCATTTAGGGCTGAAACTATGGAGGCACGGGTTGTGGAGGACATTTCTGTGAGAAGCTAAGCCTATTAAACACTGTTGAAATCATGCTGAATAGAAATGCAGGTGTTATGAGGAAGCCTTTGCCTGGAGATGGTATCTCAATTGGTATCAAAAGAATTCTTACAGGAATGTTTATGAAAGATTGTGATGGTGTTCTTAGTGCTAAATTGCACCTCGTGTGTCAAAGAAACAGACAACCTTAGAGACAATGGAGATGGAAAACATTTTTAGTAAAATTTTTATGGGAGAATTTATAGAAAAAAAGTCTTGAAAGTAAGAAATGATGGAAACTCACCAAATTAACGAATACATCACACTTTTATGCCTTGAGAGTCTTGGAGAAACATGTTTAATAAATGACATCTTGAGCCCCAGGAAAAAGAAAAAGAAAAACCAGAAAACATAAGCATATATAAAAAGACAAACACAGAGACACATACATCGCAGTTACATACACATATATCAAATTGTTACATATATAAAACAAAGAACTTCAATGAATAAATCCATGAATTGGGGTTTTATATTGCTATTTTAAAAAGTATTACATGAACATATATACCCTGGTTAAATGAGGAGGCTAGCTGTACTTGAGTTTCTCTTACATAAAGTACTCTGTATTAAAGTTCAAGTATTATTATTATCTGATGTGGACTTTCATAATTTTGATGATGACAGATTACTTCACTTACCACAAATGTTCAGTTGACAGTAATGGTGCAAATTGAATCTTATTCTTGAATTTCCTCTGTATGGTATTATTATGTATTGTTTAACATTGGCACAAGGAGAAGAATAGGGGTAAGTGAAAGAAACTGGTCTTTATTGAGTCCCTACTGTATACTATACACTTTGGAGAAATTATCCCTTAATCTTGTGAGATATGTATTATCTCAATATTCGCAATGAGATAACTGAGGCAGAGACAGGATTGGAAATCAGCTCTGACTCAGAACCTCATGCTTCTAACATTTCACAGTATGTAGCCACATTGATATATTCTATCTAGGTTGTGACCATTGGGAGTGGGGTATGAACACTGGAGTTTTCCAAACACATTGGGCCAAAAAAAGAAAAGTTCAATTATTTTAAAACTATTTTGATAGATGACAAATATTACAAACAATGAGTAAAGTTTGAGGAGAAAAACATATTTAAGCTAAGCCAGAATTTGCTTTGAAAGAATTTGTCCTACCTAGGTCTTTGATTATTTCTGATTAAAGAGTTAAATTTCTGCAGTGAAATTTTTGCCTGATTAGTATTCATCAGAGAGCAGTTTTTTTTTTTTTTTCCGATTTGTTTTTGCTGGATTTAAACATCATTGGTTGAGTACATGTAATTACTGGACCTCTACTCCAACCAAAAGTTTGGATAAAGAAAAGAATAAAGGATGGGAGCACATAAAGTATATATGGACTATGAACTAAGATTCAGCAAATTTCTGATTAGTTTCAAAAAATGAGAATTCTAGACAAACAGTTAAAATTTAGGCGTATGGGGAGGGGGTACATTTTACCTTTTATGAAAAGCAGCTAGAGAGTTGACATATTCATCACAAATTCTCATTTGGTAATGCAGTCTCTAGAGTGGTAATGTGAGAGACATCAAATCTCCATGAGCACTTGCATTATAATATTTTAAATCTTTTCCTAATAGACGTCTTTTCAGTAAATCCTCACTTATCTGCCTTATTCTAGTAAACTAAAGTACAAAATTACCCTTTCAGAAAGTTCTGATGTTAAGGGCGTGATGAGGCTAATCTAAGAGCAGTGTTACTCTACCCCCTTCCTTACATGTGTCTAGTGGGGACATTGGATTCTGATAGGACTTCTTTTAAATCATATTTTTCTTAGTAAGTAAATAATATTGCCAGTTGAAATTCAAATGTGTTACATTAGTGGTAACTTAACTAAGTGACATTCCAGTAAAGTCCCAATTACATTAAATTTAATTAACTTGGTCCCTTAGTTATACTGAATTATGGTTTGTTTTTGCCTATATATTCCTGAAGACAAACAAAAATAAGTAAAAATGATGTTATATCAGGTATTTAGTAAAACAAAAATATCTCCATAGGACCCCATCAGTTCAATACAATTATAACTCAATGTCCTAATCTCTTGGATTTATGTTCCTAAGGTCCTGAGCAGTAAATCATTAAGAATGATGTTCCTTTAAGAGCCTGAGGTAACAAGAAATCATTCAGTTTTATAGTTTAGATTCTAGTTTCTAAAGCAGATATATATATACTGAAATATTATAGAAAGATTTTTTTAACTAAAATAAAAGGTAAAATTACAAAGAATTTTCACATGTATGACAGTCTTAGAAGGCTAGAACAATGGACTGAAACTAACAAGATAATATAATAAGTATAGTAATATAATATATAATGAGTTTAATAAGTATAAAAATAATATAATAAGTATAACAAGGACTAATGAGAAGTTCTGTACGCAACTCCTCCCTACCCCTACATCAAAAGGCCCAGTTGAGGAAGCCAAGCCTTAAATTATTGCTTCTAAAAAAGCCCAAGGGTTTTAGCTGACTGTAATGGCAAAACTAGTCAAGGCTGATGTTGAAACCAAAAAGGTAATGTAACCTGAGAGTAAATTGTATCTTTTCTAGAAGGTTATAGTCCCACTATTCTCTGTGCTGGTCAGTCACTTATATAACATGGTGGAGTTTTTTGGAAGGGGAGGGATCATTGGAGAATATTGACAAATGGCTGTGATAAGTAAAGATGACCAGAAGTTTTTAGTTTCTATAACAATGGTTAAAGGAACTGAAAGTATGAAACCTTAGTTGAGGTTAGAGGGCTTAACAGCTGTTTTATAACTTATGACGTGTTGACATGTAGAAGACAATAGATTTATTTTGTGTAGCTTTAGAGGCTCTCACTATAACCAATAGCCTTTAAAAGATGCAAACATGTATGTGTCCTATGAGCTGATTCTTGCACTTTGTAGGGAGTTGTATTAGATGACCTTGATCCCTTCAAGTTACAACAATCAAGCTTCTGAAATGTATCCAGATGATTGTTAATCCTTTCCTCATCTTCAGACTCACTATAAAAAATTCATTTGGCTGGAAGACAACAAAAATCACACCAAGTCAGCTTGGTCTGTATTCCTTCACACAAAATATAGACATTTCTTCATTTTCCAGGCAACTGTGTTGCTTTGCCTTCATCTGTTTGATTTTTCTCTAATTTTTATTGTCTGTTGCTCTTTCCTTCTTCCATGATTTTTAAATCATTTTTTGAAGATGCTTTTAGTCAAACTCAGTGAGACTTAAGTTACGATAAGTTATATAGTATTAAGACCATCTTCAGTGGTGTGGACTATGAAATACGTCTTTTTGAACGATGGATTTTAAAATGTCTACTCCCCTTTCTTCTTGACTGGAAACTAAAGTTTAAGTCTTGGAAGGAGAAATGGTAACTTTTGGATAGATTTTTAAGATATTTGAAAATAGAGCAACACTTCTGAGTCCTGAGAAAGGAATGGCTTATTTATTTGGCACTTTTTTAAGGCAGTTGTAGCAGCAACAGTAGCAGCAAACAGAGTCTTTCCCTGGGGTAAACATAGTAACCACGGCAAGAGGTTGCTTGACAGAAGGGCATTAGACCATCCCATAATTTCTGTTACCTCTGCCCTGCCCAATCCAAAAGCACTTCAGGCTAATAGTGTCTCAGCTTAATTGGTGGAAGAAATGTGTAGTCTACCACTATAAAAATAGATCAGCCTTACTAAGCACATGAAAAAGATGTTCACTGTCACTAGTCATCAGTTAAATGCAAATAGAAACCATAGTGAGATACCACTACACACCCACCAGAATGGCTAAAATTAAATAAACTGACAAGACCAGGTCTTTTTCAGTATGTGAAGCAAGTGAGATTCTTGTACTTTGTTGGCAAAAATATAAAATATTGCGAGTGCTTTTGAAAACTGTTAGGTGTTTCCTTCTAATCAAACATACACCTACCCTGTGGCCCAACATTTGACTCCTAGTAAATCTTCCCAGGAGAAATAAAAACCTGTGTGCACAAAAAATAGTTTTAGAAGAATGTTTAAAGCCACTTTATTTAGAATATCCCCAAGATGGAAACAACTCAAATATCCGTCAACAGGTGAATGAGAAAGTTATGCTATGTTCTCAGCAAAACCAATGAATTACTGATAAATGCTACAGCAAAGATCAATTTTATATATACATTGTTGAGTAAAAGAGATCAGATACAAAACAGTGCATACTGTATAACTTCATTTAAATACATCTCAAGAATAGACAAAACAATCGAAATGGTGGTTGTCTGGGTCAGGGGTAGTGAGGAGGAGTTGACTAAGCAGGAGTATCAGGGGCCTTTTTTCTGAGATGTTAGAAATATTGCATATCTCAATTTGGGTGTTAGCTACAGGGATGTGCACATTTGTTAAAACTCATCAAATTGCATCTTTATGTACATTTCTCTATAGATAAGTTTTACCTCAATAAAAACAAAAATTTTAAAAATTGGTCAATCACTAACAAATAAAACCTTTAATGTATAATCAGAGCAAGAACCATGTGCTTAGCTTTATATGGAGATGCAGCTTGAGATAGTTTTCCTAGGCAAGTTGTCAACAAGATCACCTAAACTCCTTGACCACACAGAAACAATAGAGTTTCCATTGGCTTGATTCCAATAGAAATTAGTAGGAGGCCATGCTTTTCAGAGGCTAAGAGATCTCTGCATGGTCTGGATAATTGGCCATTGAAATATGCACCTATATAAAAGAGATTCTAAGGAATAGAAGAAAGTCTCAGAAACGAAAATGTAATGGATAGGGAGAGATCAAAGCCTTCCATGTGGATTTTTGTGGAAGCCATTGGTTAGTAGGAAAAGATTATGGCTTTAGCACCAGATAGGTCCTGGGTTATAATTCATGCCTCTTCAGGTACTCAGTCCTTCATCTGTGAAATGGAGCTCATACAAGCTCCAATAAGGAATTGAAGTGAGGATTATCGATAATAGATTCAAATCATCTAGTTCTGTGGAAAACAACCAGTTCAGTGACTTGTATGTGAGTAAACGGGAGCTAATACTAACATTGCTTCACATTCTGCTATTGCCAGCAGAACAGCCCCTACACTTACATATTTCTGTACCTGCTTATACTATCAATCCTCACACAATGAAAACTCTCCTTTCCCATTCATTATACCAATATATACATATCCTTCAGGCTTTTACTCCTTTGAACTTAATAGAGAATTACTCTTCCCTGTTAAGCATAGCAGATTTCCTGCAAAGACCTCTCCCTCTCTTTGCTTAGGGCTAAAGATATCTGCCTTGCCTTATAGATAGAGAGTAGTGCAAATTAGATATACTTTGAAATTGAACTGACTTTGGTTCAAATCCTGGTTCTTCCACTTAATAACTGTGATTTTGGAAGATAATAGTCTCACTGAGGTTCAGTTTTCTCATCTATTAAGTGAAGAGAATAGTACCTACCTCACAAGAATAAATTGAAGGGCTTAGTATGGTACTGTGCTTACCTACCTTGCGTTAGCCACACAGACTCCATTTTGCTGAGAGTCAGACAGGCTCCATCTTAACCTCCGCCTCACTCCTCCCACCATTTCTCCTTTGAGTGCATATCTGGGTCATGTTCCCGTGCTGGGTCATATTGTACTTAGAGCTATAGAAACATATAACCATTGTAACCATATCCTGCTTGACAAGCCCACTTACTATTGTGAATACCCCCTTGATTGATTGTATGGAAAGTACCGAATGCCCCTACCCCTTGGTAACCAGCAATCATGGAAACCGCTTGTATATACCCTCCTTAGTTAATCAACGATCATGGGAGCCTCCTGCCTCCTAGTTACCAGCCTCCCCCACTAAGTTGCTTGTTCTGCTTCTGTAAAATTCTGCTTCAGCTAGGCTCCCCCTTCCCTTTCTTAAGCAAGGTTTAAAAAGAAATCAAGCCCCTTCCTTGGGGCCGAGAGATTTTGGGCGCAAGCTCTCAGCAAAGGCAATAAAGGACTCTCAATTCGAACTCAGAGTGTGGCGCTTCCCATTCAACTCACTTGGTTATAACAGTATCTGACTCATAGTAGATACCCACTAGGTGGCACTTGGTATTACTACGATCAAAGATATTAATCGGGTCTACCTGTAGGTGGACCCATTTGTTTGCCTTGTTCTCCTTTTAAATTGATTATTCATCTTCCTATTTTAACTTTATTCTTTCTTGCCTGGTGCCCAGTTGGAACGAATCACTCCATATACTGTCACATTGTGCCATACCTGAGCCATTTACTTGTCCCAGCTTAGATATCATAGCTGATCTGTTCCTTCTTGTTTGAACTAACAGCTGGTAGAATGATACGTGCTTTTTCTTCTTGGTTAACCTATAGTCTCTTGACCTTGCCTCCTGGAACTCAGGCTGTAACCTTGTATCTATGTGCCATAAACCTAACATGAACCATCTGGAACTTGGCTCAGTGCCCTGACTTCTCTTGGCTTGCCTTGTCCTAGTGTCACCCTGAATTCAACACAAATATTTAAATATTATTTACTTTCCCTATGTCTTATATTTCTGGTTACATTCTATTAGGAAGTAAAGATCATGCTCTTATGTATTTGTCATTCTTCTTAGTGGCAAGTAGATAGATGTTCACTTAACATCCATTTCCTGATCATACAGAAAAGACACTGCCAATACACTGCACTGTACAATATAGTAGTCACTGCCTTATCTGGGCACTAAAATTAAAATTAATTTAAATTAGATAATGTTATAAATTTGGTTTCTCAGTTACCCTACCCATATTTTAAGAGTTCAGAAGCCACATGTGGCTTAGTGGCTGCTACATAGGATAGCTCAAATATGGGTCTAGACTAGGACATTATAAGATGTCTATAATTATTGCAGCCAAAGCTTGCTGAGGACAGAATGTGGAATGGCAGATAAATTTTATCTTTAGCCTTATAGTTCAAAAAGTACAAGTAAAAAAAGTGGTTAAGGACATGAACTTGAAAGCCAGGTAACCTGGGTTAAAATCACACCTCTGACATTTACTAGGTGCATGACTTAGGGTAAGTTGCTTTTTGTGTGTGTCTGTTTCTCTATAAGTAAAGTTTGGGTGATACGAGTGCCTGATGCATAGGTAAATCTCATTAGAGGATTAGATGCAATTGCATATATAATTTAAAACAGTGTCTGGCACATAGAAAGTCCTACATACCTGTTTGTTGTCATTGTTATGAAATAGGGGGATAGTGTTTTAGAAACTGGATTTTAGGGCAATTTTCCACCAGCAATGCAGTTTTTATAAATTATGAGTAGCAGAAACAGTGGTTTAAGAGACACCGATTTGATGATAATTTGAATATCTGTGATATGTTAGAGAAAAGAACCAAAAATCAGATTGCATATCTTACACTTGGGACTGCATCTAGTTTTCTGGCAGAGAGGAGGAAATGGTATATTTGCATGCTGAGTGTGAGTTTTATGCTCCTCGGGAGATGTCCCAAGTGAGTGTGGAACAAAACAAGAGAGTTAGGAATGGTCAGACAGGAGTATGAGGCTGGACAATTAGATTGAAATATAATCTATTGGCTGGGTGAGGTAGCTCACCTCTATAATCCCAGCACTTTGGGAGGCCCAGGCGGGCAGATTACCTGAGGTCAGGAGTTTGAGACCAGCCTGGCCAACATGGTGAAATCCTGTCTCTACTAACAATACAAAAATTAGCCGGGCATGGTGATGTGCGCCTGTAATCCAGCTACCTAGGAGGCTGAGACAGGAGAATCACTGGAACCCAGGAGGCAGAGGCAGCAGTGAGCCGATTTTGTACCACTGCACTCCAGCCTGTATGACAGAGCAAGACTCCATCTCAAAAAAAAAAGAAGGAAAGAAAAATAATCTCTAAAGAAAGATAGCAGTTGCAGTAGATGGGGAAGACTCCTGAAGGATATATTGAATAAACAAGCTGAGATGCAGTAAAGGGGGTGAACTTGGGATAGTATTAGTTAATAAGAAGCTTAAAGAAACACATGAAAAGTACATACAAAGAGGCATTTGAATCCCTTCCTTTTCTCTGTCTCCAATTCAGTGATAGAACACTACTGTAAAAGACAAGGGGCCCACCTCCTGTTGCAATGAAGGTCAAAAATTTTGAGCCTCAAAATCTTTCTATTGCTGGGCTAACGCTGGATTTGGATTTTTGTAGGAGATTGGTCAGAGTGGTGGGAAAAATTATAGGAAAGACAAAAACCTTCTTGGAAGGCCGGAAGGTTTTGTAAAAGCTTCAGGGGGAAGGGTTATAGCTGAAGACAAGCCTAATCTGCTTACCTTGAGCTAATAACAAAAAGCAGATAACAAGGGAATGTAGAGGAGTTTATCTAAATAGTTTACTTATGTTGTCTTAAAACCAACCTTTGACCATCCGTGCACATGACTGCTCTCTACTCAGGAGGTTGACATTGTTAATTACTCACAAATAGTGTTTGCTCTAGACCTTTATCATTAAATCTGTTCTAAAATAAATATGAGCATCTCAGGCATATGGGGGCTGCACAGCCAGACTTCCTCCTCGGGGTCTGTAAGCCGTGGGGTCCCCTAGTCACACTCTAACAGGCAAAACACCTGTGTGTGCAAACTCCTTTCTTCCCTTGCTTAGCCAGAGACTGCAGGTCAGACTCGGTAGATTCTTTACCATAGAATAATTTATTTGGATTAAAGTATTGAGTATAAGTGTACTACAAAAGTATTTAAGTAACTCAAGCCCAATTTAGTCTACCTTTTTTTTTTTTTAACCTGGGCTGCATGACCTCCTGGGCAGACATGTTGCCCTTGCTTCCCTTCCTCACCTCAAGCCTATCTATTCTACCATTCCTTACCCCAACAAAAACTCATTTGACTAATTTAGTTATTTTCTTATAACTCTAAGTGATGATGGGCCAGACTGATAAAAATGCAGATGAACTCTGCTAAGAGAAAATCAAATAATCTATCTGGATACCCTGGTGTGGCCACAAGTAATATAGAGTCACTAACTGCATAGTTATTTTCATTGACTATTTGAAAATACTCAGTTACAGCAAACAATCACTTTAAAGATATGGAAAAAAGCAAGAGAGCAGTATATATTTAGTGAAATGTAATTAAGTTATTATGATTCAGGCAGAGAAAGTGTCTAGAGGGTTAAATATTGTCAAAAGTGATAAGATGACACTACTGGGGCAGCCAGAGGCTGAAACATGAAAAGGATGTTGCACCATGTTTAAAACAGGGTGAGAAATACAGTATATGTTGGGTACATAAATGAGAATTGGGTGGTTGTAATAGGATTCGGGATTTCATATTCTTGGTAGCAAACAATTAGTGGTGCACTGGAGAGAAAGATAACATTTTAAGAGATAACTAGGAGGGAATGATAAGATTTGCTTGTGTTGAAGCAGTCAGAAAAATGGAGTAATTAAAAATGACTCCCACATTTCTGAGATAAACAATTGTATAGACAGTGGTGCCATTCACTGGGAGCACTGGAGGAAGAATATATTTGAGGTGATGTTAGATAATAAGTCTAGTTTTGGAAATGTTGACTATGAGTTACCTATGTATCATCTAAATGGAAATTTTCACCAGGAAGCCAGATAATGAATCTAGAGCTCAGTAAGCATAATGGGGCAGAAGATATAAACTTGGAAAATGATTAGCAAAAGGCAGAAGAGTAGATGATATTTCCCAGGATGATTTTTTTAAAAACAACCAAAGAAGAAACCTAGAATATATCAATATTTAAGTGACGAATAAGGTAAAATAAGCCACTGAAGGAGAATGAGAAGAAACAATATTAAAAATGTGATGAGAGCCAAGAAAAAATGTTATAAACATTACCAGAAGAATTACAAACGCTTGGTAGTCAGTGGAAATATATGGCACACAAAAATCAAAGATTTTTCATTTAGTGGTAATTGCTGAGTTTAGTGAGATAATGTCAATAGCAAGAATATTCAGTAGCTAGATTATACTGAGTTAAGATAGGAGAAGTAGAGGCAGTGAATGTACATTAGTCATTGAAGATGCTAATCTATAAAGAGGTGAAGAGAGGAGAAAATAGAGGGAGACAGAAAATTGAGAGTGTCGTAACTTTTTGGTTTTTTGAGTTAAAAATATATGTAGAAGATTTGAATATGTTTGACTGAGGGAAAGAGTCTGTTGCTTGGGAGAAGTTTAGAATATGAGGTTGTGACATACCTTCCTTTACAGAAAGGACATAGAAATGAAATTTTGACTGAGGTCACAAAAGCTACAGCACTATTGGAGTGAGCCGTGCCTGAAAATCTCATCTGGTGCATGAGTGATCATTAATTACTTCATGTATTGAGCATTAATGAGAAGGCGGTGGTGATCATTAATTAGGAGATGTTTGCAAGATGAGAAAAAAGTGTTCACTCTTGAAAAATTCAATGGATGACATTTAAGGACACTGACTCCTAACAGAATTAAAGAGGGGGGATTAATGACATGAAAACTTGCATTAAAAGGTGTCACAAAATGGCAGCCAGGCAGGTGTAAGAGATGAGAAAACTCCCATTTTGAAGTGGCCACTAAATCTGTGTCTAAACAAGCAAAGGGAAATGGAGAGTTGAAATAATTGTTTTAACATCTCAAGGTCTCCAACTCCATTATGGATAAAGATAAATATGTAAGAACAGTTAGGACTTCCCAAAGGTATACGAGGCTCAAGGTTCACTTCTGGAGTTTGTGAACCTAGGAAGAATCACAGCACTATCTACCTATCATATATTACTGATCTCCCTCTCCCAATTTATACAAAAGGAACCAGGCTGTAAAGAACATTAAATAAAACTTAAAAGGAAAATGAAATGAAATCTTTACAAAAGGCCATTCCTGTGGGTGTAGCTCCAGGGGGTTGAAGCAGTCCCTTCACTACTTGGATGATGAGCTTTAAATGCCTACTTTATGTCTGTAAGCTTCTGACATTACTTTCTTTATTTTAGCATAAAGTGGAATCTATATTCTTCTCTAAGCTATATCATTAGGGTATATCTCCTCTAAGGTATACCCCTTTTCCCTTGGAGCATGCCTTGCCTGATATTTTGGATACTGTGGGAGCATAATTAAAGATCACATACTGCCCATTTAGAATCAGACAGATGAATCTTTAAGGCTTGCTGCTTTAGGTAGCTTTTTCAGCAGTTCCTTCTAGAACTGGAGAAGGCCAATTCTTATTTTTAGCTTATTCATTCATGCAGTAAATATTTATTAAGAAGTAGCTACGTTCCAGTTCCAGGCACTATGTTAGGCATTAGGGATACAGTAGTGAACAAGACTGACAAAAACATTTAGAAGGCCACATACTATTGGAAATTTAGCTTCAGTGGTTTCTTATGTCTTCACCCCTTAGCTCAGCATCTGATATTGCCAGACTCTGTGTTAGACAAAGAATTTGACCACTTTGCCCTGCCCTGTGACTTGACTTGACTTGACCCACTCAGCCTGTTTGGTCACTGGCTTGCCTCACCCTGGCATTTAAGCCTCCTGGATCCCAGACATGGGCCTTGAGACATGTGCCACTTTGCTACTGCTACTTTGCAGACCTTCAGGAGGCACTAGGGAAGAAAGCTGGTTTTCATCAACCTTGGTTGTACAGACTGCATTGCCACATTTGGGAAAAAAAAAACAACAAAGAATTAGGACATTCAAGAAAATATAGGCCCATGTGCTAGCTGTTGGCTCCATTGCCCTTGGTAAAATTTGAGACACTGAACAAGTGAATGCAGTCCATCCTCTGCAACTTCATTTGCACAATAAAGGAGTTGAACTAGATAAGAGGTTCTCATTATATTCAATTATGAAGAACCCTTATTATTATCAAAGAGTTTCACAGCTATGATAATGTATGCTTAATGTATCTGTGAGTTGAATGCCTACTTAACAATAGTAAAACTATAAAATTTATATATTTAATAATTACACCATCTGTGTGGTTCGAAAACTATAATACTTTATTCATTTTGTTATTTATTTACCCATTATTTGCTAGCATCTAAGATGTGGCAGGAGGCTCGCTAAGTGGTACGGATATAAAGATGAATGAGCTGATGTCTCTGTTTAAGACTCATGGTCTGTAGAGGAGACTAGAAAGTTATCAGATCATTGAAGGGCGATAGGTATTATGGCAGGGGAAGTGCAAGGTACTCTGACAACTAAGAGGACCAACAATGCAGCCTGGGGACATCGGAGAGGACTTTCCGTTGGAGGTCATTTCTAAGCTAAGGTCCAAAGCATTAGGAAGAGTTAGCCCGGAAAGAGTGGGATAAAGGCATTTCAGGCTGAGGAGACAGCAAGTCATGTTATTTATCCTGACTACAAATGACCCTGGTACATATAGATTCCTGTGACTGCACCCTATCTCAGCATCTTTAATACATAATACAGGAAATCCTAGACTAAATATATATTAAGATTCCCCCTAATTCTTACAATTGATGATTAATCTATGCCCATTTGGAAAATGTTTAAAAAATTGCAAACAAACCAAAGGAACACAACCAATAATTCCAGACAATGACATTTCCTTTGCTTGATTAAATTATGGAGACTTTGACACCTCCATCTGCCTAGGTTCTCTCAAAAGTGTCCACATTTATGTTGCTTTGGGTGTGATGAAAAGGGAATGCTTGTATACTGCTGGTGGGAATGTAAATTAGTATGGATATTTCTTAAAAAACTAAAAACAGAGGCCAGGCCAGGTGATTCATGCCTGTAATCCCAGCACATTGGGAGGCCAAGGCAGGTGGATCACCTGAGGTTGGAAGTTCAAGACCAGCCTGGCCAACGCGGTGAAACCCCTTCCCTACTAAGAACATAAAAATTAGCTGGGCATGGTGGAAGGTGCCTGTAATCCCAGCTACTTGGGAGGCTGAGGCAGGAGAATCGCTTGAACCTGGGAGGCAGAAGTTGCAGTGAGCTGAGATTATGCCACTGCACTCCAGCCCGGGTGACAGAGTGAAACTCCATCTCAAAAACAAAACAAAACAAAACAAAAAACACTAAACATAGATCCACCATTTGATCTAGCAATCTCACTATGGTTATCTACCCAAAGGAAAAAAAGTCATTATATCTAAAAGACACCACACATGCGTGTTTACTGCAGCACAATTGCAAAAATATGTAATCAACACAAATGCCTAACAACTAATGAGTGGATAAAGAAAATGTGGCATATATACACCATGGACTACTACTCAGCCATAAAAACAACAAAATAATGTATTTTGCAACAAATTGGATATAGTTGAAGGCCATTATTTGAAGTCAAGTAACTGAGGAATGAAAAACCAAATACCGTATGTTTTCACTTATATATATTAGCTAAGCTATGGGTACAAAAAGGTACACAGAGTGATATAATGGACTATGAGAGACTCAAAAGGAGAATAGTAGAAGGAAGAACAAGAGATAAAAAAGTAAATATCGAGTGCAATGTACACCACTCTAGTGACAGGTGTACCAAAGTCTCAGACTTTACCACTATGTAATTCATCCATATAACCAAAAACCTCTTGTACCCCAAAAGCTATTGAAATAAAGAAATTAAAACAGAACAAAAAAGTATCCCCACTTCATGTGAATTTTTAAAGATGCTGTAAAGTTGTCATTGTGGTATTTCTCCGCTCATGTCCACCTTTGCTACCACTACTCCAACAATGGAGTGAAGACTCCTAGAGATGACCCTGTGCTTTACAGCTGATAAAAGGCTGAAACCTTTGAGGAGGAATGGCTATATAATTTGTGGGACACATTGCAAAAGGAAAATATGGGCCTATTATTTAAAAATTATTGCCAATTTCAAGGTGGAGACCACAGAACATTAAAACATTCATAGTTCCTTGTAAATTCTGGATGTTAAACTTTTGTCAGATGGGTAGATTGCAAACATTTTCTCCCATTCTGTAGGTTGCCCGTTCACTCTGATGATAGTTTCTTTTGCTGTGCAGAAGCTCTTTAGTTTAATTAGATCCCATTTGTCAAGTTTGGTTTTTGTTGCAATTGTTTTTGGCATTTTTGTCATGAAGTCTTTGCCCATGTCTATGTCCTGAATGGTATTGCCTTGGTTTTCTTCTAGGGTTTTTATGTAAATGTAAATTAGTTGAACCATTGTGGAAGACAGTATGGCAATTCCTCAAGGATCTAGAACCAGAAATACCATTTGACCCAGCAATCCCATCACTAGGTATATAACCAAAGGAATATAAATAATTCGACTGTAAAGACACATGCACACATACGTTTACTGCAGCACTATTTACAATAGCAAAGACATGGAACCATACCAAATGCCCATCAGTGATAGAATGATAATAATAAAATGTGGCACATATACACCATGGAATACAATGCTGCCATAAAAAGGGATGAGTTCATGTCCTTTGTGGGGATATGGATGAAGCTGGAAGCCATCATCCTCAGCAAACTAACTCAGGAACGGAAAACCAAACACCTCATGTTCTCATTCATAAGTGGAAGTTGAACACTGAGAACACATGGACACAGAGGGGGGAAACAACACACACAATGGACTGTTGGGGGATGGGGGCTGAGGGGAGGGAACTTAGTGGACAAGCCAATAGATGCAGCAAACCACCATGGCACTCACATACCTATGTAATAAACCTGCACATCTGCACATGTATTTTTTGAGATTAAATTGAAAAAATAAAAGAGAAAACTCATTCATAGGGACCCTATTAAGGGTGGAGCCCTGTGCAGCTGCACATATTGCACGCCCATGAAGCCAACCCTTCTTTTCAGAACACTTTACTGAAAGATTGGGGATCATGGAAGAGAAATACAACATTGAGGATACTTTACCATCACCACTAGTAGTATAAGTGGCTACTCTTAGAGCCCATAGGGACAAATGCATAATGAGGATTTCATAAAATGCATTTCTCTGCCTACCCCTTGGCTTGCCTTTGTGTGTCCTGGAGCTAGATAACTGCTACTCCCTGCTCCACCCAACAAATTGTGTGTGTATATTTATACGATAGGTTCCAGGTCAAGCTCCAGCTCCTTTCATGCCCTGAGAGAGGAAAAGATTATTCTTAATCCTATAAACTAAAAATAAACTCCTAAGCCTCCCATCAGACTAAAAGGACCCACTCTTGGCCAAGGGGATTACATTAAAACCTTAAAATTGAATTCCTGGCCAGGCGTGGTGGCTCATGCCTGTAATCCCAGCACTTTGGGAGGCTGAGATGGGCAGATCACGAAGTCAAGAGATCGTGACTATGCTGGCCAACATGGTGAAACCCCATCTCTACTAAAAATACAAAAATTAGCTGGGCATGGTGGTGCACGCCTGTAGTCCCAGCTACTCGGGAGGCTGAGGCAGGAGAATCACTTGAACCCGGGAGGCGGAAGTTGCAGTGAGCTGAGATAGCGTCACTGCACTCCAGCCTGGCCACAGAGCAAGACTCTGTCTCAAAAAAAAAAAAGAAAAATTGAATTCCCAGCCATTGGGTTGGGAGGTTGGACATAGCCCCTCCCTTTTGTGGTTTAGATACAACTGACCAGCATTAATGTTAACATAGATACCGTAAGACGGACAGAACAGACTCTTTGTGGCCATAAGATACCAAATTATAAACAGGACTTAGAGTCATGCTAGGCAAAGGTTAAGTTACTCCCACAATTAAAGAATAAACTATGTCCTAACTGCCACAGTGTTTTTCTTTTTCTCTGGTAGCTAAACAAGCAATGGCCTCAAGATAAGCAATATTAAAACAATTACAACTCATCCACCTCACAGACACTAAGTAAATGAACCCCTGTTCCACCAGCCATAACCACAGCTTTAGTTGGACAACAGACCGATTTCAGTAACTTTATTTTGTAAGAAGACCACTGACCATGGACTGGTTCTAGCTGGTTTACAGAGGCTGTGCACTTGAGTGCCTTTGTATCCTCAAAAGACTTTTTGATGTATAGGGCCTAATTATAATACATTTAAGTGTTAAGTCTCCATTCCAAGGTGAACATAGGTCATATGTTACATGCATGTTTGTTCAATATGCATGCATCAGGACTAACTTCATGATTTTTTGTTAGTGACTCTTATAATCCGTTGAATATATACACTTAGCCAACCCCTTCAGCATAAAGCTCCTACTCTAACCCCTATTCCTTTGAAATGGCTGTCTTTGGTCTTTGCCAGAGGTACACTCCTCAGTCTGTGGGATGGCCACCTTGCAAGCTGTAACCCTTTACAAGATATAAAATCTTCTTTTCTAAATTTATAAATTGTGTTTTTTTTTAAGTTAGCACTCCCAAATAAGGACCAATTCCCATGTTCTTATTTTTATACCCAAGCCCTGTCATTTTTAAGGATTTTTACTAATGAGAATGTCAACTCTTCTGAGACAACAACTTCCACACCCTCTACCTTGTAGCCTTATTGAATGGTACCCTTTAGCCCTAAAGACAGTAATGTCAGAAGGTGACTTATTCAGCAGTAGTGTATTTTTCAAAGTTTGAGTCATTTGGTTTCAAATTAAAAAGTACAATGTAAAGAACACTAACATGCAAGTCAAATTTAAGCCATGTCAACATATTCTGGTTTGTGTTTGTAAGAAAGTTATACAGCAGATATAGATCATGCCTTTGTATCTTTCTGTAGTTCTCTAGGTCTCAGCTAAAACCATGCAGTGAGCAATTGCTAAAAATGCCAACTCCAAGTGAATAAGTGACAGTCCAAGAACAGTGTAGTCTAAATTCATAGAAAGCCATCACCCTACCACTCCACAGTAATGAAGTCTACAGATATGGCTTTGACTCAATCATATAGAGCAATTTACATTACCAAAGAGAACAGTTATTTCTGAGACTAAAACATGTACATTCAGAGTACTTTATAGTTTCCTCCAAGAATAATAGATGCTCTTTTAAATTTATGTAACAAGAGCTATTCAGGACACTTTCTCGAAAACAGAAGAGCAGGTTGCCCCAAAGGTGATTCAAGTTCTTACAGCTTGAAAGAAAGAAAATGGCTTGTAGTATTTACATGACAGCTTTTCCCTCTTGTGTCCATCAAGGTTTCTAAAATCATAAAGCCAATTTACAGTCAGGATAAGGGTATCCTATTTCAAGAAGAAAAATAAAAGTTACTCATAATTATGACATCACTAACAACTTTTGAAGTGTGTTTACTTAGCCTTGTGTCTTTAAAAATATTTAAATTGCATATGAAAATCACAAATACATTCTAGCCATGAATCTTTAATAAACAATAGAAAAATAAAAGTCCTTTTGACCCCACCTGTCTCACTTCCACTTCTTCATCCTAAAGATAGAGAGGAACATTGAAAAGAGGAGGTTTGCATCCTCACTGATCTTATTTTATACATTACATGTGTGAATGTATAGTTACATGTGTGAATATATGCACACATGTAACTAGGAAATACCTAGAATATGAATTGTAAATCAGAGATTATATATATATATATATATATGTATCTCCAATGATCTCTGAACTTTTAAAATACTTTTATTTTACTTTAAGTTCTGGGATACATGTGCTGAACATGCAGTTTTGTTACATAGGCATACATGTGCCACGGTGGTTTGCTGCACCTATCAGTCCATCATCTAGGTTTTAAGCCCTGCATGTATTAGGTATTTGTCCTAATGCTCTCCCTCCCCTTTCCCCCACCCCCCAACAGGCACTGGTGTGTGGTGTTCCCCTCCCTGTGTCCTTGTGTTCTCATTGCTCAGCTCCCACTTATGAGTGACAAGCTGCGATGTTTGGTTTTCTGTTTCTGTGTTAGTTTGCTGATGGTGTCGTGCTCCCCAAAAGGTACCCTGCTTCTTCTGGCTCAGTGCCTCAGAACTTTGATGTTGTTGGTCTCAGATAGCACTTTGTGATCCACTATCCTGCGGGTGGTAGTCTTTTAGATGGTTTGCATGAAGTTGTTACTGTCCAGGGTATCACCAGGATTGAAGTCCTCCCTGTCATCCCCCAGGGTTGGTAGGTGGTCATCTCAGCCTCCAGCTTGATTTTGATGTTCAGCAGGGCCTCATACTCCTGGACCTGGTGCCGGCCCTTTGCCTGGGTCTGTGCTAGCTCAGACTCCAGGTGCAGCAGGACTACATTGAGCTGCTTCATCTCCATGGCGTAATGGGCCTCTGCCTCCCTCAGGCTGTTTTCCAAGTTGGCCTTCAGATTTCTGAGAGTCCAGGTCAGTCTCCAAGGACTGGACTTTATGTCTGAGCTTTGTGAGTATCATCTCAGCAGCTCCGATTTTGGCAGCCTGCGTGGTGATCACTGTGGTGCTCTCCTCATTGTGCTGGAACCAGCACTTGTCCAGCTCCTTTGGATTCTTCCGAGCCAGCTCATCGTATTGGGCCTGGATGTCTGTCATGATCTTGCCGAGGTCCTGAGATTTGGGGACATCTGATTCCATGGTCAACCCAGAGCTGGCAGTCTGGCCTTGCAGGTCTTTTACTTCCTCTTCATGATTCTTCATGAAGCGCAGCTCCCCCTTGAGATCCTTAATCTCTGTCTCCAGCTGCAGCCAAGTGACATTGGTATCATCAGTGACCTTGCAAAGCCCATGAATATTACTCTCCACAGACTGGTGCATGGCCAGCTCTGTGTCATACTTGACTCTAAAGTCATCAGTGGCAAAATGGGCATTGTCAGTCTGCAGAATGATGCGGGCATTGTCTACAGAATTTGGAAAGATCTGGGCCCTCAGGCCCTCCACGGTCTTGAAGTAATGCCCCCAGGCTCTGACCTAGGGTCCCTTCTCCAGGTGTTTCTGGATTTTGCCCTCTAGCTTCCAATTCTCAGACTCCAGGCCCCTCACTTTGTCCAGGTAGGAGACCAAGTGGTGGTTCAGGCCTTGCATGGTCTCTTTCTCATTGTGGATGCCCCTCATTCCCTCCAGACCCCCAGCCATCCCTGTGGGCAGGCACCCAGACTCCAAGCTGCCCTGGAAAAGCTGGTGGAGTGGGACACAGAGATCTGGGAACCTGGGGCCCAGCACCTGCATAGACACTGGCTGTGCTGCTGACTGGCAGGACACTGCAGCTGGACAGCTGGACTGAGCCTGGGAACTGGTGATTGATGGAGAAGGTGGTGCAGCAAGTGGTGAAGTTCACACTGTTGGGGGAGGAGAGAGAGATGACAGAATTCAGGTTCTGCAGACCCAGAGGATATATTTTTAATGGGCATAAATACTGCCAAATTTTCTTTAAAAACACCATGATCAATTTGTCTATGTTGTTTGAAAGT
This sequence comes from Sapajus apella, assembly GCF_009761245.1. Taxonomy (NCBI): domain Eukaryota; kingdom Metazoa; phylum Chordata; class Mammalia; order Primates; family Cebidae; genus Sapajus; species Sapajus apella. Next base: position 2,467,270 of record NW_022437085.1, on the reverse strand, counting down.
GCTGGTCGCTCTGCATTCTTACCAATATTGGATGTTATTATTTTATATTTTTCCAATCGATTTTTTATTCCTCCCATTAATACTATAATAGGTTATACATAACATAACTAGTTTTGATATCTGGTAGAGCATGTCCTCCTTTTGTATGCTTTCTCACTTGTAGGATGAGACTAACAGTGGCATCCTCTTCATAGGGCTGTTATAAAATTTAGAAAAGTAAGCAGGAGTCAGATCATATGCTGCCTGACAGAGTTCAGTAAGGAGTTTGGATTTTATTCAGAGTGAAATAGGAATTCAAGGGAGGGTTTTAAGCATGAGAATGGTGTGATTTGATATATGATTTAAAAGATGGCTCTGCTTAAGAATGTTGGTACCAACAAAGTTCAAAAGAGGCCCCACATACTGGTTTGCTGCCCCTTCTCTCAGACTCTTTGTACAGTGAAATCTCTTCTGGGATTGTCACAAAGAGAAATGACAGGGAGTAAAGTTGGGAGATTTAACAAATAAAAATACAGGATGACCAGTTAAATTTGAATTTCAGATAAATAGTGATTTTTAAATATAAATTCTCTCAAATACTACATACTTTATTATTTAGTAATAATATGAGTTAAAGTTGCATATTTTAACTAAAAAACAATTTTCCACCTGAAATTCAAATTTGTCTGGGCACTCTGTGTTTTACCTGGCAAGTGGTTATTATATCAACTGTCATGATTCCTTTTTTCTTCTTCATTTGAAACACAAATTCCATCATCTCTTTCTCTTCTGAATCCTTATGGCCTTTTATTTCTCTTTCTCAGCATACTCCTTGAGGGCAAGGCTCATATCTAATTCATTCACTGCTCTGCTGAACACAATGCCTGCATGTAATAGTTACACAGTAAGTATTTGTTGAGTAAAAATTAAGATCTTTAGAAATAAGAGGCAAGGATGACTTGAATAGCCAGTATTTCACTTTCCCTTCTATATTTCAGTATCAGAGTCATCTGCAAAGACTCTACTGAGAGATGATTTTAATTAGGGCATTCGGCAATCTATGGAACTTGGGATATTAAGAGGTACTGATCCCCATTGCTTAAACTTCCAGCAGGAGGATGATACCTATTAGCTTAAGAGCTCTATTAGTGAGGCTTCTCAGGCTGTGTGGGCTATTCCCTTCTCTGCAGCAGTACCATTTACTCCCTGGTTGCCTCATTCTACTCTGCTTTTATTTCCAGAGGGAGACAAAATCAAGTCTTTTGAGTATTGGTCATCCAGCCTCTCAATTCTTCACAGTTATTTGTTCAAACAGTTTCTCCCAGAAGGGTAAAAGGAAATTTGGTGGAATCCCATGTATTCTTTTGTGAAGTGCTAAATGATTTGTCAGTAGATTGTTTCCTTTCTTCTTTTTTTTTCTTTCTTTTTTTTTTTTTTTAAGAATTGCTGGATCTTTACCCTATTTTTAAATTATTTTTAATTGGCATGTAAGAATTGTACATATTTAAGGGATACAGAGTAATGTTTCCACATGAGCACACAACGTATCATTCATGGCAACATAGATTAACCTGGAGGACATTATGTAAAGTGAAATAACTGAAGCACAGAAAGATAAATAGCACATGTTCTTGCTCATCTGTGGGAGCTAAGAATCAATTTTGAGCTCATGGAGGTAGAAGGTAGAATTGTGAATATTAGAGAATGGGAATGGTAGAGAGTAGAAGAGCATGAGAAGAGGTTGGTTATCAATGGGATTTTTGTTCAAGTGGAGTAAAAATGTCTATTCTAATAACAGTGGCTGAGCTGTATTTGGAGGGAGCAAAATGAAAGTGATTTTTCCCCCCAGGAAAAGCAGTTAATGCTAAATTTTTTGCCTTTAAACCTGATGTCAGGGAGAAATGTGGCTGGAACATGGGGTTTTTATCTGCCATACTCATGCATCATAACATGTATGACACATGAAGCCTCAGGCGGGGTAACGTTGAGGGGGAAAGAAAGTCAAAGGTTCAGGTCAAGTAAGAAAAGGTAAGGTTTTATTGGTCAATTGTGTGTGTGTGTGTGTGTGTGTGTGTGTGTGTGTGTGCGCGCGCACGTGCGCGTGCACATCAGCATCAGCACTATCCAGAGTTTCATCTTGATCTCCTTAGTTCCTCCATGAATTTTGAAATGTGCTCTTTAAAATTGAATGTCTCTCTTTGGGATGAGCAGCTTGTACTTAATTTGAGACTGGCAGTAGCTAAATGTATCATCAAAACTGGGGTGCCTGATGTTTGAGCTAATGTCTTGACATGCACGTGCAGAAGCCATTCTATCTTTATTTTATGGAAATCACCAATCACTCTGGTTATTTTGGTCCTGATGTATTTTTAGATTTCTATTTTTGTATCACCTTGGTCTTCCTGATTTAGTTTTCCTCTATTTTTATCTCTTGAATTGTTGGTAACACCTTAAAAAAGAGGAAGATCCTTATTTGAAGTAGTACTTACTAAATACTGTGGAGTTTACTTTGAGTTTGGGTCCTGAATTTTCACAGCTAGTGATGCAGATAGATAGAGTTCTCTTTATGGTTTGTGGGAAACTGCTAAAAGATCCTGAATTGCCCACTTAGACCAACCCCCCTCTGTAATATGAGCTTTGACATTCCACCTGTATCAATAAATTTCAAATAACACTGGAACTAGGTAAGGTGCTGTCCCAAGTCTGAATCTCAGGTGTGGTTCTTCTGGATCCTGTGGATTAGGTATCCCCTTCTGGATCACCTGAATAGACAGCAAGTAAAAAGTGAGCAAATAGAGAAGAATAAAGTAAATCTTTCAGAAATACTAGGAGAAATTTACCGCTGCACAATCACGGCAAGAAAATCTTATATACCTTCCCAAGTAAATGATGAATCAATCAGATAAAACTCAGTAAGGATACAGAAGACTTGAATAACAAAATTAGCAAGCTTAATTTAGTGGACATATATAATTAGAATACTGTTCCCAGCTAACAGAGAATAGAGATTACTTTCAAGCATACAGCAAATGGATCATGTGTTATTCCATGGAACACATTTTAACAAATATCTAAGAGCCAATATCATACAGATTATATTCTCTAACCAAAATACATTTAGATAAGAAATAAGTAACAACAATGTAAATTCCCTTATATTTTGAAGTTTAAAAGCAAATTTCTATTTAACTTATGATTCAAAGAAGAAATTATACAAATTAAATTCCATCTAGTATTTAAGAAAAAATTAGTACGTCTATGTAGTGTGGGGGATTATAGATAAAGTGATAATCAAAAAGAAGTATATAGTAAAAATGCTTATAATACAAATTCTTAAAAGGCTAAAAACTAATAAGTTAAATATCCAAATTAAGAATTAAAAAATATATATAACAAAAGCAAATATAGGCTATGTAGAGAACAAATAAATATATGAGTGAAACTTTAAAAAATCAGGAGTTATATAAAGCATTAGTTTTCAACACTTATTTAATATTACGGTTACCTGGAAATTTTTTAAAAATACAGATATTTAGGCCTCATCCCAAGCCAATTACATCAGAATGTCTATGTATATGCCTTTAGGCATGGATATTTATTAAAAAGCTTCCTAATTTGATTGTAGTATATAGGAAGGGTTGAGAACAACTGAATAAAGAGAATAAACTGAGTCAGTGGTATTTTTAAAAGGAACAATGTGGTAATTTAAAAAGGAATTAAAATTTAAAAATACAAAAAATTAGCCAGGTGTGGTGGCACATGCCTGTAGTCCCAGCTACTCAGGAGGCTGAGGCAGGAGAATCACTTGAACCTGGGAGGCAGAGGTTGTGGTGAGCTAAGATCGTGCTACTGCACTCCAGCCTAGGCAACAAGAGTGAGACTCCATCTCAAAAACCAAAAAAAAATTGTCATATTTTTGGCAATATTGATTAAAAACAAACACAGAAGTTATAGAATGTAGTAAAAATACAGAAAAACTAGACAAAACCACAGATTCAGTAGATATTGAAATGAAATTGACTAATATTGTGAATGACATCATGACAATGAATTTGACATATGGATGAAAGGCAGAATTTTCTACAAAAATAAAACTTATAAAAAAGGCTCAGGTACTAATAGAAAGTCTGAATTATTGAAGTCTTTCTCACAAGAAAACACATATACCCACATGACTTAAAATTGTAAACTATGAAATATTTAAGTGCCATATAATTGCAACCTCTCAAAGAAAAATAGGGAATACCCCAAACTCATTTGTGAGGCTATTCATAACCTCATCAGGAAAAGTGGTAAGGATGATATAAGAAAGAGACACTACAGATTGTATCACCCATTAACATAGATACAAAAATAAAAAACAAAACATAAGTAAACTAAATTAAGCAATGTATGAAAAGAATAATACATCATAAGTACCTTGAGATTTTTCTAGGAATTCAATGATAATTTTTTAATGCAATTTACTACTATCAGTTTCAAGAATGAAAGCCATGTGATCAAACATCTAAATATTTGCAGAAAAGAATTAGACTAAACTTAATTTTCATTTATGATAAAAACTCAATATAAATAACTCTTAGCAAACTAAGAGTACAAGAGGACTTTCTTCACCTGATAATGAGTATCTGCAAAACACCTTTAGCTAAACTTGTAATTAATCATGAACCATTAGAAATATTCTTTTAAAATCAGAATAAAAGATAAATGATGCCCATGATCACCACTTTTAATCCATTATATAGGTGATGCTACCCAGTGCAAGAAAGCATATAAATAAAGTTATATGGATTAGAAAGATAAAAAGAAGAATGCCATTACTTGCAGGTAAAATAATTATTCAATTATTTGAAAAAGAAGAATATATTTCTCAGAATTAATAAGAGGTTAGCCAGGTTGTTGAACACAAGATCAATACACAAAAAAATGGACACATCTGCACTTCCAGACACCAACAACAATTAGGAAATGTGATTAATTAAAATAAATGTACAATTTAAAGTGGTGACTTGTATTTAAAATTTTGGATTGAATCTAATTAAAAATGTATAATTATTTACAAGAATTTAAGATTTGTTTTAGTCATTAAATTGAGTGATTTATCTTCTTGTTGATGGAAAAGAAAACTCAGTTTTGTATACATGTTATTTCTTTCCAAATTGATCAATCCCAGTAAAATCCCAGAAAAAAAAATCACAAGATGTTTTTATGGAACCTAAAATACTGAGTATAAATTTATATGGAATAATATATTATGGGAAATGATATGGGAAAAAGTGCTATGAATATTCAAGACACATTTGAAGAAGAAACTGGAGATTATATTCCTACCTAGGCATCAAGACTTGTATTATAAAAAGTATATTAATTAGACCTTTTGGTAACAGTACAGAGTAATCACATAGACCAATAGAACAGAACTGAGTATCCAAAAATATACCTGGACTCTCATGATCTTGATCTATGGCAAAGCTGCATTATACTCACACTGGTGAGTAAAAGTGGGAGAGTACTCACTTAATGGTGCTAGAACATTTCAATCTTTACATGGAAAATAATAAATTATAGCCCTTATATAATTCACACACAAAAAAATCTAGGTAGATTAAAGACAAAGCAAACTTTGAAACTCACAGAAGAATATATAGATTTATAGATTTTTGGTTTTTGTTTACTTTGGCATAGGGAAGGATTTTTTAAAACATGACACAAAAAATATAAATCACAAAGGAAGATTGACACATTTGGTAACATTAAAATAAGAACTTTCAATCACTGGATTAATGTTAGTTAGCTGAATAGGCATTTCCAGTGCTAATTTCTTCATAGTAACATCAATTAGAACAACCAATCACATAGGAGAATCTTCACAAACACTAAAGAATCCAGATGAGATATTAGAAGCACCTGGATAAAGCACAGAAATAAGAAAAAATGAATTAAAAATAATTGGGAGAACATTTTCACATTAACCACATCATCCCCTTCCTAAGCCTGGACAACACAAAGAGAGATACCCTCCTCGTGGGTAAAACAGAGCACAGTGAGTACTCCAACATCTCCAAAGACCCCCGTAGCAGGCCCATTTCAGTGAACTCCAGTGTCAGGCCTACCCCTGTAGACAGAGGTTCCAGGGCTACCTCAGCACCAGGCTGGCTACCATGGACTTGGAAAAGAAAGAAAGAAACAAAAGTGCTACAAAATAGAAAAAAACAAAACAACAGTAAAAAGTCTTTACCTATTAATAATTAAATGTAAACAGATTGAATTCTTCAATCACAAAACACAAAGTATTTGAATAATTAAATAAACATGATGCAACTATATATAACCTAAGGGAGACTCACTTTAAAGACACAGGCTGAAAGTGATGGGATAGAAAAAGATATTCCATACAAATGGTAACCAAAAGAAGGCAGAGGTTGCTATACTTAAATTACTTTAAGTAAGAAATACACTTTAAGTTAAAATCTGTCACAACAGTAAAAGAAGGTCATTATATAATGTTAAAGTGTTCAATTCTTCAACAGAATATAACATTTGTAAATATATATGCACCCAATATTAGAGCATCTAAATATACAAAGCAAATATTATCACATGTAAGGGAGAAATAGACATCAATACAATAACAGTAGGAGACTTCAATACCAAACTTTCAAAAGTGGATAGAACACCAAGCCAGAAAATCAGTATGGAAATAGCGGACTTGAACAGCATGATAGACCAAATAGACCTAACAGACATATGTGGAGCATTCAACTGAACACAGTAAAATACACATTATTTTCAAGCACATACAGGATATTATCCAAGATAGTTCACATGTCAGGCCACAAAACAAGTCTTTACAGATTTATGAAGATTGAAATTATACCACATATCTTTTCAGACCCTAATGGTATAAAATTAGAAATCAGTAGCAGAAGGAAATTGGAAAATTCACAAATATGTGAAAAGTAAACAACACACTCTTGAACAACCTATGGGTCAAAGAAGAAATCAAAAAAGAAATTTAAAAATACCTTGAGAGAAACAGAAGTGAAGCACAACATACTATAATTTATGGGATGCAATAAAAGCAGTTCTAAGAGATAAGTCCATAGTGATAAATAGGTCTATTAAGAAAAAAACCGAAAGGTTTCAAATAAAAAATCTAATTTTACACATCAAGTAACCATTAAAAAAAAGCAAACGAAAACCAAAGTGAGCAGAAGAAAGGAATAAAGGATCAGAGTAGAAATAAATGGAAGAGAAAAATAAGCAATAGAAAAAAATCAATGAAATTGAATTGGTTTTTTGAGAAGACAAGCAAAATGGCCACACCTTTAGCCAGACAAACTATGAAGAAATGAGAAGGCTCAAAGAAACAAAATCATAAAAGAAAAAGAAGACATTACAATTGGTACTACAGAATAACACACATACAAGCACATATATGTACCCACACACGCACAATATTTTTCAGTCTTATAAAAAAAAATTATGTGATTTAGAACAATATGGATGAACCTGGAGTGAAATAAGCCAGACACAAAAAGATAAATACTGCATGATCTCAGTTACATGTTAAATCTGAAAAGGTTGAACTAATAGAAGCAGAGAGTAAAATAGTGATTACTGAAGAATAGAGGATGGGAGAAATGAGTTGTTAGTGGGGAAGTTAGTCAAAGGGTATAAAGTTTCAGTTTTGCAGGATGAATAAATACTGGGAACTTAATAAATATTGATGTAACTGTTGTTAAGAATAATGTATTGTATATTTGAAATCTGTTAAGTGAGTAGATCTTTTTTAAAAAATAAGTTTTATTGACACATAATGATTATACACATTTATGGAGTACAGGTGATATTTTGGGACATACATATAATGTGTAATGATCTAATTAGGGTATTTCAAATATTCATTTCCATGAACATTTATGATTTCTTTGTGTTGGGAATATTTCAAATCTTCTAGCTATTTTGAAATATACAATAAATTGTTAACTATAGTCAACCTACTGTGCTATCAAAACACTATGGAGGTTTCTCAAAAGATGAAACATAGAACTACCATATGATCCAGCAATCACACTACTGGGCATTTATCCAAAGAAAAGGAAATTGGTATATCAAAGGGATACCTGCACCCCTATGTTCATTGCAGTGCTATTCACAATAGCCAAGATAGAGAATCAACCCAAGTGCCCATCAATGGATGCATGGACAAAGAAAATGTGGTATATATACACAACGGAATACCATTTAGCCATACAAAATAATAAAATCCTGTCATTTTCAGCAACATGGATAGAACTGGAAGTCATTAGATTAAGTGACATAAGCCAGGCACAGAAGACAAATACCACATGTTCTCACTTATTTGTGGGGATTATAAAATTTGATTTCATGGAGGTAGACAGTAGAATGGTAGTTAGTCAAGGCTGGGAAGGGCTGGGGGAATAAAGAGAGATGGTTATACGTACAAACATACAGTTAGATAGAAGGAATAAGTTCTAGTGTCCTCAAGGTTCTTTTAGATAGTTATTTTAATTTTTCCCAGAGTTTATAATTGCTAGCTATGGGACGTTTGGTTCAATGTAACTTACTTTGCCATTATTGTAAGTAAAACATGTACTCTGCCTTTAATTATGAAAAGAATGAGCCATTGACTTTCTGGCCCGAAGAGGTTGAATGCAATTTAATTGTGAAAGTGAGGGCTGTCTACTTCAGTCGACATAGAGAATACAAATAGGGATGAGTTCTTTAGTTACCATAGGCAACAAAAGTTTCATATGTAGATCTATACATTTAGAAAAGCGAAACATTAATTTAAATAAGTCATGTTCTTACCAGAATGCCTTGATTCGAAATATGTGAACTCTTATAACAAATTATTGGAACTGACATTCCTCCATAGCATACAATGTCTTAAAACATACAGTGTTCCCTTCAGCTATACTCTCAGCTAACTTTGCATGTGTATATACATACATATGTATGTGTGAGGTATGAACTTAAAATATGTAGAGATATTTTTAAAGGAAAATGAAATCTTATAACATCTCTTTGCAATGTGCCGTTTTCATATAACAGCATGTTTTCCAATAATAGAACACATTTCTAACATGTGGATTTTTAAATTATTTAAATTCTGGGATACATGTGCAGAATGTGCAGGTTTATTACACAGGTATACACGTGCCATGGTGGTTTGATGCACCAATCAACCTGTCATCTATATTAGATATTTCTCCTAATACTATCCCTCCCCTTGCCCCTACCCCCAGACAGATCCCTGTGTGTGAAGTTCTCCTCCCTGTGACCATGTGTTCTCATTGTTCAACTCCCACTTATGAGTGAGAACATGCCGTGTTTGATTTTCTGTTCCTGTGTTAGTTTGCTGAGAATGATGGTTTCCAGCTGCATCCATGTCCCTGCAAAGGACAGGAACTCATCCTTTTTTATGGCTGCATAGTATTCCATGGCGTGTATTGACAAATTTTCTTTATCCAATCTATCATTGATGGGCTTTTGGGTTGGTTCCAAGTCTTTGCTGTTGCGAATTGTGCTATAGTAAACATATGTGTGCATGTGTCTTTATAGTAGAATGATTTATAATCCTTTGGGTATATTCCCAGTAATGGGATTACAGAGTCAAATGGTATTTCTGGTTCTAGATCCTTGAATAATCATCACACTTTCTTCCACAATGGTTGAACTAACTTACACTCCCACCAACAGTGTAGAAGCGTTTCTATTTCTCTACCTCCACTCCAGCATCTGTTGTTTCCAGACTTTTTAATGATGGCCATTCTAACTGGCATGACATGGTATCTCATTGTGGTTTTGATTTGCATTTCTCTAATGACCAATGATGATGAGCTTTTTTTCATATTTCGTTGGACACATAAAGGTATTCTTTTGAGAAGTGTCTGTTCATATCTTTAGCCCACTTTTTGATGGGGATGGTTTTTTTTCTTGTAAATTTTTTAAAGTTCATTGTAGATTCTGGACATTAGCCCTTTGTCAGATGGATAGATTGCAGAGAGTAGATCTTAAATGTTCTCAACACTTGCAAAAACAGCTACTTTGCGAGGTGATACACATGATATTTAGCTTGGTTGCGGTAATTATTTCACAATGTATATGTATATTAAAACAATATGTTGTATACTTTAAATATATACAATTTTGGTTTGTCAATTATACCTCAGTAAAACTGGGGGTGGGATCACTGTTGATCATCAAAATACATCTTTATGAAAATAAAATGATAAGCCATTAACCGGAGAATATATTTACAACACGCTAAACTGACAAAATATGAGAAGCCAAAAATGTAAATAATTGTCTTTAATTTAAAAAGCAAAAGACAAACATCTTAGTAGAAAAATGGGCTAAAGACACATGGAGACACAGCACAGAATAGGAAACACAAATGTCAAATAAATATATGAAGAGACCACAATAAGATACCAGTTCACAATGATTTACAACTCTCTGAAATGGCTAAAATGAAAAAGAATGACACCATAAAATGTTGGCAAGATTTTGGAGTTACTGTAACTCATACATTGCTGGTAAGGATATGAAGTATAAAATGACCTTAGAAAAGAGTTTGACAAATTCTACTCCCTCACTCAGCAATTACACTACTAGATACTTATGCAAGAAAAATAGAAACATTTGTGCACACCATAAGAATGGTCCTAGCAGTTGTCTTAGCTCTTTTGGGCTGCTATAAAAAAATTACCATAGACTGGTTTGCTTAAACGTAAAATATTAATTTCTCACAATTCAGGAGAGTGGAAATCAGAGATTATGGTGCCAGCATGATCAGATTCTGATGAGGACTCTCTTCTTTGCTGCACACCTCTGACTTCTTCTTATATCCTCATGTAGCCAAAAGATAGCTAAACAGCTCCCCTGGGCATGTTTTTATAAGGACACTAAAGCCAATCATGGAGGCTCTACCCTCATGACCTAATTACCTCCTCCAAATCTCACCTCCTAATATCATCACATGGAGGGCTAAAACTCCAACATATGAATTTTAAGGGGACACAAATATTCAGTCTGTAACAGCAGATTAATTAATAAAAACATCAAATTAGGTGTAGTCCAAAAATCCATTAATAGGAGAATAGGCAAACCGTCTTCATACAATAGAATACTACTCATCACTAAAAAATAAAGTATCAATGATACATACAAGACATGGATAAATCTAAAAAATATAGTGAGTAAAAAAATGGCAGACATAAGAGCATATATACTGTATGATTTTATTCATGCTAAGCTCTACAATAAACAAAACTAACCTATTGTGATAGACGTTAGACCAGTGGTTACTTTGGGCTTTGGGTGCAGGGACTGGGGTGAGGATTCAAAAGGGACAAAAGGAAACTTTATGAGTCAATAGACTCTTTTATATCTGAATAGGGATCTGGGTCACACAGCTGTATGCATTTGTCAAAAATGAAAGTACTCTACACTTAAGGGTCTGTGCATTTTACTGCATGTAAATTATTCCTCAATTTTAAAGTCTTATAAATGCTGAAAGTGATTATGTTGTGGAAATAAAAAAAATCAAAATGTTACTTGAGGCTTAGGATAAAAATTTCAGTGAAAGCATCATGCACAGATTTTTAAAAAACTGGATCTTAAACAACTTAGAATAAAATATAATGTGACTCAAAAATGGTTCTGGTTTTGGTAAAAAAAATATGTTGATGACGTGAAGAGTTTAAATAAAATTATTTCATGAATAAAAGCTCAGTCTCATTAGTCATCAAAAAAAAATAAAAGCTATATCCTAAATTAAACATCATTTTACATCTGCAGATTGGCAAACATATTTAAGCCCGATAATGTCAGTGTTGGTGAAGTTGTGGAGCTATGAGTATCTTTTATATACTCATAAATATAAAAGTGTATATTAATATAATTTTATTTGAAAATAATTTGGTATTCATTAGCAGTGTTGAAGCTCTGTTTACCATATGATCCAATAATTCTACCACATATATTCTAGAAATACATGTTTAGTAGTTTTTCATGTGTCCCAGAATAAAAGCCCAAATTCTAACAATAGCCTAAAAGGTTTTACAGAATCTGTTCTGCTCACCTTCTCATTGCCTGTCTGACTTCATGTTCTTTAGCTCTCTTCTTTGCTTACTCATTTCTAACCTCAGAACCTTCCCTGCTGTTTGCTTAACACTCCAGAAATACTCGTATCTTAGGACTTGTGTATTGGTTGTTAATCTCTGAAACACTTCACCAAGAGGAGAATGGCTTACTCCCTCATCTACTTCAGGGTTTTACTCAAATATCACTTTCTCAGTAAGCCTTACCCTGACCACTCTGCTTTGAAATTATACCCTGTCGACACTCCCTAAACCCTTTTCCTGCTCTAATTTTATGCTTAGCACTTAGCACCTTCTAATATGCTGTTTCCTACTACCACTGCAGTATAAACTCCATGAAGCCAGACATTTTTGTCTGTTGTTTTACTACTGAAATCCATGGGCCCAGACCAGTTTCTGGTCTATTGTAGAAACTCAGTGACTCTCTAGTGAACGAATGCTTGTATAACAGTATTCCTTTTTTAATAGACTTTATTTTTAGAGCAGTTTTAGGTTCACAGCAAAACTGAACAGTAAATACAGAGTTCCCATACACTCTGCCTCCACACATGCATAGCCTCTCCCACCACTAACATCCCTAAGCAGAGTGGTACACTTGTTACCATCGACAAGCCTACATTGACACATCATTATCACCCAAAGTTCATAGTTTACATTAGGATTTACCCTTGGTGTTGTACATTCTATGGGTTTTGACAAATGTGTAATGACGTGTATCCATCATTGTAGTACTATGTAGAATTGTTTCACTGCCTTGTAATTCCTCAGTGCTCTATTTATCCTTCTCTCCTTGAACAACATTGTTTTTAATAGCAAACATCTGGTAACAACCCAAATGTCCGTTGACAGGAGAATGATAAATAAAACATGGTGTATTCACACAGTAAAATACTATACAGTTGTAAAGAAAAAGAATTAACTATGACAAGATATATCAGCATGAATGAATCTTACAAATAGAAGTAAAAAAGTCACATAAGAATACATATGTGATTCCATTTACATAAATTAAAACCTGTAAAACTTAAAATGTATTTTTAGGACTGCATATGACTTTAGTAAAACTTTAAATGAAAGAAATGATGATCAACACATTTTAGGACAGAGGCTACCTCAGTGTGGGAGTGGGGGATCAGAAAGGTCACAAACCTTCCATTATTGTGATCTGTGGAACTAACTGGGTTCCTGTTCCTTTTGGTTTTGATTTTTTAACTGTTCCTTCCATTCCATAATACACTGTTTCAATAAATTGTATTTTTTTTGCTTTAAATTAATCCTCATATTCAACATATATATTCTGCCTTTATATTTGCTACACAACTAGTATGGTGCAGTATTACGTGCTTCTGCTTGTAACATCTAAAAAAGAAAAGAAATACTCACTAAGGCATAAATCCTTTACTTTGTCTTTTAGCGGCCGTTATGAATGGAAAAATTATTTGAATTGTGATGGTTTTATCATACTTTCCCTTTATTTTTGGTCATTGAAACCATCCTACACCACTGCTTGAGTCCCCTGGAGCAGTGCTAATACTTCGGGATAGTCTTTCAGTTAATTTAGTCTAATTTTGCAGGTGCTGTTAGAAAAACCAGCTGGCTTGAATAAAATTGCCCCCTAGATGCTAGCTGGCCATGATATTATCAGCTTTTTAAGGGTTTTCAGAGTAACAGATGAGATAATAGTAGGTTTTTAAAATCCCAGTTTAGAATAATTTTGCTGTATTTGACTCCAGTGATTTTGCAGAAGCTGTTATGACTCAGTTCTATCTCTTAAAATCTCCCCTCCTTTCTTCTTCCTCCATTTTCTCAGCAAATGAAAACTCTTTCTCTCCTTCTTTCTCTTGCCTTCTTTCTCTCACACACACAAGAAGAGAAGACCCAAAACATCATCATATATATGGGGAACATATCTCAAGCCATCCTTGGTGCAACAGAAGATCTCAACTTCCATCCAATTGATGGCAGATTGTAGAAACACATGATGAGCCTTTGTATTAGCCAGGGGACATTATGCTAAGTGAAATAAGCCAGACACAGAAAGACAAATAGTATGTGATCTCACTTATATGTAGAATCTAAAAAAGGTAAATTTATGAAAGCATAGAGTAGAATGATGGTTACTAAGTGTAAAAGGGGTCAGGGTGGGGGCAGGGAATGGGAAGATGTTGGTCAAAGGATACAGAGTTTCAGTCAGTAGAATGAATAACTTCTAGAAATCTAAAGTATAATGTGAGGTCTATAGTTAATAATACTGTATTTTATAATTGAAATTGCTAAGGGACCAAATCTTAAGTTTTCTTACTACAAAAAGAAAGATAACTATGTAAAGGGATAGCTATGTTAATCATCTTGATTATCATAATCAACTCCAACCACCTAACTTCACAGATAAGGAAACTAAGATATAAACAGATTTATGTAGTTTATCCAAGGTCATATAGCTAGATAATAGCTGTAATCTCATGATCTTGGGTCTGCACATGCTGTTCCCATTTTCCGAAAATACTATTTTTGGGCATCGTTTCTTGGCTCTCTCATATGTATTCTTCTGGAGCAGAGGTGGTCAATCTATAGCCCATGAACCAAATTCAGGTAACAGGCTGTTTTTGTAAATAAAGTTTTATTGGAACACAGCCATGGCAATTCATTTCTTATTGTGTATGGCTGTTTTTGCACCACAGTAGCAAAGTTGAGTAATTGTGACAGAGACCATATGGTCTGCAAAGCATAAACTATTTACTACTTGGCTGTTTACAGAAAAAGTTTGCCAGCCCCTGACCTGGGGCCTGAAGTCTGTTCTAACTTAGCCAGAGACAGTCTATGCCTTCTCTTAATTCCAACTACTAACTGCGTGGAATCAGAAGAAACAAAAAAGTGAGAAAAGTGAGAGTGATGACATGTTTTGTGACTTCCTGCCAGCACAGTGAATCCTTGAAATGGCCCTTTTCCAATTAGCCTTTTCTTAGCTTGCCAGCTTCCAAGTCACTCCAGGCTGCTAACACCTCCCCCTACCTACCATTTGCCAGGCCATCTGCATACAATCAGTCTCCTTAGTAATAATTCTGGTAAGATTTCTGTTCATCTTAGCCTAGCTTCTGATTTTTTAAAGGCTCCTCGTCCTTTTTTATAATCACAAGACATTTAAAAGCCACAGATATTCAAAATGTC
The DNA here is from genome assembly GCF_009761245.1 of Sapajus apella. Lineage (NCBI taxonomy): Eukaryota > Metazoa > Chordata > Mammalia > Primates > Cebidae > Sapajus > Sapajus apella. The sequence goes on along the minus strand of NW_022437085.1, from coordinate 2,451,992 downwards.
ACAATATTTCTTTTAATGGAGAAGAGAAGCTGCTTCCTCACAGAAAGCCAGCCTCCAGATAATGAACTGCCTCCTTTGCCTTCTGTCCTGTGGGATATTTTGCATTAAATGCAGAGGTAGGTCTGATGACACTGATCAGTGTCCCAAAGCTTCTGAAAGCTCAAGGGAATATTCCTGTACCTTTTGCAAGCAGTTATTTAGTCCTGGTCCGTGACTAGGCAAGGACTTTGGGAGAAGGAGAGTGTGAGGATATAAAGGGCTACATTTAGGTGATCAATGTGCTTTATTCTGAGCATGTGGCATTGTTTTTGGGATATATAATAAACCTTAATAATACTTTTCAATATTGTTAGCTAATGTTAATTGAGCACTTACTCTCTGCCAAATTATTTGCTACATATTTACCATGGAGAATAGGGATTATTTTCCTCCCATTTTGTAGGTGATGAAATTGAGACTCAGAAAAATCAGGTGACTTCCCCAAGGAAACACAAGTAAAATGTGATGGAGTCAGAATTTATATCTAGGTTTGTCTGATTCCAGTGTCTTTTAACTACTTCACTAGCTGCCTTTTAAAACTTTTAATACTAACATGCAAAAGCAAACAACAATCTTTCTCTGATGCCAGATGATTAGCTCCAGGAGGAGTAGCGTCTGTGTGTAAAGACTATTTCAAAATCTTTTACTGGCTGGTCTTCTACACATAAGACATTCAGATTATAGGCAAGGTAGGTTGCATTTACGATAGCTGTGATAAATCAATTTGATCACCATATTCTGAGCATCTATTATGTGCCAGGAACTGTGTTCTAGTCATGTAGAGATGTCAAAAATACAGTTGTTTTTCTCAAGGAGTTTACAGATTGTCTTAAAAGAACAGCTTTTGATAATTAACAAATATTTGTTGAATAAAAGAGTGAAATGTTGTGAATACTATACTGGCTGAGAAAGACATTTTCCTAGCCTCCTAAATCTCCTATTCCAGCTGGTGAGGAAACCTAGAATGTACAAATTCACAAAGATCTCAGATATCCTGATGTGTTAAGGGATTTACAGGTAGTTCCATACTGCAAGGGTGAAAGAGGTGACAAAGAATGTACCTGGATGCACTGGAAAAACAAAGAGTGATTTTTTTTTATATAACCAGAATTTTTTGAGTATAATGTCTGCATAAATTATACTAAAGTGTGACATGTGGGAGCCATGAGAAGTAGAAGAAATTGCTGTAGAACCCTACTCTCAAGGTGATAGTCTGCTTCTGGAAAGAAAAATACCTAAGGCATATAAACAAGTATATGCATGTGTGGCCAAAACTGAATGTTTGAGTCCTGAAGATGTACAAATAAGGATGTGATCAGTAGAAAAAGTAATTTTGAAAATTGCACATTTAAAAGAAAAGGCTGTTCCAATTAGAAAAAGTCCAGTGGTTCATGGACAGAGGGAGGGGAACATCACACACTGGGGTCTGTTGGGTGGTGGGGGGCTAGGGGAGGGATAACAGGGGGTGGGGAGATTGGGGAGGGGAGACATCCATTAGGAGAAATACCTATTGCAGGTGACAGGGAGATGGAGGCAGCAAACTACCATAGCTTGTGTATACCTATGTAACAATCCTGCAAGATCTGCTCATGTACCCCAGAACTTAAAGTAAAATTAAAAAAAAGAAGAAGTCAAAGCTACTTATGAGAAACCCACAGCCAACATCATACTGAATGGGCAAAAACTAGAAGCATTCCCTTTGAAATCTGACACAAGGCAAGGATGCCCTCTCTCACCACTCCTATTCAATATAGTACTGGAAATTCTAGCCAGAGCAAACAGGCAAGAAAAAGAAATAAAGGGTATTCAATTGTGAAAGGAGGAAGTCAAATTGTCTCTATTTGTAGACAACATGACTGTATATTTAGAAGACCCCATTGGCTCAGCCCAAAATTTCCTTAAACTGATAAGCAACTTCAGCAAAATCTCAGGATATAAAATCAATGTGCAGAAATCACAAGCATTCCTATATACCAATAACAGACTAAAAGAGAGCCAAATCAAGGGTGAACTACAATTTACAGTTGCTACAAAGAGGATAAAATACCTACGAATACAACTAACAAAGGATGTAAAGTACCACTTCAAGGAAACTACAAACCACTGCCCAATGAAATAAGAGAGCACACAAACAGATGGAGAAACATTCCATGCTCATGGTGAGGAAAAATCAATATCATGAAAATGGCCGTACTGCCCAAAGTAATTTACAGATTCAACACTATCCCTATCAAGCTACCAATGACCTTCTTCAGAGAACTGGAAAAAACCGCCTTAAACTTCATATGGTACCAAAAGAGAGCCCACACAGCCAAGATAATCCTAAGCAAAAAGAACAAAGCTGGAGGTATCACACTACCTGACTTCAAACTATACTACAAGACTACAATAATCAAAACAGCATGGTACTGGTACCAAAACAGAGATATAGACCAATGGAACAGAACAGAGGTCTTGGAGGCAACACCACACATCTACAACCATCTGATCTTTGACAAACCTCACAAAAAAAAGTAATGGGGAAAGGATTCCCAGTTTAATAAATGATGTTGGGAAAACTGGCTAGCCATGTGCAGAAAGCAGAAACTGGACCCTTTCCTGACATCTTACACTAAAATTAACTCCAGATGGATTAAGGACTTAAACATAAGACCTAACACCATAAAAACCCTAGAAGAAAACCTAGGCAAAACCATTCACGGCATAGGCATAAGCAAGGACTTCATGACCAAAACACCAAAAGCATTGGCAACAAAAGCCAAAATAGACAAATGGGATCTGATTAAACTCCAGAGCTTCTGCAGAGCAAAAGAAACAATCATTAGAGTGAACCGACAACCAATAGAATGGGAAAAATTTTTTACAATTTACCCATCTGACAAAGGACTAATATCCAGAATCTACAAAGAACTGAAACAGATTTACAAGAAAAAAACAAACAAACCCATTCAAAAGTGGGCAAAGGACATGAACAGACACTTTTCAAAAGAAGACATATATGAGGCCAACAAACATATGAAAAAATGCTTATCATCACTGGTCATTAGAGAAATTCAAATCAAAACCACATTGAGATACCATCTTACGCCAGTTAGAATGGTGATCATTAAAAAATCTGGAGACAACAGATGCTGGAGAGGAGGTGGAGAAATAGTAATACTTTTACTCCATTTTTGGGACTGTAAATTAGTTCAACCGTTGTGGAAGACAGTGTGGCAATCCCTCAAGGACCTAGAAATAGAAATTCCATTTGACCCAGCAATCCCATTACTGGGTATATGCCCAAAGGATTAAAAATCATTTTATTATAAAGACACATGCATACATATGTTCATTGTAGCACTGTTTACAATAGAAAAGACTTGGAACCAACCCAAATGCCCATCGATGACAGACTGGACAAGGAAAATGTGGCACAGATATACCATGGAATACTAAGCACCCATAAAAAAGGATGAGTTTGTGTCCTTTGCAGGGACATGGATGAATCTGGAAACCACCCTTCTAAACTGACACAAGAACAGAAAATCAAACATCGCATGTTCTCACTCATAGGTGGGTGTTGAACAATGAGAACACATGGTCACAGGGAGGGATGCATCACACACTGGGGTCTGTTGAGGGGCACTACGGGAGGGACAGTAGGGGGTAGGGAGGTTGGGGAAGGATAACATGGGGAGAAATGCCAGATATAGGTGACTAGGGGATGGAGGCAGCAAACCACATTGCCGTGTATGTACCTATGCAACAATCCTGCATGATCTGCACATGTACCCCAGAATGTAAAGTACAATAAGAAAAATATGTAAAATAAATTTTAAAACATAAAAGAAAGAAAAAGAAAAAGTCCAGTGGTTTCCAACATGTAAGCCATAGTCATCTTGGGAAGAGGAAAAGCATTGCATTATTGCAAGGGGCCAAGGATGTATTTGCGGACCAAGCACTGTCTGTGGATTCAATAAGTAATATGTGGTTACTTTATGTGATCAAATAAATGCATGTTGCTTTTGTGATTAATAAAGTATAAGTTGGTGGGAACATATTATTCAGTTAAATCACTATTTATCCGCATAGATGTACTCGATCAAATGTTATTGGGCAGAGACTAGTTTCACAAACATGTTAAAGGTCTTTAGATTTCTAAAACATTGTAAATCACAGGTTTTACAGAAGCAGGAAAGTAATGTTTTCTCCATGTGACCGTTCTGTGTGACTCTGTGTTGGGTACTAGCCTGATGATGAGATATAGTAAAGAGACAGTTGTTGGAATACTGTTTATTATAGCAGCATAGATGACGTGTCACAGAAAATGTCTCAGAGGAAAGCGCTTTCCTGACCAAGTTAACCATAAGCAAACATGAAAGGGAGAATAGCATGATTTTTTTCTTCTAAAAGGTAATATTTTCTCTTCAGTTTGAAGAAAGTGATTCAGAACTCTTTCAAGAACTAAAGAGAAGGCAAAACTCCATGCAGAAAAGAATGGGATGGTAATTTGAAGAGGCAATGATAGGCTAATACCAAGGCTTAGATGTTTTCAAGGGTAAGTTATATTTTTTTCCAAGATTTCCTACAGTTTCCACTCCCAAAAGGAAATCCTCAGAGGGAAAAATAATGGAGAACCCCAAGCTCCTTTCTTCTCCAAATTGCAAATCAGGAGATAAAGGGAAAGACAGAATTAGGATAAGCCATGCTTTCTCAGGTCTTTGGACTTTCTAAGTATTTTGGGCGAGGAGACAAGTTAATTTGTAAAAGCAGCTTTCCTTACTTGGATTGAAGTTTACCCATGCCTTACTATTCCCTCTTTTCCCCGTCTCCTACTTACCTCATTTTATGTAATAACTTTTCTTTTTTTGTTGTCTTTATTCCTATTTTTTCTACTCTACTTTTGTTTCCTCCTTCATCTCCCTCTTCCTTTTCTCCACTTTTTTACTAGGAGTGTTAAGGAAGTCTCTCTTTTTCTCTATCTTTTTTTTTTTTTTTTTTTTGTCTCTCTCTCTATAAGGGGTAAGGACGTGGAACAAGATTTAAGAAAAAGAGAGTGACCTTTTCAGTTATTTTTCATTTGAACCTCAGACAGAAAGATGTCATAGTCCCCTCATGTACCAAATGGAAGCATTTTGGACCTAAGTCTTAAGTCGCAGTCTTTGATATTTAGATAACATTATATCCGAGGCCTATCCCATATTCTGTTGGAAGTTCACTGACCTCCCATTTTATTTCTCTGGAAGTTCAAAGGGACTCATATTTTATCATTACTTCTAGTTCTGACGTTTTGCGTCTACTGAATTTTCATTCTTACTGGCCTTTTTCTCCTTCCATTGTTCTGTTCTTTCCTTTGTTCCATGCCAGGCCAGAATTGGGGACTTAGCCACAATTCTTTGATTTTTACGACACATACCCACCCATATAAGCTTTCCGTGTTTGGGGAATTGACGGAGGCTTATTTCACAGCATCACAAATGTCCTTTTACCTCTCTCCCCCACCACAAACTCTTATTAAATTTTTATGCAGTAACGTTAAAGTTGCTCTATTTTAAGCTTTTCCTTTATAATCCAGGTTCTCCTGATCTCACCTTTTATGCCCAATCGACTATCAAGTTATTTTGTTACAAATATTATTGCTTTTTCTCTGAGGAATTCTGTCCAGTTATTAAAATAACATTTTCTCCCTGATGTAATAATAGTTAAAAGGATACCTTTTACCTGGGAGTTCTGCAAAGCCCCCCGAGGAGCCACTAAGGGACTGGGGAGGAGAGGGAGGCTCAGGCAGCAGGGCTCCACACATCCACATCCCTGCTTCAACCAGACTAGCTTCACTTTGATCTGTCTTACATATTTGATTTCTTATTTGGGGTAAAAAGAAAAGCTTCAATTCCTAAAATAAAATGTGAAAACCACTGCTTTAGTAGATGAAACTTGTTAGCCCTAAAAGATAGTATGAACTGGATATATATCAATATGTTTCAGAAGAAGAAAAAGAATATCAAAGATGTCATATCTACAATATTCATTGGAAAATTATTCAAGAAAAATTAGGATGTTTAGGGGTCATGGCAATTCCCCAAGGTTTACAAAAAGGAAAATAGTAAGGTCCTATGATGGCTAAATATTTGTTAATTTGGGCTCCACGGCATGATGACATTTCTGGGAAGAGAAGACCTTTCTGTTTGTGACCGACTTTGGAGTAATAATGTTTGTATGTGACAGGAAGCGTTGCCAAAAGGGAAGTTAAAGACAGAGCTATACTTCAAAAACTCAGTTCTTAGTTTCCTATGTTTATTTTCCCCTGGATGTGAATAATGAACAGTTTAGCTTTAGAGTATAGAATGATTTTAGTATTTGATGCCATGCTAAATTTTTCCCTTGCTTTGTATGCTCCCCTGCTCTTGACTGTGCCCGGCAATGTGAGAAAGGACTCCAGCTGTCTTTCAGATGGATTGGTTTGATATATACTGCTGTCATTTAGGATAAATAAAATTTTATGAATTATGCATTTCTTCTGATTAACTGTTGTGATTAATTTTAAAAAAACTGGTGAATTTCATAGGACTTACCAGAAATCTGTGTTTGGCTTGTTGTTCACATCGAGGTCATTGGTGTACATCTTATTTCATTTATAGACTGCTTTTTCCTTTAAGGTAGGAGTTCTAATGGTATATTACGAAGGGTGTGATTAGTAGGGAAGGTAATTTTGCAACTCCATATTGAAAGGAAAAGACTGTTCCAGTTAACACAAAGGTCGTGTTTGATTCATCTTTGTGTCTTCCACAGTATTTGGCAGGTAGTAGGTGTGCAGAAATAATGTATTTAATTTAATTGGTGGCAAATTGGACGTTAGCCCATAATGGTATTTCATGTTTTAAGAAAGGTGTCTTGTTGAAAGTAAGTTCAGATTCGTAGGAAATAAAGAAGAAGGGAATTGACAATTTTCTAAATTAACAATGTGCTACACATGGTCCTCGGAATCTTGTCTAAGTCATCTCATTTATTGTGCTTATATACCAATGTCTTAGGTTTCATGATAGGCATTTGTGTCTTAGGTATTTGGCAAAGAAGAGATAGTGTTGGCTTCTTGTCCATTCTAAACAGACTCTGATTCAAAAAGTTTCATTTTGTTTTTGCTGCTATGATGTTATCAGGATTTCTTTATGGGCTGTGGCCAGAGAGATACAAGTTCAACTCCGTCCTCAGTAGTGAGTTTAGATATCACCTTTTCTCACTATTTTCACTGGATTTGAGATCCAATTTGCTATAGGTATGTTGCTATGATAGGTCACAGAATGTTTAAGAGAAAACAAACATACAAATATCCTTGGTTCTATAGGTGTGAAATAGCCTTGAAAGATAGCCTCTTTCAGACTCATGTCTTTCCCTTCATGCATCTCTAACAAGTCTTCACTTCCCAGTCCTCTGGGATCATATCCCAGATCAGATTAGAGATTTCTGTAAATTTCCCTTGCCATTGAAGGAACTGGGGACTCTGTCCTGCATGTAATTCCTTCTTTAGCTTGTGAAAAACAATATCTGAAGCTTAGAGCTCTTGAGCTTCATAGCTGTATCTCTTCATGGTTCTCAGTGTTACAGAGCCCTACTTTTGGTGGTAGCCTCCTCCTTTTTACATTGTTTTTCTTCCACACAGAGGCCTGAGCCCCTTTTATCTTTTGTCTTGCTAGTTACTGGCAGCCCTTCAATCCAAACAGTCCAGTTAAAAATGCAACACTACTTGTTTGCTTCTCTAAATTGCTCCATGTAAATTACAGAATTGTGAGAAGGTCACATATTGAACAGAAGGCTAGCAAAGAGGGTCTAGACAATGGGGAAAACATTTCTTCCCAGCAGGTGAATTCAGCTATGAAAATCTGGATTTATGCAACAATAAATCAAGGGAATTTTTTTCACTTTACAGAAGGATTCACCATAGGGTTCCCTTAAATAGCTGGATCCCTTAGTGTATATTACAATGGTATTGTATTATTAAAAAAAAAAGTCTAAGAGAAAGTTTTTTAGAAAATAGGCAATTATGATGATGCCTGGTAAATGTTACAGATTTTTCTTTTCCTTGAAAATAAATTTAAAAAATAGATCCAGGGTTAATATATATGGCATGGTAATATAATAATCCTGAGGGGAGTTAGGATGTTCAGTTTGATCAGTATTCTGCCTCATAAGCCACTTGCAGCAGAAACACCCATGATGCTTTTAAAATGTAGACTCTTGATGAGAAAGGCCTAGGAATTTGTATTTTAACAAAGTCTTCCAGGTAATTTTAATTTACACTAACGTTTTCAAGAACTACAGGACTAGATATTTTTCGGTTTGAATCTTTCTTGCTTGTCATTCCTGGGCTTTAAGGTCATGTACTATAGCTTGTGACCTTAACTGTTTTGTTTTATTAGTGAGGAAGTAGAAATACTAACATTGAGATAATGAAGAAGGGACTATTAGGAGCACGGATGGTGACAAACTTATGTTAGTGTGTATTTATGTGTGTAGGCAAACATCTTAAAATATATAAGGAAAAAGCTGGAGAGTAATCTTATGTACATGGGTTTTACTTCTGTCGTATCTGACTATATGTGGTAGGTGAACAGACATTATGCAATGGATTTGGCTGTCCCAAGTTTTGGCTTTCTTTGCTTTTTGGCAATGCAGTTCCTAAATAGTCTGGTATTGAAGGATGCTCCATTTTTCATAGATCCCTACTTTTTTCTTTATTATCTCTCTCTCTGCCCACCCTTCAGACACACCTAGCTTCCTGTTCATGTCAATAAAAGATTAGTCACCCTTTGAATGTGAAGCTTTGTGCTAGTGAATTTATAATAGAGATATGGGCATGGTGGTGGGGCTGCTGAGTCAACCAAGAAGCCATTAGAAGTTCCAGTGTAGGCTGGGCACGGTGGCTCATGCCAATAATCCCAGCACTTTGGGAGGCGAAGGCGGGTGGATCACGAGGTCCAGATGGATTAAAGACTTAAACATAAGACCTAACACCATAAAAACCCTAGAAGAAAATCTAGGCAAAACCATTCAGGACGTAGGTGTAGGCAAGGACTTCATGACCAAAACGCCAAAAGCATTGACAACAAAAGCCAAAATAGACAAATGGGACCTAATCAAACTCCACAGCTTCTGCACAGCAAAAGAAACAATCATTAGAGTGAATCGGCAACCAACAGATTGGGAAAAAATTTTTGCAGTTTACCCATCTGACAAAGGGCTGATATCCAAAATTTACAAAGAACTAAAGCAGATTTACAAGAAAAAAACTAACAAGCCCATTCAAAAGTGGGCAAAGGATATGAACAGACACTTCTCAAAAGAAGACATACGTGAGGCCAACAAACATATGAAAAAATGCTCATCATCACTGGTCATCAGAGAAATGCAAATCAAAACTACACTGAGATACCATCTCACACCGGTTAGAATGGCGATCATTAAAAAATCTGGAGACAACAGATGCTGGAGAGGATGTGGAGAAATAGGAACACTTTTGCACTGTTGGTGGGAGTGTAAATTAGTTCAACCATTGTGGAAGACAGTGTGGCGATTCCTCAAGGACCTAGAAATAGAAATTCCATTTGACCCAGCAATCCCATTACTGGGTATATATCCAAAGGATTACAAATCGTTCCACTATAAGGACACGTGTACACGAATGTTCATTGCAGCACTGTTTACAATAGCAAAGACCTGGAACCAACCCAAATGCCCATCGACGATAGACTGGATAGGGAAAATGTGGCACATATACACCATGGAATATTATGCAGCCATCAGAAACGATGAGTTTGGGTCCTTTGTAGGGACATGGATGAACCTGGAAACCATTATTCTCAGCAAACTGACAGAAGACCAGAAGATCAAACACCGCATGTTCTCACTCATAGGCGGGTGTTGAACAATGAGAACACATGGACACAGGGAGGGGAGCACTACACACTGGGGTCAGTTGGGGGGAAATAGGGGAGGGACGGTGGGGGGTGGGAAGCTGGGGAGAGATAGCAAGGGGAGAAATGCCAGATGTAGGTGATGGGGAGGAAGGCAGCAAATCACACTGCCACGTGTGTTCCTATGCAACAATTTTGCATGTTTTTCACATGTACCCCAAAACCTAAAATGCAATAAAATAAATAAATGGGAAAAAAAAAAAAGAGATCGAGACCATCCTGATCAACATGGTGAAACCCTGTCTCTACTCAAAATACAAAAATTAACTGGGCATGGTGGCGCGTACCTGTAGTTCCAGCTGCTTGGGAGGCTGAGGCAGGAGAATTGCTTGAACCCAGGAGGCAGAGGTTGCCGTGAGCCGAGATCGTGCCATTGCACTCCAGCCTGGGTAACAAGAGTGAAACTCCGTCTCAAAAAAAAAAAAACAAAAACCACAAATTCCAATGTAATAATGTGGCATTCATGACTCAGACTTAAACATGACAATGAATGACCACAAAGTGACACGCCTGTTAGAATTATTACACAAGTCAATAAAGAACCTTACAAGGCTGGGCTCGTGGCTCAGGCCTGTTATCCTAGCACTTTGGGAGGCTGATGGGGGTGGATCACTTGAGGTCATGAGTTCGAGACCAGCCTGACCAACACGGTGAAACCTCTTCTCTACTAAAAATACAAAAATTAGCCGTGCATGGTGGCGGATACCTAGAATCCCAGCTACTTGCTGAAGCAGCAGAATCTCTTGAACCCCGGCGAGGTGGGGGAGGTTGCAGTGAGCCCAGAGCATGCCACTTCACCACTCCAGTCTGGTTGACAGAGAGAGACGCCGTTGCAAAAAACAAACAAACACCATTGTAAGCTTCCCAAACCCCACTTTACTTCCTGTATTCATTATTACCATTTGTTTCCCCAGAGGTAACTATTATACTGATTTCTAACAACATAGATTAGACTTGCATATTTTGAATTTTATAAAATGTGTCATCTAGCCTGTACACTCTTTTATATGGATTATTTCATTCAACCTAATGTTGATAATATTCTTAATTTGTATATATGTCCTTTGTCAGTTATATATGGCAAAAGCCATTCTGTGGCTTGTATTTTCACTTTATTAGCGGTATCTCTTTATAACAGAAGTTATTTAAATTTGGTAAACCCCCATTTATCACATGGTTTTCAGGTTAGAATTATTAAAGATCTCAAAAATATTGTTTTATATTATTTTTTGAAAGCTTTGCTGTTTTATCTTTCACATATTGATCTGTAATCCATCCTGAAATTATTTTTGTGCATAGTGTGTCATGTTTCACTATTTCCCTATGTATATCCATGTAATCCAGAACTTCATTTTTCCGCTGCATTCCAGACCATTTTTGCCATTAATCAAGTATTCACATGTGTTGCTCCGTATCTGGGCTTCATATAATGTTTCATTGATCTCTTTGTCTATATATGTCCCAATACCACACTGTCTTAAGTATTGTGGCTTCATGAGTAGTGATTATCTGGCAGTGTAAGTTCTCCAGTAGTGTTCTCTGTTTTCAAGATTGCCTTGACCATCCTTGGTATTGTATGTTTCCAATTAAATGTTAGATTTATGTTACTAATTTACACAAAACATTATAATTTTAACTAGAATTATGATACATCTGCAGCCAGATCAATTTGGGAAAATAAACATTTTAAAAACGTTGAGCCTCCTAATCCATGAGCTTGGTTTATTTCTCCATTTCAGTCTTATTTAATTTCTACTAATAATGCTTTAGAGCTCTTCTAAATAGAACACCTTTCATTAGGTTTGTTCCTAGGTATTTAGTCTTTCTTTTTCTTTTCTTTTTTCTTTTTGGTGCTTTTGTAAATACTAGCTTTAAAAATCTGTATTTTTATTATTTGTGGGTAGTATATAGAAATACAATCTGTGTATATTGATGTATGTAATCACCTTGCTAAATTCATTAATTATCATAGTTTACTTTTAATTATTTTATATTTACTAAATATATAATTATTTCATGCGAAGATGTTGAGAGGTTTTTTTCTTTGGTTCTTAAAATTTTATTGTTTTTTTTTCCTTGATCTCTTGCTTCAGAGAGTTTCTGGAGTATAATGCTGAATCTGAGCAGTGATGAGGGGCACTCTTGTCTTATTCCTGATCTCAGGTAGATAGCATTCGTCATTTCATCTTAAAGTATTATTATGTTTGCTGTAAACTCTATGTGGATGTATTCTGTTAAAATTACAATGTTTCTTTATGTTATTAGTTTGCAAAGTATTTTTAAAATTATAAATGGATGTTAAATTTTATAAAATGTGTTATCTGCCTCATTTGAGATTATATTTTTTTTCCTTGATGCTGTTCATGTATTGAAATACAATGATTTGGTTTTGAAAGCTAAACCAGCCTTGCATTCATGGAATAAATCTAACTTGTTTTTTATGGATTGTTCATTTGACATATGACTAAATACAGTTGGGTATGATTTCTTTGAGAAATTTTGGAATTTTATGTCTATATTCATGGGTGAGATTGGATTATGGATTTCTTTTCCCGTAAAGTAATTGTTAACTTTTGTTATCAAGGTCATGCTTACCACAAAAAAACTATTGGAAATTGTATCTTTCTCTTGTTCTCTGGAAGAATTTGTGTGAGATTGGAATGATTGTTCTCTTATATGTTTGAATAATTAAATGAGTAATTAATCAGCAAAGCCATTTGGACATGGAAGGTTTTAAATTAAAGACTATGTTTTTAATTTAGAAGAATACAGACACTATTTTTCTTCTTGGGTCAGTTTTTATAATTTTTAAAGGATTTTTTCATTTCATCTAAATTTTCTAACTTAATGGCAAAAAGCGTTCATGATATCTTATTTCTTTGCAAATGTCTGAAGTATCTGTGATTACATTCTCTTTTCCAGTCCTAGTAATCTCTCTTTTATTCTGGTTCTGTTTTGTGATGAGGCTTATCAATTTCATTAATCTTAAAAAATCAACTCTTGGCTTTTGTAAATATGTTTTCTGTTTTAGCTTTTATCTTTGCCATTTTGTCCTTCAAGTTTCTTCTGGTTTTCTTGTTTCTTTTAATGTATTGTGATATATGCCAAAAATAATAGATGTCTGGTCTTCTCTTCTAATACATGCACTGAAAAGTACTCAATGTCTTTCTAAGCATGGCTTTAGTTGTCTTCCACTTTTTTCTCGTTATGCTTTGGTCATGTGGATTACCTACCTTAATGTCTTCTGTGTTGCCTAATTTGCTTTTAAACTCGGGGATTTAGACCTTAATTTGGTAAATTATATTTTTACTTCTAGAATTTTATTTTATTTTAGAATTTCTAGTTCTTTACCATAACTCTCCATCTATTTGTTTAAACCTGTAAGCCTATTAGTCATAATTACTTTGATTCTCAGTCTGATATCTTCAATATCTGGATCACCTATAAGTCTCTTTCAATTTCCTTTTTTTAGCTTTTGGATAGTTCTTACCCTTTAGAGTAAATGGTTAGGTTTTGATTGAATATCACACTTCATGTATAAATAATTATAAAGATAGTCAAAATTCTGAGTAATATTACCTTCCTCTAGAGATAATTTGCTTTTTTTGTTTCTGGTATGCAGTTAGGCTAGGAGCAGATGACTTTAAAGGGATTCAAAGCTAGGCTTCAGCCATTTGAAGTTTCATCTGTTTCTGGTTCATGCTCACTGTTAGGATGTAGCCATTTGAAGATACCAATTAAAAATCTGTAAAATTTAACAGAAACCCTTGGCAGAATCTAAATTTCAATTTGTAATCCTTAAAGCCCTGTGAGATTTCAGTGCACTTTCCTTAGCTTCTCAGAGTCAAACTGCTGCATTTTGTTTCACAATTAATGATTGTCTTGAGGGAAAGAACAACCCCAAATGCTGGACTCATCTCTCCTGACTTCTACCTTCTTTCTGATCTTGGCCCTGAATCTTCTCCCTTGGTTTTGCTTCAGTGTCTTTATATAGCTTTTGCTTTTTGTGGTTTTGTCCCCCTTTCCTAATTGTCCTCAGTGAACAACATAGTGAAATAACATAATCAACCATTAATGAAAGTGAGTAAAATTCTTGGACCACACCCCATGATAATCCAGTTCAGTAGGTTTGACATTGGGACTAACAATCTACATTTAAAAAAGGGGCTACAAAGTGTGTATGACCTAGGTGTCCACAGAACGCCCAGGCAGAGAACCTTTGAGAAACCAGTCTTAGACATGCAGATAGCATTGACTGTCAAAGTAAATATACTATGTCCCTTAAGATTTAGTCTAGCCCAGAGTCCCTGGGAATTCAGTAAGCAAGCCTCATAAGTCTGTGATTCCATTGTCATAAAATAAAGCTGAGTAAGGGCAGACTTCAGGTCAGCAATTTTCCTCCAGCTCCATGGCAGCTGTTCTATCACAGTGTATTTAACAGTCCCCTGAACATCAGTATTAACGTCTTGCCATACCCTGCTCCATGCTCACTGCAATGGAAAAGATCACATTTGTCTGGATAAGAGAAAGCAGGAGAGGGAGGTTTTTGTAAAGGAGATTACATTTGAGGTAAGCCTTGAAGCACATGTGGAATTTCTTCAGAGATTTAGAGGAAAAGTATTCCAGAAAGAGACAACAGTAGGAGCAAAAACATGAAAAATATAGGACAGTGGTTCTCAAACTTTATCGTGAATCAGAATCACTTGAATAACTCTGGAAGATGTAAGTAACAAGATTCTACCCTCAGAGGTTTTCACTCAGTAGGTTTGGGATGAGGTCCAAGAATATGCTGCTTTTATAGGCTCATACAGTGATTCTGAGGCAGGTAGCCTATGGACCACACTGGGTGAAACACCGGTTGAGTTGAAAAAACAAACAAACGAACAATGATTCTCTATGAAATAATAAGAAAAGAGGTCAAATGCTAAGGCATTTGGTTCATTGATACATAAATTTCAAGGACATAACATAAAAATAATGGTTTGCAGGGAGGAAGTCATTCATATTTGGGAGAGTAAATAAAGTAGAAAGAAAATGAGAAAAAAATGGATTTTTATGAAACAATGTGATCTTTGCCCACAAAAAATTAAGTTATCAAAGCTATGATATACACATTTCAGAAGATTTCCTCCACACTCCTTTTGAAGAAAGTAAGAATTGTGTACCAATGTGATGTGATTCACCTTACTCTAGAAGCCTCTATAGGACCTATACCCTGCCTGTGTCTCCTCATGTTATTTTTGCTTTATTATCCTAAAAATGTAAGTCACACTGTGTCACCCTTTTGCTGAAAACTCTCCAAAGGCTTCCCATTAGAATTAAGTCCAAATGTTCTATTATATTATCTGGCCCCAGTCTCTGCTCTAATCTCATCTCCTATCACTCCGCTCCCAGTTTCCTATAATTCAGCCACATGACTTTTATTTCTGTTCATTTAAAATATCAAATTAATTCCCCTTACGTGGCCTTTGACCTTGCTGTGTTCCTTGCCTGGAATGGTTTTCATCATAATTCAGACTTCAGTCTGGCAGATTCCATTTTCATCATTCAAATCTCAAGTAAAATGTCATGACCTCAAGTAAATCATCCCTTACCATACTTTATAAATTTTCAATCATCTTCATGCCTGTTACCCTTTATCCCATCACCCTGCTAAATAAATATCCTTCATATTGTTCACATGGTCTAAAATTATATTTTCTTGGTTATTTTTTTTCCGTAGGATATAAACTTCCTAAGTGCAGGAACCTATCTTATTTTTATTGCTGAAATTCCAATGTCTAAGAAAGAATTAACATATAGTGTCAGTATATATTTGCTGAAAAACAACTAAATAAATTTAATAGGCATTACCAAAGGTCTCCTCTAGTCTAATCTCTTCATATCTCTCCATTTATCAAAATTATCTGAATTTTTTTTCCCTCAGAGAAACGTTTCCCTAGGCTAACCTAGCTAAAGAATTACCATGTTCTTAGAGGTTTTTAAAATGGAATATACCCTTGGGAAGTACAATGCCTTAAGCTTTGATCAGCCTTGTATATCCCAGGTCAGATATTGAGGAAGTAGGATTTTGGTTTGGGAGAAAGATAGGAGGGAGCTGTGGGGGGTGCATTTTGGAGAAAGGGTCATTTCTAGGGAACGTGGGCCTAGCTGGGGTGCTACAATAGCAAATCAAGAGATTGAGTACACTGAAACAGTAGAAGGAAGCCTCTAAATATCAATTGTGTGGACCTCCAACTTGGCCAAGAGTCAAATCCGGAATGAAGAAACTCTCTCTGTCTTTCATGAACAGTTTTCATTTAACTTCCAGGCTCACCACCTGCCCTCCCTTCAGAAAACTGTCTTTGGAAATTTCTGGAACTTATTTGTCATTTTCTTACATGCCACAATCGGTTGTCTGTTGTTGCAGTGTCCTGTTGGTATACCTATTGATGTAACATAATTTACCATGAGATATGCAACTATAGTATCTTAGTGATTCTCAAATGGGAGATGACAGAGGGTTGGATTCTGGAGAAGTACATGGCACATGCCTTTGCTGACACAATCTTAACGACCAGATGTGGTTCCGTGCCTTCATTTGCGGGATGAAGCTTTAGTGGATGGATTTAGGCTTTTAGTGGGGATAGTAGGGTTAGAAACACAGACCAAGAACATGCTGTGAGCTATAATCAGTCACCATTGAAACCTGTGAGCCAAGCCCTCAAGATGTTTATGAAAATACTAATAATAGTAGCTAATATTTACGTGGCACTTACTCTGTACCAGGCACCATTTGTAAATATTTCACATATGTTAGCTCACTTTATCTTCACAATCCTGTGAGGCAGGCAAGGGTATTATCATGGAATCACAGAGGAAACTGAAGTACAGAGTAGATAAGCAAATTGCCCAAAAGCACAAATGACTGGTAGGGCACATACTGAAACTCGAGTGTGGCTGCCAGACCTAAGCTCTTAATAATCACTATCCTATCCTATACCGTATTGGTAATACTGGAGATAACTGAGTCACAGTTATAGGTTGTAATAATAACTACAATAGGTACCAATGTTTTGTGCTAAGTATTAAATACCTTACATATTCTCATTTAACTCTCACAGTACTTCTGCAAAATAAGTACCATTAGAATGCTTGTGTTGTAGATGGGGAGTGTGAGGCTCAGAGTGTACGTTTTCTTGCCCAAGTCTTGTAGCTAGGAAGTAGGACAGCCAGGACTTGAATCCAGGTTTCTCTGAACCTGGTTCCTAAAATAATCACATCATTATGCCATAGGGTCATGCTAAAGTTAGCTCATAAATCCAACATGTAAAGAATTCCTTTGTCTTACAATGAGGCTCCCTGACAAGTGGGAAGGATCGATAACTCCCCCTCCCTTTGCTCTCTTGTAAAGGTGGAGCCTCAGAGTATACATGTTGGACATCGCATTCCACATTTCTGCCAGTAAGTCAAAAGTAGCACTCAGCCTAACACTTGGGCCCTGTAGAAGAAACTTCTGTCCAAAAGTAACTGAGGCAAGACTTTCTTTTCCTTTATATAACCCCAGTTTGTTCTTTGCTGATTTTCATATACAAAGATAAGGTAACCTGCCCACTGACCCTAAATGTTACTTTGAATTGGCTTTCTTGCTGTAGGAATAAAACAAACTGGTGCCTTCTATTTTATTGGGTCCCTGTTGCAATTTTTAAAATGGTCGGTCAAGATTAGGTGCTCAGGCTGTGGTCAGGGTTAAGCATCCTCACCTTGTCCAAGGTGAAGGTCTGAGACAGTGATGAGGATAAGAGCAAAACTTATTGACTCACTGGAGGACTATACCCTTATCTTAATTGTCCTGTCCTTTTGCCAGTTCCCGGAGAGGCAGCAGAAACTTGAATTTTCTGGTCTTAGTGCCATTTGCAATGCAATTCAAATTGCTCAATATGGTCTTTCCTGCTCCCACCTGCTGCCATATATGTGAGTTTCCTGCCACTTCTGCCCCTCAGTGAAGTGTGCAGTGAAATGAATCTGTTTTATTTCCCTCACACACAGCAGTCATCGACTCCCTGTTGGTGCAGTGAGACAAGGCAAGGGTAGGGCATCCCAGACACTTGACGATTAGGATCTATCTTATATAAATCCTCTGACCACTGCTCTGGGTCATCACTCAAGTGACCTGGTAACATTTGCAGAAGGCTTATCAAAGTTAGAGACCAACTCCCCTTTTCACCCTAACAGAAATATTGCCCAATCTATCAGGAGGGGAACTTAGCTGAGCTCAGTTGGAAACTACTCTTTGCATGCCCCCTGCTGCTGTTTTTAATGTCTTTCCTTTGGCATTAGGAAAGCTGTCAGTGGACCCTTTAACCCATTGAGGATGGGCTGAGATCAGCATGCTGTCTTGGTTTTATGAAGCAGCAGCAGTGTGTTCTTTTACTTACTACAGCATTAAGGCCAGGGCTTTCAGAGGAGAAAAAAAGTATTTTAGGCCTGAAAAATGGCATCAAATCTCCTTCATGATAGCTTCTGCCACAGAAGTACGTAATACCTCAGATCCAGAATACTGATGGCAGAAGGAAATGCATTGTGAAGAAGGCAATCCCAGGAAGACAAGTGAGGGGGATGACGTGTCTGCCATCACAGGAGATGTTCCATTGTCCACTTGTACTATTCGCAAAGAAACAGCATTCTCTTCACTTGGAGTGTCTTTCCTGCTCTGTATTCTGCACCCTGCCCTCTGTGTGGTGTTTTCTGTCTAGGCTAGTGAGTTTCAAGGGATGGAGAAATTTGTTGCTGTGTGTGTGTTTGGGGAATGGGCAGAAAGGGGTGTGGTGTGAAGACAAGACTATATCAAAATAGGGCAGGCGTATATAGGATTTAGAAAAAAATGCAATATTATGACAAAAGTAAAGACTGATAATCTTTTCTTGCCTGATAGAAATCAGTATTACACACACTAGCTTCCTTATATCAGTGATTCTCAAGTGGTGGTGGCAAGCCCCTGTGAGAGGATTTATCACAACAAAGGGAAAAGTTAGGCTTTATGTTTATCATGAGGAGCCAAGAGTTAAAAGCAGATAGAAAATATCAGTTTATGTCTCATGCATTTTCCATCTCACTAGAGATGCTTTGAATTCACCCATGTCCTACATAGGAGAATGAAGAAGAGTCTGACAGCACCTTGCGTTTTTTAACAAGCTGAGCTCAGGGTTTATTTATTTATAAGGCGTTTGTTTTTTCCCCTTTGCCTTTTTGCTCTCTCCCTTTTTTGAGCTTTGATTAATTCTGTCTTGTTTACTATTCTTGTTGTCGATTCTGTTACCCTGCATTTGGTGACTTCAGATTACCTCTTTCAGTGTTTTGTCTCTCCATGTGTGCCTGCTTGTCATTGTATTTGTTTATTTATTTATTTTTGAGGCGGCATCTTGCTCTGTTGCTTAGGCTGGAATGCAGTGATGCAATCTTGGCTCACTGCAGCCTTGACCTCCCGGTCTCAAATGATCCTCCCACCTTGGCCTCCTGAGTACCTGGGACCACAGTTGCATGCCACTACACTCTGCTAATTTTTTTTTTTTTTTTTTTTTTTGTAGAGACAGACTTTTATCATGTTGCCCAGGCTGGTATCAAACTCGTGGGCTGAAGCCATATGCCTGCCTTGGCCTCCCAAAGTTCTTGGATTACAGGCACGTGCCACTGTACCAGCCTCTGCCTTTCTCTTTATTGGGGTTTGTCTCTTTCCTTGGTGTGTTAACCTCATCTGTCCCTCTTTGTAAAAAATCATTGCCTTTCTCTGGGTTTTTTTTTTTTTTTTGAGACAATCTTGTTCTGTCGCCAGGCGCCAGGCTGGAGTGCAGTGTGCAATCTTGGCTCACTGCAATCTCCACCTCCTGGGTTCAAGCAATCCTCCTGCCTCAGCCTCCCAAGTAGCTGGGACTACAGACATGTGCCACCATGCCCAGCTAATTTTTGTGTTTTTAGTAGAGATGGGCTTCACCATGTTGACCAGGATGGTCTCCATCTCTTGACCTCGTGATCCGCCCACCTCGGCTTCTCAAAGTGCTGGGATTACAGGCGTGAGCCACCGTACACGGCCTCTATCACTCTTCTATACACAACCTTGTGTAAAAATCTCTCCTACCCTCCAAGCTTCTTAGTTACTTCAGATACTTTATGGGGTGAGACAGGGAACTGTGATGCTTCACTTGTCTGCAGCACCCACTCAGTCTTTTGCCTTCCCCAAACATTATATCTCTTAATCCAAGGTTTGGCAAACTGGGACCTGCATGCCAAATCTGGTACTGTATTTGTAAATATAGTTTTGTAAAATATTTACTCTCCGACCCTTTACAGAAATGTTTGCTGCTTTCCTTCTTAACCAATGCTTTAGTGGGCATCAGAGTTGAATGGGTGTAGGGTAAATGCACATGATAACAATAACTTCAGCATACTCTGAGAATGACTATATGGCAGAATCATTTGAGAGTGTGTTCCCAGCTAGGAAATCTGGGAGTAGCCAATGCAGAGAATCATTCCTTGTCTATGAGGAACATCTAAATCTATGGCCCATCCAGTGGGAAACTATACAGGTGATCAAAGCCCTGAATTTTGGGGTGAATGAAGCTTGCCAGGTGGAGGTTGTTAGGGAGAAGGTGCTAAGTAAAAATGCTATATAAACTACATGTTTTCTTTTCAAGCGGTTGCAGTGCTTCCGCCCAGCTTGCCGTCACCAGGCTGTTTGGCTATCCTGACCAGACCTCCACTGCTGATCTCTTTTCCCTATATGTAAGCCCCCGATAAAACCCTATGTCTCATTTGCTGGCTCTGGGTCTCTTCTTTCACCTCTTGAACCTGTTGCCATCCCCACTGGAGTTGATAGGGGTTTAGCACAGCAATGGGGAGAGTATTGAAATGCAGCGTTCTAGAACCCATCACCAAAGATACCCATTCAGTTTATCTAGAATGTGAATGCTAATCTGCATTTTCAACAAGCATTTTCTTATAACGAGGCAAATTAGGAAAATGCTGAAAATGCACCCATTCCACAGATAAGGAATCTGAATCCAGAGGCCCTATTTTAAACAAGACTATAACCTTCTATTTGCCTTTTTGTCCAAAACTAGGAAAGAGTGTGTCGTATCTGTGTTACCCTCTCTTTTGTCTGAGAGCTGCTGCTGTGACTTAGGACCTTGCTATTCAATGTTTGGTCCACAGACTAGCTACCAACCATATAGACATCATCAGGGAGCCCATTAGAAATGTAGCATCTCAGGCTCCATGCTGTACCTAGTGAATCAGAATCTGTACTTTTATAAGATCCACAGGTGATTCACATGTACATTGATGTTTGAGAAACACTGATCTTGAGGAAAGAACGCAGGTTCTGCCCCTAAACATACCCACCCAGGAGCTACTATGTAGTGCTGAGATGAGCATATACTTTGAAATGAAATGGTGCTGTGTTAAAACCCCTGCACTGCTACTTATTAGCAATGTGACTTTGACCACTGCACTTCCCCTCTCAGTATTCATATCTGTAATGGAGACAGAATAACACCTGCCTGCCAGTGATGAAAATTTCTGTGGGATAATTCATATAAAATGTCTAGAAGATACTAGATGTACAATAAACATTCATTTTCCTTCTTTGCCTCAGTTTCCTCAATTGTAAAATAAGGGGAAGGATAATAACAGCCACACAGTCTCTACCACAGAGTTATCATGAAGACTGTCTATGTGAAAATGATTTGCAAACCACAATCCTTACACAAATGTAGGGCGGCCTCACTACTAGTTCTGAGTGTGTATAAAGTCCCCAGTAGTTATTCATGAAAACCAGAAAATACCACATTAATCTTCCTGACAGGCTCTACAAACCATCTGTTGATTTGATGAGAGTGTGAAATATAGACAACCAATACCAGTGAAATTTGTGAACTAACATGTTTGAAAAGGTATGTGTGAGAAAGTCAACTTTGTTATAACCCTCTGCCTTGCTAGTTATTCCAGGTACTGCCTGGCACTAGATTTTTGCCTGATTTAGTTAGCTTTTGCATTTTGGCCAAAGTCCGTCTGGATACAGAATACAGAGAAAATGATGGCACTTTCCAAAAGGCCCAGTCTTACCATCAGAGATAGAAGAATGAAGAGGTAGCACCCGGGAAGAAGAGCAGAATTAGCAATCAGAGCCTCTAGCAGCTGCCAATAATAATAAAAACACTAGCTGAGGTATTTATATATAATTAGCATCAGTACACAATTGCCAGCCACCTTCCTCTACCACCAAGGCAACATGGGACAGAGGTAAGTCTGCTCCTTTTTTTTTTTTTTTTCTTTTTAACATACATGGTCTTCTCATATGCTATGGCTTGTGGCATATAGGTGGTATAGAGATGATTTCTTGTGTAGAGAACTTCATGTGTTCCAGACATTGTGTTACATTCTTTACATTAACCTCATTTAATCCTCAGAATAATCCTGTAAAAGACAAAAGTATTATTGTCATTCACAATTTACAGATCTGAAAACTGAGGCTCAGAGGAGTTGTATTCCCTTCCTAAGGTCTAACAGTTTCCCCATTGGTAGCGCCTGGATTCAGATCCAGGTCTTTTTGACCATCTCCTATGCTCATTGGTTTTGCTTCACTGACCCCTGCTTTCCTAGGTTTATTGACTCCATTTCCTTCATAATGTTTCTGAGTTCCAGGAGTCTGTGGAAAGGGCTTGTTTTCCCAGATCTATCCTCAGTCAGAGTATCTTCTTTTCTGTGGAATGCACTGGGACTTCCTTCTTTTCTGAGTAGTTACTATACCAATTTAGCCTTATATGTGAGGCAAAGACCTGAGTTTGATGAAATCCATCCTGCTCACTTTCACTGCATGTGTAATAAATAGGTAAGGGACAGAAAGCAAAGGATTTGAGGGAGGGTCAGATAATGTGAAGGTCTTAGTGTAATTGCCAAAAATAACAGCTTTTAGGAGTGAGCATAATGGGGAGGTGTACCACCAGTGCACTTCTTATTCTTTGCCTGTGGTCTCATTCAAAGATAGTAGAGTTTTGTGGTTATAGGCTATGAATCATATCCTCTTCCTGCCTCCAACTGTCTCTTGAAGCTCCCCCATGTAAAAATCTCATGCTACTATCTATCTACCCATAAGTCTGTCCATTATGATTGTCTGCTATGTGTGCTGACTATTACACATTGTGCCCTGAATTTTGTCTTTGTGATTGTTGCCTTTACTAATGCAACAAAGGTGGTGATATTAGAATGGGGAATTAATCTCTATAGAAGTAGAGCTTTTTATATATTTAATGATATATTTAGTGTAATGTATGTGACTTTTGGCAACTTCTTTTGGTTATTTATTTATTTTTTGTCAAGTTTTGATCACCATTGCCTAGGCTACTTATTATTCCTCAGCAGGGTAAATCATGTCTGCCTTTTCAGATAGTTCAGTTTCCTTTTTTTCCCTTGAATTTTCTGAATTAAAACTCTTTTTCTATTTACTTCTTCTCAATGAGTGGTCATGAAACCACTGCATCAGAATCACCTACAATTATTGTTAAAATGCAGATTCCTATGTTCCATCTCAAACTTATGGAATTGGAATCTCCTAAACATTGGGCCTTGGACTCTGCAGTCTTACCACACTGATGTTAAAGAACCCTTGCTCTAATTGTTTTTTTCCTCCATTTCAGACAGACACCTGAGTCCTCTTTGATCTTACTGTTTCCTATTTCCAGAGCAGCTTAGTGTCTCCAGGGAATGCTTGAGAGGCTCTTTTATGTACCCAGGAGTTAACTGCTAGTCATTTAAGAGTAATACTCTGAAGCCATCAAGGTAATTAAAGCAACTGTATTTCCCTATGCCCTGAGGAGTGCAAGGGCAGTTAAGAGGAAAATGTGTGGATGTTGCCTCCAGCATGCACAGGATGGCCTTATAAGTAGATCTGAATGGCAGCCTATAACCCATTCACTAACAGCAACTCTCTCATTTTAGCCTCAAGTGCATAGGCTTGTCAGTGGGGGGTTTCCTACATCCTAGTTCATGAGCTTCATTGAACTGTGGAGACACTTTTACCTCCGAAATAACCTTACAAACACCTGGTCCTGAAGGCAGAGTTGGGAAAGGGAAATTGATTTCAATTTTAAAGTGTAATGTCTAAAGGTTGTCAGTGTACTGTTAGGGAGCAGGATGACGTCATTTTGGAGCACACCCTGGCTTCCAAGGCCATGTGCAAAGCATGCTTAATGAGATGCTGCAAATAATATTCTAGCTCAGGTGAGGTTCTAAATTGTAGAGGTTTCCTGAAGACATTTAATGCAGTTTTATATACTGAAAAATCATCACTCACTTTCACTTAAAGCTACTGGGCTTAAAAATGTCTAGTGGTGGTTGAGGGACAAGATGGCCAAATAGGAACAGCTTTGGTCTGCAGCTCCCAGCAAGAACAATGCAGAAGGCAGGTGATTTTTGCATTTACATCAGAAATACCTGGTTCATCTCATTGGGACTGGTTAGAAAGTGGGTACAGCCCATAGAGGGCAAGCAGAAGCAGGGTGGGGTGTCACCTCACCTGGGAAGTGCATGGGGTCAGGAAACTCCCTCTCCTAGCCAAGGGAAGCCATGTCAGACCATACTGTGAGGGACAATGCTATCTGGCCCAGATACTATGCTTTTCAGGCAGTCTTCGTGACTCACAGACCAGGAGATTTCTCTTGGGTGCCTACACTACAAGGGCTCTGGGTTTCAAGCACAAAACTAGGTGGCCGTTTGGGAAGACACCAAGCTAACTGCAGGAGGTTTTTTTTTTTTTTTTTTTTTTCATAACCCAGTGGTGCCTGGAATGCCAGCAAGACAGATTCATTCGCTCCCCTGGAAAGGGGCTGAATCCAGGGAGCCACGTGTTCTTGCTCAGCGGATCCCACCCCCATGGAGCTCAGCAAGCTAAGATCCACAGGCTTGAAACTCTCGCTGCCAGTACAGCAGTCTGAAGTCAACCTGGGATGCTCAAGCTTGGTGAGGGGAGGGGCATTCACCATTACTGAGGCTTGAATAGGTGGTTTTCCCCTTGCAGTGTAAACAAAGCTGCGCGGGAAGTTCAAACTGGGTGGAGCCCACCACAGCTCAGCAAAGACGCTATAGCCAGACTGCCTCTCTAGATTCCTCCTCTCTGGGCAGGGCATCTCTGAAAGAAAGGCAGCAGCCCCAGTCAGGAGCTTGTAGATAAAACTCCCATCTCCCTGGGACAGAGCAACTTGGAGAAAGGGCAGCTGTGGGCATAGCTTCAGCAGACATAAACTTTCCTGCCTGCCAGCACTGAAGAGAGCAGTGGATCTCCCAGAAGAGTGTTCTAGTTCTGCTAAGGGGCAGATGCCTCCTCAAGTGGGTCCCTCACCCTCGTGCCTCCTGACCGGGAGATACATCCCAGCAGGGGTTGACAGACCCCTCATACAGGAGAGCTCCTGCCAGCATCTGGTGGGTGCCCCTCTGGGACAAAGCTTCCAGAGGAAGGAACAGGTGGCAATCTTTGCTGTTCTGAAGCCTCTGCTAATGATACCCAGGCAAACAAGTTCTGGAGAAGACCTCCAGCAAACTCCAGCTGACCTGCAGCCGAGGGGACTGACCATTAGAAGGAAAACTAGCAAACAGAAAGGAATAAAATCAACATCAACAAAAAGGACAACCGCACAGAAACCCCATCTGAAGATCACCAACATCAAAGACCAAAGGTAAATAAATCCACAAAGATGAGGAAAAACCAGCATAAAAAGGCTGAAAATTCTGAATACCAGAATGCCTCTTCTCCTCCAAAGGATCATAACTCCTCATCAGCAAGGTAACAAAACTGGACAGAGAATGAGTTTGACGAATTGACAGAAGTAGGCTTCAGAAGGTGAGTAATAACAAACTCCTTTGAGCTAAAGGGGCATGTTCTAACCCAATGCAAGGAAGCTAAGAATCTTGAAAAAAGGGTAGAGGAATTGCTAACTAGAATGACCACTTTAGAGAGGAACATAAATGACCTGATGGAGCTGAAAAACAAAGCATGAGGACTTTGTGAAGCAAACATGAATATCAATAACCAAATCAATCAAGCCAAAGAAAAAATTCAAGATTGAAGATCAACTTAATGAAATAAAGCCTGAAGACAAGATTAGAGAAAAAAGAATGAAAAGGAATGAACAAAGCCTCCAAGAAATATGGAACTATGTGAAAAGACCAAACCTATGTTTTACTGGTGTACCTGAAAGTGACAGGAAGAATGAAACCAGCTTGGAAAACACTCTTCAGCATAATATTCAGGAGAAATTCCCCAATCTAGCAATACAGGCCAACATTCAAATTCAGGAAATAGAGAGAACACCACAAAGATGCTACTGGAGAAGAGCAACCCCAAGACACATAATCGTCAGATTCATCAAGGTTGAATTGAAGGGAAAAATGTTAAGGGCAGCCAGAGAGAAAAATCGGGTTACTCACTAAGGGAAGCTCATCAGACTAACAGTGGATCTCTCTGCAGAAACTCTGCAAGCCGAAAGAGTGTGGGGGCCAATATTCAACATTCTTAAATAAAAGAATTTTCAACCCAGATTTTTATATCCAGCTGAATTAAGCCTCATAAGTGAAGGAGAAATAAAATTCTTTACAGACAAGCAAATGCTGAGAGATTTGATTTTGTCACCACCAGGCCTTCCTTACAAGAGCTCCTGAAGGAGTCACTAAATATGGAAAGAAAAAAACTGGTACCAGCCACTAGAAAAACCTACCAAACTGTAGAGACCATTGACACTATGAAGAAACTACATCAACTAATGGGCAAAATAAGCAGCTAACAACAAAATGACAGGATCAGATTAACACATAACAATATTAACCTTAAAGGTAAATGGGCTAAATGCCCCCAATTAAAAGACATAGACTAGCAAATTGGATAAAATGTCAAGACCCATCAGTGTGTTGTATTCAGGAGACCCATCGCATGTGGAAAGACACACATAGCTTCAAAATAAAGGGATGGAGGAATATCTACCAAGCAAATAAAAAGCAAACAAACAAACAAACAAAAAAACGGGTTGCACTCTTAGTCTCTGATAAAACAGACTTTAAACCAACAAAGATCAAAAAAGAGAAAGAAGCACATTACATAATGGTAAAGGGATCAATGCAACAAGAAGAACTAGCTACTCTAAATATATATGCACACAATAGAGGAGCACCCAGATTTATAAAGCAAGTTCTTAGAGACCTAAAAAGAGACTTAGAATCCCACATAATAATAGTGGGAGACTTTAACATGCCACTGTAAATGTTAGACAGATCAATGAGATAGAACATTAACAAGGATATTCAGGACTTGAACTCAGCTCTGGACCAAGCAGACCTAATAGACATCTACAGAACTCTCCACCCCAAATCAACAGAATATACATAATTCTCAGCACTGCATCACACTTATTCTAAAATTGACCACATAATTGGAAGTAAAGCACTCTTCAGCAAATGCAAAAGAATAGAAATAACAAACAGTCTCTCAGACCACAGTGCAATTGAATTAGAACTCAGGATTAAAAAACTCACTCAAAACTGCACAACCACATGGAAACTGAACAACCAGCTCCTGAATGACTAATGGGTAAATAATGAAATGAAGGCAGAAATAAATAAGTTCTTTGAAACCAATGAGAGCAAAGACACAGCATACTAGAATCTCTAGATCACAGCTAGTGTAGTCTTTAGAGCGAAATTTATATTACTAGATGCCCACAGGAGAAAGCAGGAAAGATCTAAAATTGACACCCTCACATCACAATTAAAAGAACTAGAGAAACAAAAGCAAACAAATTCAAAAGTTAGCAGAAGACAAGAAATAACTAAGATTAGAGCAGAACTGAAGGAGATAAAGACATGAAAAACCTTTCCAAAAATCAATGAATCCAGAAGCTGTTTTTTTTTTTAAAGATTAGCAGAATAGATAGACCACTAGTCAGACTAATAAAGAACAAGAGAGAGAAGAATCAAATAGACACAGTGGAGGGAAAGCACTACTGATCCCACAGAAATATAAACTACCATCAGAGAATACTATAAACACCTCTACACAAATAAACTGGAAAATCTAGAAGAAATGGATAAATTCCTGGACACATACACCCTCCCAAGACTAAACTAGAAAGAAGTTGAATCCCTGATTGACCAATAACAAGTTCTGAAATTGAGGCAGTAATTAATAGCCTACCAAAAAAAAAGAAAAAAAAAAGAAAAAGCCCAGGACCTGACTGGTTCACAGCTGAATTCTACCAGGAGTACAAAAAGGAGCTGGTACCGTTTCTTCTGAAACTATTCCAAACAATAGAAAAAGAGGGACTCCTCCCTAACTCATCTTATGAGGCCAGCATCATCCTGATA
This sequence comes from Sapajus apella, assembly GCF_009761245.1. Lineage (NCBI taxonomy): Eukaryota > Metazoa > Chordata > Mammalia > Primates > Cebidae > Sapajus > Sapajus apella. The sequence continues at coordinate 2,423,622 of NW_022437085.1, read as the reverse complement.
CCAAAACATGGCAGAGACATACCAAAAAAAAAAAAAAAGAAAAGAAAATTTCAGGCCAATATCCCTGATGAACATCAAAGCTAAAATCCTCAATAAAATACTGGCAAAGTGAATCCAGCAGCCCATCAAACAGTTTGTCCACCACCATCAAGTCAGCTTCATCCCTTCATTCCTATATACCAACAATAGACAAACAGAGCGCCAAGTCATGAGTGACTTCGCATTCACAATTGCTACAAAGGGAATACAATACCTAGGAATACAACTTACAAAGTATGTGAAGGACCTCTTCAAGAAGAGCTACAAACCACTGCTCAAGGAAATAAAAGAAGACACAAACAAATGGGAAAACATTTCATGATTATGGATAGGAAGAATCAATATTGTGAAAATGGCCATACTGCCTAAAGTAATTTATAGATTCAATGCTATCCCAAGCTACCAATGACTTTCTTCACAGAATTGGAAAAAACCACCTTAAAATTCATATGGAACCAAAAATATCCTGTATAACCAAAACAATCCTAAGCAAAAAGAACAAAGCTGGAGGCATCCCGCTAACTGACTTCAAACCATACTACAAGGCTACAGTAATTAAAACAGCATGGTATTGGTACCAAAACAAATATATAGACCAATGTAACAGAATAGAGGCCTCAGAAATAATGCCACACATCTGCAACCATCTGATCTTTGACAAACCTGACAAAAACAAGCAATGGGGAAAGGATTCCCTATTTAATAAATGGTGTTGAGAAAACTGGCTAGCTATATGCAGAAAAATGAAACTGGACTGCTTCCTTACAACTTATATAAAAATTAACTGAAGATGGATTAAAGACTTGAACGTAAAACTTAACACCATAAAAACCCTAGAAGAAAACCTAGGCAATACCATTCAGGACATAGGTATGGGCAAAGACTTCATGACTAAAACACCAAAAGCAATGGCAACAAAAGCCAAAATTGACAAATGCGATCTAATTAAACTAAAGAGCTTCTGCACAGCAAAAGGAACTATCATCAGAGTGTACAGGCAACCTACAGAATGGGAGAAGATTTTTGCAATCTATCCATCTGGCAAAGGGCTAATATCCAGAATCTATAAGAAACATAAACAAATTTACAAGAATAAAACAAAAACCCATGAAAAAGTGGGCAAAGGATATGAACAGATACTTCTTAAAAGAAGACATTTATGTAGCCAACAAACATATGACAAAAAGCTCATCATCATTGGACATTAGAGAAATGCAAATCAAAACCACAATGAAACACTATCTCATGCCAGTTAGAATGACAATCATTAAAAAGTCAGGAAACAGCAGATGCTGACAAGGATGTGGAGAAATAGGGATGCTTTTACACTGTTGTTGGGAATGTAAATTAGTTCAACCATTGTGGAAGGCAGTGTGGCAACTCTTCAGGGATGTAGAACTAGAAATATCATTTGACCCAGCATTCCCATTACTAGGTATATACCTCAAGGATTATAAATCATTCTAGTATAAAGATACATGCACATGTAGGTTTATTGTAGCACCATTCACAATAGCAAAGACTTGGAACCAACCCAAATGCTCATCAATGTGAGACTGGATAAAAAAAAAATGTGGCACATATACACCATGGAATACTATGCAGCCATGAATAAGAATGAGTTCATGTCCTTTGCAGAGACATGAATGAAGCTGAAAACCATCATTCTCAACAAACTAACACAGGAACAGAAAACCAAACACTGCGTATTTTCACTTAATAGTGGGAATTGAGCAATGAGAACATATAGACACAGGGAGGGGAACATCACACACCAGGACCTTTTGGGGGATGGGGGGGCAAGAGGAGGGCTACCATTAGGAGAAATACCTAATATAGATGATGAGTTGATGGGTGCCACAAAGCACCATGGCACATGTATACCTATGTAACAAAACTGCACGTTCTCCACATGTATCCCAGACCGTAAAGTATAATAATAATGAAAATGTCTAGTAGTGGATACACAGATAGAAATACAACGATTAATTAAGTTAGAACAACCAAAAAACAGTGGACTCAAAAAATCACTATATTTCTGGTTACAATATGATGCATAGTTCAAACCAAGATAATTTGGGGAGTAAACGGGAACACTATTAATCAAGTCAGGACAATAGACATAAACTGGCATGTAAGTAAACCTTATTTCCATGCCATTTAACCTTAACAAGCATGCTCTGCCATATAGTCTCTTTTGCTATTGCAGGGAACTATCAGTATTTCAGCATGCAGAAACACAGATAGATTTAAGGAGAAGATGACTAGAAAGTCAGCATTCTCATGTTTTTTTCTGAAGGATGAGACAGCTTTTTCTGTGTTTTCAATCAAATGTGAATACTTTTAACATATGTGATGCCAGGCCACTGGATGACTGATGTACCATGGCAACAGTCAGTGGTTCTTTTGCTGACAACAGCCACTTAAGTATAAGGTTATACATATGTGTGTGTGTGTGTGTGTGTGTGTGTGTGTGTGTGTGTGTGTATGTATGTAACTCTGAGATAATATGCTAAGCAATTCCATTACCAAAAAAAAAATAATCTTAGAATGCATATGAGCCACTTTGGGCTCAAATTTGGCTTCACATTTTGGAAGATTTGAAGCCAAATTAATCTCAGGGGGACTCTTTAAGCTTCAATTATTTTCCTATTTTATTTCAGACACATTCACACATGCTCTTCTAAGCATAAGAGCTCACACATACATAGACATGCAAATACACAAAAACTGTTTAACATCTATTGGCCAAACTTAGCCTGATGGAGATATCAGGACATAGTAACAAGAGTGTGTGCCCAGTGTCAGATCTATAGCACAAAGGAATATCCTCCTGTGCCTCTCTGATGCAGTCTACCAGCTGCATGGGAGAAAAATCTATATCTCTGGGGGAATTGAGGGAGGCATCTGATATGAATTATATTCCTAATACAAACCTTTCCTTATTCTCCATTGCATTTTCAACTTTCTTTCTTGCATATATTAACTTTCACCAAACTGACTTAATAATTTCCAGCAAATGAGTACCTCTCATAAAGGATATAGTTGAAGTGGTTATTGTATGCAAATTGAAGATTAGTGACCCCTCATAGAGCCACAATGCCACACTGTAGAAATCTTCTATAGCTTCTGTGCTTTGACTTACATGGGTCCCTTGAGGACCCTTCAGCCTCTGTGTCACCAAGCTATGTGAAGGTTGCCCAAGATTTAGCTGCCTTTTGTAGAGAATCATTTTCAGAAGTTGATAGTGAACTTTCAAGAGTTGATGTGCAAAGGTATTTAAAATTGATTTCCTGTCTGCACTACTGGTCTCCAGGGCTTACGCTGCTCCGAAGACATGAACTAAGATTTCTCAGATGTTTTGTAACTCCTAATTACCCCTTTCTTTCCCATGGCCCTCTCAAAAGAGTAGCCTAAGTTTGCTAGGTGACTGGGTTATTGCTTTGCTTTTTCTTTACAATCCGAGGGCCAGTCAGCATTGTTCCTTACTCTCCTGGTAGGCTCTGGAAAACTCAAAAGTTATGTCACAGGACCATAATATATTGGAGATTGAACACATTAAAGAGATCAGCTTATCTAACCCCTCATTCTGTAGATGAGATCTCCTGCAATTGGCACATTCCTTCTTATAGGCTCAAGTTTGGTGATGGAATTGAAGAAAGTAAATATAGGGAAAAGATTCAAGCTAGATTAATCTCAGGAATATCTTATCTCCTTTAACTCCTTTTTTCTATTAATTACTGTAATACTTCTTTTTATTTTTGCTCTCTCTCCCACAACAAGCCACAGGCTCCATATTCAATGCCATACTTTCTTACTGGGATTTTGATCAGAGAACGGCTTCCTCTAGCTTACTTGTGTTTTCCGCAGCCACAATTGGGAGTTTCATAGCTCTTCTCCTTCCGAAAATTGGATCAAACAAAGAGTCCTACTTGTATTTCCCTAAAAATTCATACCAGTATCTGGGGAAGTAGAAAGCATAGGCTCTCTCTGAGTCACAACAAGCCTAAAAGGTTAGACTCTACCAAGGACAGAGAACCACTAGTTTCGATGCATATCAGATTCACACTGACATGAAAAGACTGCTACTCAGTTCCTCATTTTTCCCAACAAGAAATCACCCTCTCTCAGTACTCAAAGTATTTGCTTTGAGTTCTGTTTAGCAGAAATCTCATTATACCTCATATCACTATACCTGTCTTTCTCCTCCATTGGATTGTTGGGTCCTTGAAGGGAGGCCCGTTGCTTAGTCATCTCTATGTCTCTAATCCTGCCAATATTGTCTGACACAAAGGGGTATCCAGAAGAGCTTGTTGAAATTAAATGTAAGACATTATTCAAATGGTCTGTATCGCAGACCAGCGTAATGCTAGATACCACAATGGTTTCACAAACAGCATATGTCCTTGATTTTGAATTCATTCTTCAGTTAAAAAATATATTGAATATCTGCAATTTTCTAGGCATTAAGGAAGTAGCAGGGGTTTTTAAAAAGCATTTTGATGTGGAGACAGATGATGCATGTGATATACATGCTACATCATATTCTGGACCTAGAAAACTTTACTTTGTTGTTGGTTTACCCTCTACACTTTCATAGCAATGTCAACTCAAACGAGCAAAACTCCAAGTGCAAACCCATGATTCTTCCTTCTAACTCTACCATTTTCTAGAGCCTCTAACATTCCCTTATGGCTAAGCTCTGATATCTCCCCATATCTTCCACCACACAACAATAGTAGAGGACTTATCTACCTATTTTGAGTAGAAAAAGAATGAAAAAGACTTTCTGGAAAGAGACATCAGTAAGAACAAAGACATAAATAGTGTATAAAAAATGTTCGCCAAATTTATTTTGATTTGATATTAGCTGGTATGAAAACAAATGCCTGAAACACTTCTACATCTCCAGAGATCTTGATTATGGAAAGGGAAGAGGAGGATTTAAAAAAAAAAATCATCACCAATTGCTTCTACACCCTGGGTCAACTTTTAGTTCACCATTTCAGTGCCTTTCTCCATGCTCTTTGCTGACAATAGACTGTCCATTTCCTTTCCCTCTCCCCAGTAAGGCCAGATGCACTGATGAAAACACAGTACAATTCTCATCTTTTTCCAAAAGCTCTTTATGACTACAGTTGCTGGAATGTGTGCTCTTCTCTTGTTCTGAACTCTGATCTGAAGCACTGACCAGCCCTATCAGGCATCTGGAGATAAGTCTTCTTAGCAACTAATTTTAGACAATGAGAATTATAGATCGAGGAAAATCCTATCTTCTTTAAGTTTTGCACACCACATTGCACAATGTCTTATACATAGTTCACACTCAGTAAATGTTTATTAAATTCATTTGACTAATGTAGCAGACTGACCTCAATGAATAGATTACTTTTGGTTGCAACGAGGAGTTTTGGGTCCTGAGTAGATGTGCAATTATAATGAAAATTCAACATGGTAAAAAGGGAATGAATAAAAGCCGACTCTCTTACAAACTTTCTGGCTTGAATCAGGGCCTGAAGTTTATGATGGATTTAAAACCTTTTTATGAAAGGCTTTTTGGCAAGAAGAAATCATCCATCTCTGTAGTTGCGATTTTCCCATTTTCCGTATTCGAGTTGTTAAAGCCAAAAAACCATGCCAAGTATATAGGGGTGTGTGTATCTGTGTTTGTGTATACACATATGTTTGTCTTTCCTTACTGAAAGCACTGCTAAAGAAAGTGCACTCTTTATCTTGCATCATATCTTCAAAGTAATTCACACCCAGAAGCTCAGATCTTGCATTTTAATATTTTGTTTGATATGAACTTTGAGGGTGAGATAAGTTGCTTTGTCTTTTCTGAAATTTTATATTTATTATTCTTTTTTTGGGAGGTGTGGATGTTTATTCAAAAAAGAGAAAGGATTCTGGAAAAGAAAGTATTCTGAATCTGAGTTTCCGGTCACTGTGAGGGAAATATATAGTGTTGCTTTTAATTTTTCATTTATGACCAAAAACTTGAACACATTTTATATCATTCTGTTTCTGAATCATGATCTCCTTTGAACCTTAAGAGTTGTTTTTAGAATCAACGGTGTGTTTTATTCACCAATGTCAAAGTCTCTAGACATCTCTGTTTTGGTTCGGGTAAGTGTTTGCATTCATAAAGAAACCCTTTACCTAACTTTGGTAGTATGGAACAAGTAAAACATGTTTCTGCTTTTTTTGTAATGCAGAATATGAATTTGGACTCAGAGAAGAGACTTTTCAGGCTCTCAAAAATCCCTACAGAAACAAAATTGCATTGCATGTTGATATTTTCTATATCCATTAAACTTATATGATAGGATTTATCCTAAAGACCTCATAATTCCTATTAAACACAATGCTAAAATTGTGAATTGCATTCTACTTTACAGCATAGACCCAAAGCCTAAATGATTTAGTTTCCCATTCTAGTGAATCTGTAGATGATATGGAGCCTTTGTGATGACACCAGTATTGAAATTGGCAGTTTTTGGGGAGAAACATTAGAAGAACATTCATACCTTTGTATCTGTCTCAAGCTAAATTCACCCTTAGGCTGGGTTGTCTTCCCAGTAACAGACCCTGATATTACGATTTGAGTGCAGATGGTTTATTTAGATAGTAATATTAGGATACACATATAGAAGAATAGGAGCCTGAGATAGGAATGGGAAGGAGGTCAATACAGAGACCAGTAGAGGACTGAGAGAAAACCCTCAAGTGAAGAATTGCAGAGGCTCGTAGTAGGATACCATTTGTGGGTACAAGATACATTCTGAGAGTATTTGGGTGGGGAGATAACCATTTCTGTTAAAAATAATATACCAACTGGTTTTGGAATCAATAGTTAAATGTGTCCAACATTTTAAAAGCAACCTAAACACCAAACTGTGCTTGCTATTCAGAGAAGATTTTTAGTTCAGGTCTGCTCTCTAGAAGCTCTGAGAGAGCATATGGAGCCTCTATTTCCCCAACCACAAAATGGTGGTGATCATGTTTACCTCATGGGCATTTGCCAAGATTAAATCTATGTATTACTGTGCTACTATTTATGTCTTATATATTGAAGTTATTAAGTGCTATGTAGATAGGCTAGAGATCTGTGTGGACCAGGAAGGTTGAGAAACTTTATAAGACAAAGGAAAAGTTGACTTGGGTCTTGAAGAATGAGTAAAAACTACATGGCTTAACAGTTAACCCTGTCCTCCAGGATGCATCAGGACTTGGAAACATAGTTGATGGCTAGGAAAACAGCCTATGTACAAAGACTCAGTTATCTCCCAAGTTGAAACAAAGCAAAATATTCGGGAGGATGTTTATTGACAATGATTTTTTTTTTTTTTTTTACTGTCATTAAGTGGTTAATGCGGTAGTATTTACTGCTCTTCTTCAGTATCTGGTTTCCTTCTTTTGAACACATGGAAAAAGGGTGCTTTCATACTCCTTGATATTAGGCATCACCCTGTGACTTTCTTTAGGCAATGAAATGTAAGCAGAGGTAATATGTGTCACTTCAGTATAATTGTATTTAGTTGCTAGCACTCGACTCTTCAACTCTCTTTTCCACTGCTAACAAGATTGTGAATCTGGTGTTAATATGGAAGTCCAATAATAAGTCATCACATGACAACAGCTGCCCTAGAAAGTCACCTGAATCTATTGTTCATTTTGCATGAATGAAATATAGATAAATAATTGTTGTTAGAAGCAACTAAGAGTTGGTGGTTATTTGTCATTGCAGTGTTGCCTGCATTATCCTATCATAAACACCAAAGAAATACTGTTTCTGCCTCTCTAGGAATCATTTTCAGCCAAAGAACGAGAGTCATTTCTCTCTTTTAGCTTTACTGGTTTACACATTTAGTCCCTCAATGGCATAAATTGCAAATGGCCAACAAAAGTCATCTTCCTAATATACTAACTGTACCCTGCATTTAAATGAAAACTTTGCTGAGCTGTGTGTGTCTGATTTTGAAGTGAGGTAGAAGGACACATTTCTCTGAATTCATTCCTACTATATCTGGCACATAGTAGGCGTTCAAGAACTATCTGCTCAACTCAGAAACAATGAAAAAGTCTCATTTTAAGGAATCTGGCTATATCAGATTAGGTTAATCCTTAGAAGAATTATGCAGTAGTGACATGGGCAGGATTGTGGAAGTCCTAATCTTTGTCCTCCTATAGAAACATCAATAGAATAATGACATTTGGGCCAAAATAACTTAATGAAGACTCTTAAATCCAGTTAACATGTTGTAGCACTACAGAAGAACACAAAACTGAGAAAAAATACTTTGAAATGGGAAAGAACAGCAATTTCACTTTGTCTGTGTCAGTCCCTCCCCTAAGCTGGCCATACAACACAGCACTGAAAAAGATCCACTTCTCCCTTGGGGCAAAGAGTGAGTGAAGCATGCATCTGACATTCCCATACCTTCATAGCAATGTCTGAAAGATCTACTGTCTCACTTCACCCAGAGTGCTGAGGCAGCCAGCATAGTAAAAATGCCTGCAGGCAGCTTAGAATAAAGAAAAAATTCAGGTGTTTTCCGAAGCCTACACACAATTTCAGGACTGAGAGAAAGTGTACAACTCTGAGAGTTCTCCTTTGCAAGGAAGGAAGAAGATTGGAAATTCATCCAACCTCCTGGCATTGCAGTCCACTCCTCTAGAGAAAAGGGACAGATGACTCTCAGCAGCCAGTATGGCACTGCAGAATTGAACAAAGGTGCACAATCTTGAGACTTTTTTTTTTTTCAGGGAGAAGGGAGAGAAGTATAACTTGGACCCAGACTATCAGCATTCCAGTAACTCCACTAGGGAAAAGAAGCAGGTAGCTCTCAACAGCCTGTGAAGCTTTGTGAGATGGAGAAAATTTTTGTGAGACTGAGACTTTAGGAGGAAGGGAGAGAAGCAGAGCTTGCATTCAGTATCCTGACATTTCAGTGCACCGCCCTAGAGAAACGGGGTGAAAATTATATTCTGGCCTGCATGGCTGTGTGTGATTGAGAGGAGGGGAAAAAAACCTGAGACCTTCACTCCGAGAGGCAGAAGTAGAGTGGGCACAATGACAAAATATGTTTCAGAGGCTCTCAGAATCTTTTGCTGGGCTAATTATGGAAGGTATTTCCATGTTGAAATCATTCCATAAAGACTTCTTTTATGCACTTCTTCAAATGCTCAGACACCAACGCAAAGGTACAAGGAGCATGAAGAATCACAGAACTATCCTACCATAAAAGGAACAAAAGAAATTTCCAGTAACTTACCCCAAGTAAATGGACACCTATGAATTTCTTGACAAAGATTGCAAAATAATCATCATAAGTGAGCTATAAAAAAAGACACCTGGACAAAATCAATAAAATGATAAACAACATGAAAATATCAAGAAAGAGATAAAAATGATACACAAACAACATGAAAATATCAAGAATGAGATAAAAATCCTAAGAAGAACCAAAGAGAAGTTTTGGATCTGAAGAATATGATACATTGAATAATTCAATATAACTTCAGCAGTAGTCTTGATCAAGCAGAAGAATCAGCAAATTTGAAAAGAAGTCATTTGAAATTATCTAGCCAGAGAAGCAAAAAGAAAAAAGAGAATGAAAAAGAGTGAAAAACTCCTGTGGGGCTAATAAGACACAATCAAGTGAACCAGCATACACATCATGGGAATCTCAGAAGGAGGAGATAAAAGTTTATAAAGATTATTTAAAGAAATAATGGCTGACAACTTCTCAAACCTGGAAGAAAAATGGACATCCAGATTCATGAAACCCAAATGCCCAAATAAGAAGAATCTAAAGATGTCCTCACTGAGACATATTGTAATCAAAATTTCAAAGTCAATTACAAAGAGTTTTGAGAACAGCAAGAGAAGAAAATGACTCACTATGTACAAGAGAGCTACAATAAGACTATCAGCAAATTTGTTAGCAGAAACTTTGTAGGCCAGAAGGGATGAGAGTTATATATTCAAAGTGTTGAGAAAAAAAATAACCCAGAAAACTACACCAGTCAAAACTGTCTTCCAAAAATGAAAAAAATAAAAACAAACAAAATCTGAGGGAGACTATCACCACTAGATCTGATTTATGAGAAAAGCTAATGTGAATTCTTCAAGTTGAAACAAAAAGGATGGTAAACAGCAAAATGAAAGCATGTGAAAGTATAAAACTCACTAGTGAAAGTAAATATATAAACAAGCACAGAGTACTGTAATACCATAATATTGGTATATAAATCACTTTAATATGACCTATGTTTTCACTGTTTTTTCATGTATTTATCACTCCTACCTCATGAAAGATGACAAAACCTCTCTTCTTTTTTGACCAAACTTGAATGAGGCTTCACTGAACCATCCTTCTTACTAGTTCCCTGACATTAGCCAGTTTGGTCTAGTTGAAGCAGGAATGCTAGTTAGTAAGTTTAGTGAAAATCCCACACCACTGCTATCTGATTATATTCCTCATCACCAACCCCTGGTATCTGACCACCTTTGCTTGCCTTCAGCAAAAATCCTGTGAAGCCTGTTTAGCAGAATTCTTCTTATCCTGATGTTTCACTTTAGTAATTTTCCATTGTCCCTCCCTTGAACTCCCACTGCTCCTTAGTAATAAACTCCTTCATTTTTATTCAGAGTTGAGCTGGATCTCTCTCCCAACTGCAGTTAGCCCCTTTAGAATAAAGTCTGCCTTTCCATCCATTTTAGCAAGTGTCTGAATAATTTTTTCTTTAACAAATATTAGGACAGGACTTACAACCCCCTTCCCAATTCCTATGCACCCTACAGCAACAGTCCCTAAATCATAAGAAACATAACTGAATGACAGCCTTGCATATCTCGCAGGGCTGGGGAGAGACAGGTGGGAGAGTGTGAGAGCTAAGGAGGACGTTGCAGATGTGCAAATCTTGAACAGGGAGTTCTCTGTAGCCCACACAACTCACCTCCCTCACAAAGGTAGAAGGACTCTGGACCCTTACTCTGGACTGCATGGAGCTTGTTTTGCTTTTATCTTCCCTTTTCTCTCCATTATTTTGTGGCTTAACTTAGCAACCCCCGCCCGCCAACCTCAGGCTAACAGTTGGACTCTCTACTATACACCCAAATTGTTCTCTCCTTCTCTGGTAATGCTGTTCCTATCCATTCTCTGGATTATGGATTGCCAAGCATCCACATGGGACTGAGAGGCTCAAGGTTTCAGGGCTGGGGGAGGAACAAAGAAGTAAGAGTTTGAATTTATCCCAGCTTATTCTGGACACCCAGGCATACATGCCTCCCTACTCTGACACCAGCCGTGACACTTGAATTGATTCCCCATGGCCTGTCTCTCCATCTACAAGAGAAAGGGATCCCTGAGGCTCTTCTAGTATAAGCCTGACAGTGAGCTGTCACTGCCAGTCACAGCCAGAAACCACTGGTTGCAGCTGGTCTCTGCTGGTGCTGGCCAGTTGTGGCCAGTCTCAAACAATTGCAGTTGGTCATGGGTGGTCACTGCCAGTTATGGCCAGTTGCAGCCAGTCTCTACCAGTATTGGCCAGTCTCAGCTGGTTGCCATCATCTAAGCCTATTACAACTCTTCATGGCTGGTCTTGGATAATTGTGGCTGGCCATGGACAGTCTTTGCCTATTACAACCTGTTTCAACAATTCTTCACCCATCATTGCTGGTCTTGGCCTGTTACAACCAGTCATGCCTGGTGTGTGTTGGTCTTGGCTGGTTGCAGCTGGTCTCAGCTGGTCTGCACTGGGCACCACCAGTTTTGGCCTATTACAACTGGTCACAGCTGGTCTCTGCTGATCTCAGCCCATTGCAGCCAGTCTTGGCTGGTCTCCACTGCTTTTGGCCAATCTTGGCCAGTCTCTGCTGTTCACACTGCTGTTGGCCTGTCACAACTGATCTTTGTTGATTACAGCCACTCACAGTCTATCTCTACCAATCACTGCCTGTTATGGCTGATCTGTGCCACTCATAGCCTGTCTTGGTCTTTTATGACCAGTCACAGCTGGTTTCCACCAGTCATAGCTGGTCACAGTCAGTCTTAGCTCATCACGGCCAATATCCACTGTCTGAGACAGTTGCAGTCAGTCATGGCTGATCACAGCCAGTTGTCCCTAGTCTCAGCCAGTATTGGCTGGTCGCCATAGTCTTGGCCATACATTACTGGATATAACTTGTCACCATAGGTCATGACAAATCATCACCAGTCAAGCTGCTGGGTTCCTCCCAATGATGGAACCTTAAAAGAATGGAATTTCTAGCATTCCAGGGACTAAATGCAGCTGACATGCCCTTTAGTCTATAATTAAGTGTTTCCAGCAAACAAACAATGTCATTTAGACAGTACAGGTGTACGGCATATAATTGAACAGAACACTACAGTATGTATTTACCTCCCTCTCAAATGCTTTAACATTTATCATTTATAATTTAAAACAACTTTCAGCAATCTGTACATCTCTAAATATAAGTGAAATATTTATTTTGACTATTTGAGGCAATTTATTGCAGAAATGCCCCACAGAGATTTTGACCTGGATCATTTATAGGTGGCTGATGCCAAAAAGGCTTTGTGATTCTAAACATAGTGCAACAGCTTTATCCAAACACAGGGATATATAGCCATTCAACTGTTAGTTTACTTTGGTAAGTACGGGGAAATTCAAGACCACTCTAGGTACTTTCCTTTTTAGCCTAGCATGAGGGAATTCTGGAACAACAAGAATTTGGTGTCTGGTAGCAAAACTAGTAAGGAAGATTAAATTAAAAAGCCATTGATTCAAATGCTCAGCTTTTAGCTTTTTAAAGAAATAAACTACCTGACCCTGGTGAAGGGCTTTGCTTTCCTTGGTCCTCTGCTTCTGGGAGGGCTTAGGTGAAGTTAAGGACATCAAAGATAGGCCATTTGTTTCCTGGGCAGCAGCTAGCCAAATATTGGAATAAATCAACCCAGTAACAGCAGTTCTGTTATCACAAACCTAGACTTGGGCATAGCCATTTGCAGAGCTCTGTCACCTCAAAGTGTACAAAGTCACTTTCCTTTGATAAAGATGGGCCAGGGTAGCTGTTTTAGAGAGGCTTGGTTCACAATTTTTCTCTACAAATATTTCCTGCTGCTCATGAGTAGGGGCTAAATTCCTCTAAGAGACATGAATTTTATTCTTAGCAATCAGTGTTGTTGCCCAAAGTCTAGAGTCCAACTCTGGGGTCCAATGAAGCCTAGATTCTGAGCCCTCAATCACACTTAAGTTTCTGGCCTCAGTTGCCCATTGATTGTAGGGTTTTTTTTTTTCCACACTGATTTTGTGCAATTGAAAAGTCCTCAGGAAATGAAAGGAAAAGTCCTCAGTGGTTGATTATGGAAAGCCACACAACAAAAGGATATATACAATTTTCTCCTTTTAGTCTACATGTAAAATATACCTGGGTCTTGGAAGGAGGTACTTAATCCCATTTTGTATGTTAATGTGACAGTATCCTTAAGGGTCACGTGGCCTAACTTCCAACTGTGTAGGTCAACATATAATTTGCCAGTGGATTCCAGATGTGGTTCTTAGGGTGTAATAGTGATTTACTCACCCACATTGATACATGCAATCTCTGGAAATATTTCCTAGTGTTTATGTAATCCTTTCCCAGACCTTTATCACTCACTTGGGAAGAACAGCTACAGAGTCTCTCTGTCATTTCTCATTGTTCAGCCAGATAAGCTAAAGCTTGCAACTCAGAGTCAATAGCAGTGTATACAGTAACAAAAAATGTTACAGAAACATCCAAATCTCTAACATTGAGCATGTAGTATAATTGCCACCTATCTCTTGCCATGCTAAATGTCCTTTGTCCCCAGATGTAGAAAATCCATGTGTCACCTAGTTGAAAAGAGGCACTAATGCTAACAACTCCACTTGAGTTCCTAATTCTCCTGAATACCTTTCAAAGGAAAAAGCCATATTCAGGGACAGTATTGAGACAGTCACATTATGGGAAGAAAGCAGCATGCCAATTTGCTTCTGGCAGCACCGTCTTCTTCAACATTTCTAGTATATCTGATTTGAGAGGGCTGGTTAAACTGCCCCATTAAAACAAAGCACTAACACATGAGGTTTCTGTCATGCGTTCAAAAGTGTGCAGGTTTCCATATTTCTGAGCAGATGAGGTGGGCCTGGCATAAAATGAGGTTTCATGATGGCTGGTGGCCTCCCATTCTCCTTGACATGCTTGCCTCAGCCAGAGACTCAACTGAGAAGCTGCTTGGGGCCGGCACTGGGGACAGAACTAATTATAATAAACGTTACCCAGCTATCAATTAGAACCTGGATATGTCACCTGGCAAACTCTATTTTATTTCTGGAAAAAATAAAACATGAGACAGAAACTTTCTTTAGCTTTTTGGGAAAAATTCCTCATTCATTTTCAGCTTGTCCTGTTACTTCCAATGTTCCACAAGCAAGGAATTTAGATTGTAAAAGTCAGCTGGTAATTGAACCTATAAAAAAAAAAAAACCACTCTGACATGGGCTCACAACTTGGAGAGGTGAGATACATGGGGAGGAAAGAAGTTCCTCACCTTTTGAATTTGAGAAATGCCTCCAGCTCATTGTCAGCCATCCTGAGAACTATAAAAGCTAACAAGCAAGTTGCTAGCTCCTGATACCCAGCCCTTATTGAACGGGGGTAATATAGGGCTATATGATCAATTCATGTCACTCTGCCCATTATTTCCTTCTACTCCAAGAATGAGGTGATATTTTTAACACTTCCCACTTGGTTACTATGATAAACACATTTGGATGGAGGTGTTAATGGCAGATAATAACAGTTCATTCCTATTCCCAGGTATTTTTCTGCCTTTTTGTTGAGACTTCCGTGCCTTAACATAGAAAAGTAAGAAATTTGGAGATTTCTAGTCAATGCAGTGAGGTCTGGGAATGGCAGTATTCTGGAACAAAGGATTTTTCACTGTCTTCTCTGGCTACTCAAGAGTCAACTATTCAAGAGGTTCTCTAGTTACCACGGCTCCTGTGTCACACCACATTCTTTAACCCCTCCCCGCAATACCCCCACCCCCGCAAAGCACCATCAAGTATAAAGTGAATGAAAGATTAACCCAGAGTTTAACTCTGCAGGCTTCGCTAAGCAAAGCCTTCAAAATCAGATTCAGATTTAAGAAAGAGTTAAACATTTTTATAGCCTGGTGCTTCCTACTCCCAGTTTCTTCCTTGATATTTAAACAGAGACTTGACATTTCTAATTAGGAAGTTTTACATCCAGGCAAGCGGAATTTACCCCCAGCTGGGAAAACACGGCTTAGTAAGAGTTTGACATCAACCCTCATTGATCTGAAGATTATCTCCCATTTGAGACTGAAGAGCCTCTGGGAAACTGAGGAGGGGAAACAAATGTGGGAAAGTGTGTGGAAATGCATTCTTTGACTTTGGGGTTAGGTGGATAAAGGCTGGCAAGCAGAGACTTGGGAACTGAAATCATTTTCTTTCTTCCCTTTACTGCAGCCTTCCTCTCCCAGCTTCCCTTGTCAATATTTCAGAATCTGAACTTGCTAAAGGAGGGCAAAGAACTTGTTGATCAGATTTGTGCATTGTTTTAACTTCGCCAACAAAATGGCTTATTGCTTTGTGGTTTTCAGGGACTTGGTAGGGATGTCTGATGTTTGATTTAGATAGGGAAAGCATTCAGGGAAGCAAATGACCTTGTCTTAGTCCATTTGGGCCGCTGTAACAGAATAACTGAGACTGGGTGTCTTCTAAAGAATAGAAACTTATTTTTCACAGTTCTTGAGGCTGGGAAGTTCATGAGCAAGGTGCTGGCAGATTTGGTTTCTGGTGAGGGCTTGCCCTCTGCTTCCAAGTTGGTGCCTTGAAAACTGTGTCCTCACATGTTGGCTGAGATGGAAGGACAAAAGGGACTAGCTAGTCCCCTTAAACTCTTTTATAATATTGCTAATAACAGTGATGAGGGTAGACCCTTCATCACTTAATTACCCCCTAGAGGCCCCACTTCTTAATACTTTTAAACTGGTGATTAAATTTTAATATATGCATTTTGGGCAATACATTAAGAACATAACAGATGTAGATTTCCATTCCAGGAACAAATATATTAGTAGTTGTACTAAAATGATTGCCATAAAAAAGCCTATCTCCAAACTGGAAACTATATATAGGCTCCATTCTTTGTATTTTACTTTGTTTCTTCCTTTGGTACCTTTGACATACCAGGATTTCTGATTACCCTATGTCTTTCCTCTGTGGCTTAGAGACTTCATGCCATGCTGTTTATGTCCATACTGAGTTCCTATGGCTTGGCTCACTTCCTTTACAGGTTACCTGGTGTAAATGTATCGCTTCTGTGCAGTGGAATATCCTCTTTACTGAAGAGAGAACTGGTTTTCAAACTCTCTAGCCTAAGTAATCATGGCAATTCAGAAGTACTGTCAATTTGTCTTATATCAGAACTGTCTGGAGGCCGCTCTACTCTCCCTTGGGATCACCCTGCTATTTTCATGACCCTGCTATTACTGTGAATGGTGACCAAGACAGTTAAATTTGTGTTGAGCTCTACTGCATGTGTGTTCTTCAATGGGCTATACATCTTTAACTGCTAGAAGTTATAGGGCGTCTCAACTCTCATACCCTAAAGTTGTCTTGAGAAGTCTTGTCAGGAACACCACTCAGGCCTCTGCTGAACTCTCCCAAGAGAGTTTGACAAAGATTTGAGACAAAATTTATGAGGGACAGATCTCACTTTGCCTGCGAAGAGTTCTTATATTGCCTTACAAGCTATAGTATTCCTTTGGTTACCTCCTTCTAGGGAATTATCTTAACTTTGATGTAAGAGGTATAACAAGATTACCATCCACAAGTCTCATAAATCCTGAAATACTTGCATAAATTGACTTAATGTCCTATAATTCTAGAACAATATATAAAATATATAAAATTAGCCATAATGAGGACCCAGGTTTAAAATGATAAACAGATTAATGGAACAGAGCCTTGCTACAGTAGTGTGCTTTATAAGTAAATTATACTTACACAGAGATAATATTCTTGTCTTTAAGTCATAGCTAAAAACATGGCTAACATAGTGAGGACTTTTATACAGAAGAGAATAACACTGAGGAAATGAATTGAAATATTTATAGGTTTTTAAGACCTTAGAATTTTCTTGAACTTTAAATAGGTAATGCCTGCATTTCCTATACATAGGACTGCTTTAGACCCAAAGAAAAAAAATGCCTGAGGATGAAACGAATGAGAGAAGTGGTAGAAGAAGATTGAGTGCACCAAGACAGGAACCCAGGAGTTCTTTCTTATGATGGGCAGGGCCAAGTAGGTATCAGTTAGGAAAAACTGTAGGTCAGAATTAGGCGAAAAAGTCAGTGTTTGAATAGGCATCGTAAGTGAAGAGTTGGGCAAGTTCTGAGCTGGAAGTGAACTAGACAAGTACAAGGTAATAGAACCATCAGAGATCTAAATAAAGAGATAGGCTCATAGCCTAGGCAAATTGGGTATTAGGTAATCTGCAGGAGTAGGGAAACAGGAAACTAGATGGTGAAATGTTAGCCCACCAGTTAGGAGCCAGAAATAAAAGGCAGCCAAACAGTGAGTCAGGTACAAGAAGACTCAATTCAGAGCAGTGCCATGAGATGGAGAATTGAGTCAGCCTAAGAACTTCCATGTTTTCTATGAAGACTGAGCCCATTTTCTAAGTGTAGATGTTGAGGTAGAAATAATCAAAAGCTGCTGACAGGAGTGGGGAGTGAGAAGCTGGAGTGACAGGCAGTTCCTGTTAGAGCTGAAAATGGCAGAGAATGTGCTGAGTCAGTGGCAAGTGGAGTTAAAATATGATCCAGTAAAAGCAGCAGGATATTGAGAAGTTTGATTTGCAGAGGACACTTCAAGAATATGGCTATATTGTAAAATATGATGTACATGTGGAAACGGCATTATGGGTCATGTTTTGAAGGAATTTAGACCACTTTATAATGATAACGATATCTTAACAATTTCCCTTGGTGGCAAACGGCATAAATTGCTATTTGGAAGAACCAAGGGATGTGGATTCAAGTTGGGGCTAAGTTATCAGTCTAAGATATGCATGTGCTTGCCCATTTGGGGTGGCAGCCAAAGTTGGTATACCACTTTCTTTCTTTCTTTTTGTTTTTTTCCTTTCTGTTGAAGTGATGATAAGCCAAGCTGGAGGGGAGACATAGCAAAATTGTGCAGTCAGCCAAGTTTTCTTGGAATCGTCGTCTTTCCCTTTCCGTTCCCTTTGCCACTTGAAATACACTTATCCTTCAAGTTCTTAATGCCCTGCTGCTTTTTACCTGCCTCCCTTAATTGACCAGAAAATAATTGGATCACTTTACATTGACTAGAGTTCTGTGATGGGGATTTTTCTGGCAGGTGTTTTTTGTACTTCATTTCAAATCAGTGGCTATAGAGCATCTACTGCATACTAGGCACTGACTGAGCTAGATGTGGCGGATATAAAGGCTACTGGCTCATAGTCCCATTCTCAAAAAATTACAACTTAATATTTAAATGAAACAGATGAAAGACAAACTCTAGGATAACTGAGAAACAAAACTGTAAACAATGCCATACGTAAAATCTGGACAAAGTATTATAAAAGTATTATATATGAGAAATGAACTATTCTTAGAAGATTTCTTAGAAGTAGGTTGTTCTTGCATTGAGACTTAAAAGTTGATTACTTAGTAAATGAAGATGAGTAGAAGGGCATTCTGAGGAGAAGACAAAGCAAGGAAAAGATGACTAAAATAAAAGTTCAGGACATATTTCAAGAACAGTGAGAGTTTCATGTGGCTAGAGTGTAGAGCATGTGGAAAGTGTGCTATGGGGATGATAGTAAGAAACGTTGATGATTAGGGAGAATGGTTTAACTTGTATTCCTTATGGAACAGAAGTCCACTGATAATTTTTGAAGAAAGAAACTTTATGAAGGCACATCTAAGAATGTTGGGTTGAATTAAGAGAAGCTGAAGGATGAGAAACAGTTAAGAAATTACTGTAATTATTTAGGTCATATGTGATGATGCTCTAAACCATTCTAACAGCAGAGAAGGTGGAAGAGTGCAACAGATAAATGACGAGAAGAAGATCTACAGAATTTTGTCAACCTATTAGAAGTGATAGAAGGGAGGAGGCCTTAAAGATCATATGATGTGCACTCTGGTCAAATGGGATAATGTTAGTTCATAAATCAAAGTTGAAATCACTGGAGCAATTTGTTAGATGAGATAGGTGATGAAATCAGGCTGCAACATATTGAATGTAATTGTTATTTGAATATTCAGCTGGAGGTAAGCAACAGGCAGCTGGAAACGCATGCAGTATGATCCTCAGGAGTAAAGTCAGAGTGAAAAACATGGATTTGGGAGATACTAGCATAGGTGTGACCAATTACTCTATAGGATTGGTGGGATTGTGGGCGGTGGATGTCTTGTGTGAAAAGACTGAGGAAATTTCCTTGTGGAACTGTTATTTATATTTAGGAAATATGAGGAGGGAGAAGAGCTCATAAAAGATCTCAAGCAAGAGTAATCAAAAAGATTTAATAATGAGATCAGTACATACTCACTAGTCCATATGTTCCATGAGGTTAGCAGCTTTTCTGTATTCATTATTTTGTCTTGGCATAGTAATTGCTCAAGAAGTATTTGTCAAATAAATGGATGAATGTCACAGAAGCAAATA
This sequence comes from Sapajus apella, assembly GCF_009761245.1. Lineage (NCBI taxonomy): Eukaryota > Metazoa > Chordata > Mammalia > Primates > Cebidae > Sapajus > Sapajus apella. The sequence continues at coordinate 2,403,828 of NW_022437085.1, read as the reverse complement.
GGGAAGACTTTACTTGCCACAGAAGATAAATGCTGTAAAATGTTGTCTGAAGTTGAATAGAATTGCACCTGGGAATGGCACTGGAAGTGGTGATAATATATACTAGTATACATTCCCACCAGAAGTGCAAAAGTGTTTGCTGTTCATCACATCCATGCATGTTTATAGAAGCACAATTCACAGTTGCAAAAATACGGAGCCAGCCTAAATGCCCATCAACCAACTAGTGGATAAAGAAAATGTGGGAGATTATATATATATATATGGTGTGTGTGTGTCTGTGTGTGTGTGTATTGAAGAACATTATTCTAAATAACTCAGGAATGGAAAACAGCTAAGCTATGAGGACATAAAGGCATTAGAATGATATAGTAGACTTTGGGAACTTGGGGGAAGGGTGGGAGGGGATGAGGGATAAAAGACTACATATTGAATACAGTGCACACTGGTTGTGTGAGGGGTGCACCAAAATCTTAGAAATCGTCACTATAAAACTTATTCATGTAACCAAACACCACCTGTTCCCCCAAAACCAATTGAAATATTAATAAAATTTGCAAACTTTTCCATGCAACTAAACCCTATCTGTAACCCCAACACTATTGCAATAAAAATAAAAATTATAAAGAGGTCATTCATTGATAATCTAATCTAGTCTGAACAATATTTATGGGAAAGTGAGGATAGAAACCAGACTACAGTAATTTGAGTAGGGAATTGGATTTGGACATGAGGAAGCAGAAGTGAATATAAACTACTCCTTCAACATCTATGTAGAGTGAAGAGAGCAATTTTTGTATAGAACTTCTTTTTTGTGGAGTAGATTTTTCACAAGAAGATTTGTTTACATATAATAAATATCAGTTGATTGTCTACCATTTTCTACACACTTTGCTGGATGCTAGAATTTTTAGTTAATTAAAGAAGATTTGAACAGGTTTGCAGGCCAAAGAAAAGGAAGTGATGTAAAGAAAAAAAAAAAAAAACTGGGCCAGGCGTGGTGGCTCATGCCTGCAATTCTAGCACTTTGGGAGGTCAAGGTGGGTGGATCACAAGGTCAAGAGATTGAGACCATCCTGGCCAACATGTTTAAGCCCCATCTCTACTAAAAATACAAAAAGTAGCTGGGCATGGTGGCACGTGCCTCTATTCCTAGCTGCTTGGGAGGCTGAGGCACGATAATTGCTTGAGCCTGGGAGGCAGAGTTTGCAGTGAGCAGAGAATGCACTGCTGCACTCCAGCCTGGTAACGGAGCGAGACTCCATCTCCAAAAAAAAAAAAAAAAAGGCGGTGACAGAGTAAAATATTGATGGCAGGCAGGCAGAAGGCTGAAAGGGGCAGAAGAAATTCAGAGATTAGTCTTAGAAGAAGTGGATACTTCTTTCTCTGAAACAAGAAGAATGCAAGGAAAGAAAAATAAAAATATAAGAAACTTTTGAAGTGGGATCACTCAGAGTTGAAAGAGTTTATATGAAATGGCTTTTTCTTCCTCAGAGACAGGGATGGAAAAGGTTATCTACTAAAGTTTAAGGCTTTGAGGCCTTAAGAAACATGAAATATCTTTGGTATGTTACCTTGAGAACATCCCCAAGTAGGCTAAACCGGTAAAAGTAAAACCATTGTCAATCAACTCGTAAGGCCCAGTTGAATAAAAGTGCACCTGGGAATGGCACTGGAAGAGATGATGAAGAAGTCATTCATTGGTAATCTGATTAGAGCAGTATCTACAAAAAGTTTGAACAATGTGGTATCATGTAAAACAATTGACCACAATATTCATATAACTTTCCCCTGCAATGTTAGCTTCCCAACGTGCATTTAAATATCTTAGTAAACAATTTAATTTTGGAGATTGGAAGAAACAACATATTTGAAAGATGGAGTGAGGGAATTGAGGGTACTGGTGATAGAGAACATGGTTGGATATACTTTTGCAGATTCTTGAGCATTTTCAAGGCCAAACTCACTGTAATAGATGCTTTTTTTTCATTTTCTAATAATTTAAATATCATGATATACCAGGAAGATGAGGTTGTTATTATGGCATCCAATTTGCAGGCAATAAAGCCTTGGCTCAGAAAAGTTTCTCGAAGTCTCACAGCTAGATTGAAGGGGAGCTGGGACTGAAACCCTTTTCTGATTATCTCCAAATGCCATGAACTTTAAGTCTTTAGGAGCAGAATGGGGTATATTGTCTTCCATACTGTTAAAGGAATATTAGGTGAGAGTACAGTAAGAGATTGAAGGCATTTGGGGGCTGGAGAGACTTCTCATTTGTCCGTTTTTGATATCCCTGGTGGTAGCTTTTTTATGCTTAGGAGCTGGGATCAAAGAAGGAATGAATCAGTTCCTACAGTTTTCTTTCTTCCACTTGTTGGAGTGTTATGTTTTAGAGTGCTTCAAAATCAAAGTCAGAAAGCCTGAGTTTGAATCTTGCTCCATACTGCTTGTGAAACCTTGAGTGACTTATATAACCTGTGAGGCCCTTAGTATGCTTTTCTTTGAAGTGGAGATGATATATACCTTATAGGATTATGCAAAATGATATCTATCAATCCCCTAGCAGAGTGTTATACATGTATGAGCTCACTGAAGGCCATTATCATACAAATCTGTCATTACTGTTCTTTTCCTTAACTGTATTAACACCGATCTTACCCTTTCTATTGCTCTGTTTCAGGATGCTTATATGTTGAGGAGCATTCCTCCCAGAATTAGGTTCATACCCTTTCACAAACCCCTGACCAGAAAAGCAATTCAAAAATCTTATGGTCCAGAGCATTTAGGTACATCAGGACATCCTGCATCTAGGTTATTCAACTGAGGTCTTCCAGGATTGGAGATAAGGTATGAGGGAAGCCAGGCACTTTGGCTGTTAGTTTTGTTAGTAGGTAAACCACAGGGAAACTTGGTTCGGGAATAAGGCAGGGAAGTACATCTGGGTGCAGAGTAACTTCAAATGCCAGGGGCTAACATTGGAGATCTGTTTCCACTTATTTGTGTAGTGAGAATGACAATGAAATGGAGTCAATATAAAATGTCCCCAATAATGCTTAAGAACTAAAATTCCAAAGGGAATGTGATAAAGGCATTGCCAGTACTCTCTGCTTTTGAGCCTTTTGTTGATCTACTATTCCCTCCTTTCCCAGCCTTTTCTTTGCTTTATACCTTACAATCCAGCAGAGAGAAGTTGCTTGGTTTTTCTTCACAGACAATCCACGAAGATTTTGCTGCTACTACATCTTTGCTCAGGAGATATGTTTGTACTGACTTCAGTCCCATCCTTTTCTTAGTGCATTTCTTACTCCATTAAGAATCAAGTTATGTATCATTTCTTCCAAAGAGATTGACCTACCTTCTACTCCCCATCCTCAAGACCAAATTGGGCTCTCGAAACATATTGTTCATATTAGTACCATTGTACTTCTAAATCATTTGATCAGTTTGCCTCCTTTCTTCATACTTCAAGCTCCTGGAAGACCAGGATGGTGCTTTATTTATCTTTGTACTCATATGACATGATATTTAGCACAGAGTTAATACTCAGTAAATATGATTTAAAAACAGGGGTTTTCCTGTAGCAAACTCATGTTGTAGTAATTATTACGTAGGTCATTGGATGAGCATTGGGTAACAACCTTGCTGAAAGTTTCATTGGATTGAAGCATGATATCTCTATCTGTTTGCTCAGTCTTTATAGTTTAGTTTGTTGCTGATATAGCATGGCTGTCTGCTTATAATTTAAAGAGATTACTGGGAACACTGCTTAGAAAGCACACATTTTTCTTTATAGCCCTTTGTTCTTTAACCTCTGGAGAATTCTGAATTATTGTATATTATCTAGTTTGAAACAAAATCTCAAAGAATGCAGCCTCCTGCAAAACATGGTAAAAATACATATATAATATTTCAATGGCCACATTTCGTTGTATAAACAAAAACCGGTTTACTTGGCCTCCTATCATTAATAACTCTCCATTAACTGGTCCCTTTCCACAGTCACTATACAAAGAGAACTGATGTTCATAACATGAGCGCTGGGACCCTGTGGCTTCATGAAGTGACTTTTGAATCATCAAAAGAAAGTTCAAGCTCTATTCACTCTTGTTTCAGTATAGAATATATTTTCTCTTCTTCGTTTTTGAAAGTTGTCTCATGCACAATAGTAATTATCAAGTAGAATCTTATATTGAACCTATCCCTTGACCTTGCCAGAAAACAGATTTCTTTAAACAGGTCTGATGACAGCAATAAGATTATTGTGTTACACTTAAATAGCATGCCGTATATGATTTCAGTCCTTAAAGTTAGAAACCTAGATGCTGTTTGTTTTCTTTCAGAGGGAGTTATTTTAAAGATAACTAAATGATACTTGAATCACACCTCTGCCTCTCTGAGAAAGGTGCAAGATAAGTGCAATGCCACTGGGTGAAACAGGTGCCACTTTTTTCTTCTAGTCAACATTGAAAAACCCTCACAGTTTTCATCTATGTGTTACAGGTATTTTTTCATTTACAGTTCCAGTTGATCATCTCTTACTTCAATTGGATATAAGATTTTGAAAAGTGTCTTACAATGTGTAGTAATGTCTGTAAATGACGTTATAATATGTTGTTTCTTGGAGTGAAATGCATACTTCTTACTTAAATGAGCATAACTCCAGATAATAGATTAAGGCCACTTTTGGGGAGATTACTTTTTCTAGGCAAGATGCTTATGCATGGTAGCTATAACATTAAATGTTATAATGTGTTTCTAGACTTAAGTGTCCATTTCTTACTCAACCAGTTGATCCCAGGAGAAAGTATAAATCTAGATATAGCTCTCCACCTCTGGGAGAGAAGATTTTAGAGAATAGAGTATGGTCCAGGCTGACACCCCACATGATATCTACTAGAGTGTTCATAGTAGAAGCAGAGTAAGTTAAAAAAATTCTTGTTTCTGAGAAATTGAAATCAGGACCAGAGATTGCAACTGGTATCTTCGGACACTCAAACCGGGAGTCATACGCGGCTGGGAGTGTGGCGGCTTTGTTTTGGCTATGTGCACAGGGGATGGGGAAAGCTGGGAGGTAGGGAAAGAGTGTGAGAGAGAAGAAAAAGAGAGAAGCAGAGATACAGAGAGATTAAGAGACAAGAGATCATTTGGCCCTAAAGCAAAAGAGACAGAAAATAGAAGTGGCTATCTTCGCTCTGACCAGCTTTGCAGTTCATAATTTCAGATCCTCATAAAACTTGTTTATGCTTCCTAACCTGGGGTCTACAACATACTCCTATGTTCTTCTAATGCTTTTCGCCACTATATTTTTCTATTGGTCTCAGCTAGCTTAATCAACTTTTTCTTCCTTGCTCCATACTCCCAGAAGAACTCTAAATAAGATAGCCATTTGATTTTCACTTTGGTTCACATGGGGAAAAAAAAGACAGACAAAATGAACATTGGAACACTTGGATTAGCATTTTATACTGAAAATTTGCTTAGTGTTTACAATGTTAGAATGATATAAATAACTGAACTTTATGCATGACCATTTCGTAGAAACTACTAAAAACAAAATAGATGTGCAATTTATTTTTGTACCTTAATGTTATTGAGAATTATGTTGATTTTTCTACATTTCATGAGATCAGTGCATCTTCAGTCTAACTATTGTAGGGCAGTACATTTTAGATATGTATATGTGTATGTATACAGAAATATGTGTGTGTGTCTGTAAACATCCACTTACACAATCACTCATGTAATTTTCCCCATTTATATCATCCTTAGGGAAGATATTTAAAGATCATGTTGCCTTTATGATTTTAGCACACTGTTGCTAGAGATTACTGATCTTTAATTAAAAGGTCAGAACTCTTATCTTCCTCCAGTGACTTATGATTATTTTCATTACCAATGAGGTGATTTTGTATTATTTAATAAAGCTGGGATGAAATAATTATTTAATCTCTAGAGCTGTGGAAAGATTTATTAATTGTGAAGGCTAACTCCAACTGTAGATGTTCTATTTTGTTCTTATAGGCCCTCCGTTAAGTAGAAATATCTAAGGAATATTTTGATGGAGAGTACCTTTGCTCTCTACCCCTTAGTCCTCTTGAAAGTCATATTATCTTAAATGTCTTGGTCCCAGGAACTAAGGCTAAAGCATCATTTGGCTCTGGTTCTCAACTCATTCCTAGGAGTAGCATTTCACTTCCCAGGCCCATCTCAAGAATCTAATGCCTTCAGGCTCCTCCTAGCTAATGCTGACGTTCTCTTTTCTAAGCTTTCTCTTCTTAGTTTCCAGTATTTACCACTTGCGCTCCATAGACCCAGGCAAAATTGCAGTGGCTGAAGTCTCATCCCATCAGAGCTCTGTTTTGTCTGCTGTGCTTCTGTGATACATCAATTCGTATGATAGTGTCCAAAACTGTAGATGATTTGACAGGTTCTCTATTCTCGTACAATTGAAATGAAGTTGGGGAATTCCTGCCCCATTCTCATGTAATAAATTAACCATATAACTAAATAATAATGAAAGCTTGGAGGTTAGGGGTATGACAAAGACCAAGGTGGGTTCATATGGAATTTCCCACTTCATCTGATAGGAGGTTCTCTCTCCTTTTGAATTCTAGGGTGGACTTTGGGAGACCAGGATAGACATAGTGGTAAAGGAAGAAGAGTAGAGATGGGATGGCTGGAAATATTCTCTTACTTTCCTCTGATATTCTAGTGAGGTCTTTGTTCTGTGCCATCATTTGATTTTCTTATTCATTAATTTATTTTTTCATTCAGTAAATCCTTACTTAGGATCTACCTTATTCTTCTAGGCATAGTGCTAGCTGCTTGAAGGGAGAGAGAAAAAATAAACATGATATCATGTCATGTTATCCTTTCTGTTGACAGGAAAACACAGAAGAGAAATATCAAATTTAGGTCTGGATATTCAGGAAAGGATTATAAACAAATTGTCTTATAAGAGATGCTCTCAGATTGAGTAGGAGTAAGCCAGGTCGAAAGAGAGAGAGAGAGAGAGAGAGAGAGAGAGAGAGAGAGAGAGAGAGAAAGTTTGTGTATGTGAATGTGTGAGCATGTGTGTGTGTGTGTGTGTGTGTGTGTGTGTGTGTGTGTGTATGTAACACAGAGAGAGGGAGAGAGAGAGGTGTTTCAGGTAGCAGAAACACAATGTACAAAGGCCTTGAGCTCTTTTAGTGAACAGAAATTAATTTGGTATGGCTGAAGCATAGATTACAAGGGCAGGCATAGGCAAAATATACACCAAAAATAAAACTAGAGCCCCGAATGTGGAGGGATTTGTATGCCATGCTAATGGGTCTGAATATTATCCTGAAGATAATGGGGATCCTTTGAAGGACTTTAAAGTAAGAAAGTGACACGATCATTTTATTTTAGAAAAGGCACTTTGGGTGCTGGGTATGGGAAGGCATTTGGCTGGGGCAAGGGAAGAGGCTGGAAAATAAGATGGGAGGCTATGTTAATTGTTTAATTGATGGCAGTGGCAGTGAAGATGCAGATAAATGGACTGATTTATAATATATCAGAGCTAAGGTATAGATTTTGAAACCATCTCTATCAAATATCTACAAATATAAGTGACACAGAGTAGATATTCAATAAATATTTACTGAGTGAATGAATCAAGGCTTCACTAAAGCTTGTGTAGCAGTAAGTACATAGACAGAAGGATACAGGACCTAGGACTGAGCCTCGGGTTTTATACATGTTTACAGATAGAAAAAACTGGTTGAAAAGCTGAGAAAGAAATGACAAAGAAGTAGCACGAGAACTATGGAGAAGAACAAAGCAATTGGGGTTGAGGAAGTGGAGGCAGTAAGTATAGCTTTCTCTTTCAAGATGTTTGGTGGTTTGACGTATATGAGAAATAGGACTCAAGGAATATAATGTCATAAAGAAGGGTTATTTTTGATAAGTGAAGACACGAACACTTTCATATTCAAAAATTAGGAAGAAACAAGAGGCAAGAGAAGAAAGGGTTATATGGCAGAAGCACATTAGATAAAAAGGGGCTATGAGTACTGTGGTGGCAGAATAATGATCCCTCAAAGATGTCCACATCCTAGTGTCTGGAACCTGTGAGTATGTTACTTTATCTGGTGCTATGGCCTGAATGTTTGTGTCCCTGCCAGATTCATACGCTGAAATTCTGTCTACCAAGGTGATAGTATTAAGCGGTGGGAACTTTTGGGAGGGGATTAAGTCATGAGGCCAGAGCCTTCATTAATGGCATTAGTGCCCTCAAAATATAGGCCCAAGGGAAGCTCATTCACCCCTTTCACCATGTGAGAACAAAGCAAGAAGGCACCAGCTGTGGACAAAAATCAGGCCCTCAGCTGACGCCAAGTTTATTGGCGCCTCCATCTTGAACTTTCCAGCCTTCCTAATTGTGACAAATAAACTTCTGTTGTTTATAAGCTACCCAGTTCATACTATTTTGTTATAGCAGCTCAAATGGAGTAAGAAACCTGGAAGAAAAGATTTTGCAGATGTGATTCAATTAAGGACCATGAGATAAGATTATCCTGGACTACCTGCGTGGCCCCAGTATATTCACAAGGTGAGAGGAGGAGATGTGATGAGAAAAGTAGTGTCAAATTCAGAGAGATATTTGAAGATGCTACTCTATTGGCTTTGAAAATGGGGGAAGAGGGCCATGAGCCAAGGCTTTCAAATGTCTTCTAGGAACTAGAAAAGACAAGGAAACAGATTTTCCCCTGAAGCCTTTAGAGTGAAATACAGCCCTGCTGACACCTTGATTTCAAACCAGTGAGACCTGTCTTGGATTTCTGACCCCCAGAACAGTAAGATAATAATTTAGTATTCCTTAAGTCACTAAGTTGTAGTAAATAGTTGTAGTAATGAGAAATAAATACAGGCACCAATGGAGTTGTGTACCTCGAAAAGGAGGACTGTGTCTTGTGAATCTAAAGGAAACGTAGAAAGTGAATAGTACAACAGGAAAATTTAAATGTTCAATGAGAGTTCGTGTGTGTTTAGATTCAGACAGGCTCCTTGGGAAATATAGGAGGGTGTACCTATAGCCTCAATAACCTCAGCTCACTGATAACATCGGAACTAGTTAACACAGATCCAAGTGTCAAAAGTGCATCATTGGTTGTGGTTATTTTAGTATGGTTTGACTCTACTTTAACTAAATGTAATATACAATGGTTGAAATATCCTAAATAAGCATTCATACTGCTCAGAAGGATTTTTTTTTAACATGTCAACTTCCCGCTATATTTTAAATTCCACAAGGGCAGGGCATACATATGTTTTTTTCCACCATTATTTCCCATGTGTAGCACAGTGCCTGGCATATCACAGGCACCCAATGAGTATTTACTAAATAAACAAGTAAAAAGAATTGCTCCACCATAAGGAGTCTCCCAAGAATTAAGGAACATTTAAAACATATTATTTACAAACAGTTTTCATGAAGACAGATTTTGTGTAAAGAAAGACATGTCTGCAATTGGATTTATTATTCATTCAACATATTGAGCATTTTTGGCTTTCACACTCTGCTCTAGGGAAGGAGACATAGCAATCAATAAAACCAAGCCCCTTCTTTCATGCAATGGTATAATATTTTTAGGGGAGACAGATAAGAAAAATATGCACTATGAATTTAAAAGCAGTTGTGTACTTCCTTCAATGAAATGGCATAGTTTATCCCATATAAATAGGATTTGAGCTTTAAGTGACATTCCCAGTAAATGAGTTTGTAGTGAAGCATCCTTGTTCTTATCTAGTCCCCCTGATATGGTTTGGCTCTATATCCTCACCTAAATCTCATCTTCTAGCTCCCATAATTCCCATGTGTTGTGGGAGGGACCCTGTTGGAGACGATTGAATCATGCCGCTGGGTCTTTCTCATGCTGTTCTCATGATAGTGAATGGGTCTCATGAGATCTAATGGTTTTAAAAATGGGAGTTTCCCTGCACAAGCTCTTTTGTTGCCTGCTGCCATCCATGCAAAATATGAGTTGCTCCTCCATGTTTTCTGCCATGATTGTGGGGCCTTCCCAACCATGTGGAACTGTAAGTCTAATAAACCTCTTTCTTTTGTAAAGTGCCCAGTCTCCAGTTTGTCTTTATCAGCAGTGTGAAAATGGACTAATACAGTAACTTGTTACCAACAGAGGGACTAATACAGCCCCTTTCTATTATATTCGGCCTACAGGTGGTTTGTTGATAGAATAAAGGAGAAAAACCAGCATTTGTTAAATGCATTCTATGTGCCAGGCACTGTGCTGGGCCTCCCTCCCTCCCTCCCTTCCTTCCTTCCTTCCTTCCTTCTTCCTTTCTCGCCCTCTCCTCCCCTCCCCTCCCTTCCCTTCCCTTCCCTTCCTCATCATCTATCTACCTAAAATGTATGCAGCATTTACAATTTAATGATAGTTACATGCAGTTTACATGCATTGTTTTCTGTCATTATCCCTATTTTACACATGAAGAAACAGGCTTAGAGATGCATAGGAACTGCTCAAGACCACACAGCTAGTAAATGATGGAGACAGAAATTAAAAGCTTGCTTAGCTCACATAACACAAAAACTGTTAGGCCACTGTGTTTGGCTCAATTGACATTGAATATATGACCAAAGTATCTTCTCCTCTACATTTTAATAACCTATAGTAAAAGACTCCTGAGCTGTCAATTTGAATTGGATTGCTAACAAGTCACTATCTAACATAATACTGCTATGGACAAACGCCTAGGCTCCCCAAGCCTAATGTTTTGAGGGAGTGGCTGATGTTGGAAACAGGAAGCACTGGGCTGTTGAAGCAGAGTCTGCCAATGTGCTAACTAGTGTGTGAATCTTGAGGCTGTTTTACCAGGTTCCCTCAGAGTGCTATACCTTTCTGTGTACTACCTTCCTTTGCCACAAACTTTACCTTTGGTTTTACTTATGGCTTTCTGCATTTCACAATCTCATTAATTGTCTGACCCAGGTCCCTGATGCAGTGCTGTGATTGGAGAGGCACTGCAAATTGTACCTGGTTATGAGGAGGGGCTTGGAGACAATAAACTGCTTTTAATTAGCTGCAACTCATTTCCCATAACTGGGATGCAGTTCTGGAGTGCTGCAGCTCAGATTATTTCAATAGCAGGCAGCACTGACTGAGAGCTCCCATCCCCTGATGGGAGTCTGTCTAGTTTGAGCTAAAGAAGCTGATGTGATTAAGTGTGGGGTTTTTGATTAGGTGGACTTTGACAAGGCTTATTTGATTGTGTCAGGCTGGGGTTTCTTGAGGAATTGCCTGTGTCTCAAAATTGAACCACAACTTGACATGTCTGGGAACTTGGGATTTCCAGGCTGTGAGGCTGAAGGAATTAATTTTAATTGGCTAAAAGTAAAGACTGAGGAATTCAGAATATCACACAAGCCCCTATTATCTCACTCAACCATTTGTTTTTCTATCGTGGATGCTGATTTAAATGACACCCACAGGCTCTGGAGATCATTTTATAAACTTTGCACTGGACCTGAGAGTTACAAGTGTACCCAGCCAGATGTGTTTCTTGGCCTCACACTGCAGGACTTATGCCTGGGCCATGTTTCACTCAAGCAGCTGTAATAGAGCCTCTAGGCAGGTCATCTGCAACAAGGCAATGGAGGGAGGAGGGGAGGTTAGGCATAGGCATGATGCATACCTCATGTATAACCAATTATTTATTTTACTAAACACTGTAACATTATGTCCTTTCTGGACAGAGGAAATCTATGGGAACTGCTATAAAGATGGAGATTAGTAGTCCCTTAATCACTATACAGCTGTATCTTATTGGCAGCTCAAAAGAATTCCTGGGCTTCATCCTCCATGAAACTCAGAGACAGGCTTAACATTGTGAGGGTTGTAGCTTGTTTGTGTACATAATTCTTGTGTTTGGGGGTTGCTGACCATTTAGCTTTACATAAGAATGTGGTAAATGTTGCATCAAAACATGTATTAAAATATGACATTGAATACCTTGAATATATACAATTTATGTTCGTCACTAAACATTTATTGGCTGGGTGTGGTGTCTCACGCCTGTCATCCCAGCACTTTGGGAGGCAGTGGCAGGTGGATCACGATGTCAGAAGATCGAGACCATCCTGGCCATCATGGTGAAACCACATCTCTACTAAAAATTCAAAAATTAGTTAGGTGTGGTGGCACGTGTCTATAATCCCAGCTACTCGGGAGGCGGCAGAATCGCTTGAACCCAGGAGGCAGAGGTTGCAGTGAGCCGAGATCGCACCACTGCCCTCCAACCTGGTGAAAGGGCAAGACTCCATCTCAAAAAAAAAAAAAAAAAGATTATACCCCAATAAAGCTGGGAACAAAATTTTGCCTGAATAATTCAGCTTGGACAATCCAGCTCAGTGGATTGGCCAGCAGGCCTCTGGCAGGGCCCTTGGAATAGTTTATAAAAGAATGGTGTTCTCTGAGTTAAGAGAAATTGAACTCATATTGTAAGTACCTTTATGTTGAGCAATGAGTTATTAATGCCTACCTGAAAGCTCTTAGACAGACTCAGCTTTCCTTTGAGCGAATCCCACAACAGGTTTCCATCACCAGTAGCATCTTGCTAACGACCCAGAACCTTAAACATGGTTTTTTAAAAAGAGCATAAATAGCTATTGAATGGGAACTGTTTCTGAAGGGGGACCAATGTGATATCCAAGCTTAATTCCCTGGGTGATTCTGTAGCAATTGTGTGCCAGACCCTGGTCTGCTACCAGTTTATAAAAGGCAAACATTTTAAGTAACATAAAAGCTGCAGTGACACATCCAGCTGAGGATTCTACCAGTAACAGTGTCAGCAAATGACAGATTCTGAGGACACAAAACTACTTCTGTGATGTCCTCTTAGTGCCTCTGGAAAGCTGGGAGAAACAGACAGCCAGACACACACACTATTGCATGCTTCCCTTGCCAAAGCATCTTCCTTAAGAATTAAAATTAAGAAAGATTAATTAGTTTGCTGCTGTAGAGCATGTGGAACATGGCTGTTCCCACAATGCATGTAGAGAGGGTGCTACAGGCCTATGATTCATTGCTCTGTCAGCACTGTGAGCTACACTGTATGAAAATGCCATATAAATGCAAATACAAATACAAACATCACATTTCCCTGTTGGCTAGTGATAAGGTGCTCATCCAGATGAGACATTAAGATTTAAAAGCAGAAAAGTAATAACTGGGAAGCAAAAAAAAAAAAAACAAAAAACAAAAAACCTACAATTACTCCTTAAACAAAGTTTCCTTTTTAAGAAAGCCATTAAAGTGCTTGCTGTACCACTTACCTCTCCAATGACAGTTACTCACGTAGCCTAAATGGGTAGGCTATGGTAAAAAATGATGCATTTGTGATTAATTCAATTAGGAAGGGGATAAATTGTGATGTCCAAAGGAAGGTGCGTTCCCCAGAGGTGAGTAGCTCGTAACCAAGTTGTCTCTGATGTAGGCTTTAGTTATTGACTTAATAATGATTTTGGATCCCGACCTTATATAATCCCTTACATTCCTCAAGTGCTTTAGATGGAAGGGAAAAAGCAACAAAATAGCCTGGTGAAGGCTTAGCCAAGTGCCTGGCACTTCCTTTTTTTAAGAAGCAGAGCGTGCAGGGAGCCATTTTCTCAGTGTTTTTCCTGATTGTGTTGCAGCCTGATGGCTAACTATTGATATAGCAAATCCTTTAAAATGAATGTGAAAAGAGAATGAATATTGGAACCATAGAATTTTAAAGCTGAATGGGCCTCAGAAGATTTTAACATTGTTCCAGAACTGAAAATTTTGCCAGACTATGAGCAATGAAGCTTTTCAATCCAATCAGTATTCTTGTATAAGAACATAAAAATGTTTATCGGGGTTTCAACCAGTCTACAATTGCAAAAACTGGGACCCGAAACCAAAGGATATTTTGCAGGCAGACCTGCTTGTCCTTCCTGGCATCATCTTCAAGGCTTAGAGACCTCCTAATCAACCTATGTTTCCCTTTATAACCCAGTTGAGAGCTGACACTCTGAATTATTGAAACTCTTCTTGAACCAGTTTGCATTATCCACCTGCCTCCTAGATTGGAAAACTGTCTACTCTAACTCTACTTTATTAGTCCCTAGGCTATCTTCCTTAGGTTTCAAGTTTGGAATGTGGTCAGGAAGCTTAGGCTTAAACTTCTGGGAATATTTGTGTCTTTTTCTTCTGACTAATGAGCAAGATTGAATAGCAACAATGTCCATTCAGACTATCTCAGGGTGTCCCTTCTCTCTGCTTAACACTTATAAAAGGCTTCTCATTGTCTATTGTATCTGAGCAGTATGGGCCAACTTGGCCTGGGGGACCTGCCTTTAACTTAATCATTGATTATTTATATCAGAAGTAAGCAAACTATGGATAGTGCATGATCTGGTTGCCTTGCTTGGTAAATAAAGTTATATTGAACACAGTGCACTCATTTGTTTATATATATCATCTATAGCTGCTTTCACACTACAAGAGCATAATTGAGAGGTTACAATGGAGATTGTGGCTCACAAAGCCAAAAATATTTACTGTTAAGCCTTTTATAGAAAAAGGTTGATGACACCTGATCTATATCACTGTTTTTTTTTTTTTTTTGAGATGTATAATGCAACCACAGAATGAGCATTTTCAGAATACAGATTACTAGGCCCTATCTTGGTCTTATTAAGTAAGAGCATTTGAGAGTGGTTCTTGGGCTTGGTGTTATGAAAAAAATAGTACAGGAGGGATGATACAGATATACCTTCATTAGGAATTACTGCTCTGCAGGGACATTTTGACTTAGAACATTAGCTTATGAGTACTATTTGAGTCACATTAAAAATAGCAAGACATTTTACTACTTCATTTTTTTTTTTTTTTTTGAGACAGAATCTCCCTCTGCTGCCCAGGCTGGAGTACAGTGGCACGATCTCTGCTCACTGCAACCTCCGCCTCCCAGGTTCAAGCAAATTTCCTGCCTCAGCCTCCCAAGTAGCTGGGACTACAGGTGTGCACCACCACACCCAGCTAATTTTTGTATTTTCAGTAGAGACAGGGTTTCACCTAGTTGGCCAGGACAGTCTCAATCTCTTGACCTTGTGATCTGCCCGCCTTGGCCACCCAAAGTGCTGGGATTATAGGTGTGAGCCACTGCTCCTGGCCACCACTACTTCCCTAATTGCTGACATAGGGTCTACATATCTCCTCTAAAGTCAAATCTAAGTTATTGCTGGGAGTTCTCAGGGGTTTTTAATGTTTCTTCTTGAATTAGTGTGCCATTGCTAATTACTACTTGCCACCAATTACCAATAAATATGCATTATGTATCCTAATGCCCATCAAGTAACATCTCTTCCACTGGGCATCTACCAGATATGGCCATATTTGCCAGGTACCACTGTCTTTTGAGAAAACTAAGCCAGAGCCTTCAAAATGTCAAATCTGCACTACTTTTCGTTGGCAAGTAGGAACAGATTCTTCCTGTCCCCTTTGTATTCCTCTGAATTAGAGATATGCCCACATATTGATACTTATGCTCAATATCTTACAGTGATCTTATGAAAATATCTTAGTTTTTACATGTTATCTGTAAGCCTCAAATGTGAATTCAATATGGACTGGGAAAAGACACAAATCCTTTGTATTTAGATTCATCCATTCTTTGTTTCTCATTTAAGTTTGTTGTGTCTGGTTACTTCTTAGTTTATGAAAAATTATCTCCTAGACGGTTTCTCAAACCCTCAAGTAAGTAGGTCTACTCCACCAGTTCACCAAGCATGACAAGGTGAATGTCAGAATCCCATTTTAGGTTCATGCTGTAAAATTATTTGCTCCCCTTGCCTCTAGCTCTACCCCACAACCCTTGGAAGACTTCTTGGCAAACATTTCATGTTTATAATCAGAACTAACTTGAAAGATGTAGAATGTTTAAGTGTATATTTCTTCCCATCAGGATGTGGGTCACAAAGTTCTGAGGGAAAGAATTACTCCAGTAGATACCCTCTTTTACTTAAATGGACAAATAAAACAAAGTATATGTTGAGAGATATTGCTAAAGTTGAAAATGTCTAGAGAGGGCTAATAAGGATGTTTACCAGTTTTTAAAAACATTTCAGTTGAGGGAATGTGGATATTTAACCTCAAGAAAAGGAGACAAAATGAAGATATAATAGATGTCTTCAAATATTTAAAAGGATGCTGATAGAAAGATGTGACTTACTTTTATATCTGAGTTGGGCAGAACTAGAACCAATGAATGAAAACTAGAATGAAATAGAGCTCAATTTAATCTGAAAAATGACTTTATGACATTACAACAGACTATTGTAAGATTCAGTAAGTTCATCTTACTGTACATATGCTAGTTAAAAACCAGGATGGCCAACACTCCAGGATATAGTACATGAGATTCCTGTACCGGATGAAAGGTTTATGATGTTCAATACGTTTCAAACTGAGCTTTGAGAGGCCCTAAGGTGTTCCACACAAAAGCATCAAAAGCAGTTAGCTAGATAAGGAGTAGGGAAGGTAGGTCAAAAAGATAAAAGTAAGTTTACAAGAAATCTGAGAAGTCAAAATAATACTGTAATGTCATTCTTGACCACCACTGCATCTTTAGTCCTTAGGACACCACCTGGCACATACTAGGTGCTTGATAATTCATGGATAATTGAGTGAATGAATGCCTGAGGGAAAATATCTCATTATCAATAACCATAATGGCAAAGTAATAGAATGCAAAAAAAAAAAATAAAGGAATATCAGCATTGTGTGTGTGTGTGTTTGTGTGTGTGTGTGTGTGTGTGTGTGTGTGTGTGTGTGTGTTGTGAGGGTGGGGTTGTAGGAGGGCAGGGGTAGAAGAGCAGTGAATCTATCACTGAAGATTTCTGGAGTAGAGAAAAGTGGCTTTTGAGGTGATTTTGACTTTCGAAGGGGGTGAAAAATATAGGATGGCAGAAAGTGAAGTAAGAGAAGGCAGAATAGTAATCTAAGTTCCCTAAGAGCAGGTACCTTATCTGTTTTGTTCATTCCCACATGCTCAGTGCATGGCACGGTTTATTGTATACGGTAGTGCAACACGATTTGTTAAATCAATACATGTATGCATATGTGGTAACGAAAATGATTCGTGTACAGGTAACAAGTTGATCTTATAATTTCAGCATCGGAAGGTACAAATAGTTCGATTTTATTTTCTTCAAACTGACATCTTCAAATCATATTCTAGAATTTCCTTCTTCTGGATAAACATCTCTAGTGTCTCCAGCCATTCTTCATGTTATATTTTGTTTATGCCACTTGCTAGCTGTGTGTCCTTGGTTATGTTCCAAACCACTCCGTTTCAGTTTTCTTACGTGTTAAAAATTATACCTTATACAGCTGTTATGAGGATTCAATGAGATAATCTGTGTAAAGTGCTGACACGTAATAAATGATCTTTTCTTTCTTAATAGTCCAACCTAGTACAGTGGAATCATGAAGACATTAGTTCAAATTTTGGCACTGCCTCTTATTATCTGTTTGAACTTAGACATGTTACTTAACATCTCTGAGCTTCATAGAGTAGCCTTGCTCTTTTTGTGAGGACTAAATGAGCTAATACATGTAAAGTATTAAGCATATTACATGATAAATGCTTAATAAGTAGTAATTATTACCATTATGATTATCTGGCAAGATCTCAATTGCTTCTGTCCTGATTCCCTCTCCTGAACACTTTCCCAGTTGGTGCACATCCTTATAAAGGAGTGGTGGTCAGAAGTCAATACAATACCTCAAATATAGTCTGACTAGAGGATGGTGAACCAACTTTATTATCTTCCTTAAATACTACACATTTAATACTGCATTTTAGATTGCATTGGCTTTTTTTTTTTTTTTGGTAACCTATGATCAATACTGACTCATACTGAGCTTAATGAGAGGAGTATCACATAGGGTGATAAGTCATACTCTCCTTATCCTTCTTTTGTTTTTGTACATGTGGTTTCTTAGCTGTAAATTCAGGACTTCTTTGGGCCATTGGTCTGCTCTATTTACTTCCTAGCCATGGACCAGTCAGTTAACTGTAGAAAATACAGCTTCCTCGTTGTAGAATGGGTGTAGTAGCTTACAGCTACCACAGCAAGTTGTCCAGAGGGTTGATACATTTAAAGAGTCCTTAGAGATTTTCTATAAGACGTGAGGTAAATCTCCTACACGAAATAGTTATCTTTCTTCTGGAATGATTAGTTGTGTTTCATTGCTTTCTCTAAATATACATTGGAACAATTCTGATGCTTCCAAAGGACATAATTTATTGAACATGCCATTAGGCTTTCCCTGGCTGTTTGTATTGATAACACTTGATCTTGCAATCTGAAAAATGCATCAGTAAGAGGCCAGTGAAACTCATGGCAAGGGCAATGAAAATTTGAGCTTCCAGTTGAAAATATTTTTATAAAATAGTGGGCAATAAGGAATTATTTCCATCTCCATGTATGACTCTATAAGTGCTGAACTGTGGACAATAATAAACATTATATCATAGAGTTTAACAGCATGGACTCTGAAGTCAGACTGCTTGGATTTAAATTCTAGCTCTACCATATGCCAGCTGTTTCACCTTAGGTGGATTACTTCTTTGTGCTTCAGTTTACTTATCCAAAAATAAATTTAAAAATAAAAATAAAAAATAAGAAACAAATCACTGATTAATTTTAAGTACCTGAGTAGATGCTTTAAAAACATCCAGGCAGCCAGGTGTGGTGGCACCTGCCTGTAGTCCAGCTACTCAGGAGACTGAGGCAGGAGAATCACTTGAACCCAGGAGGCGGAGGTTGTAGTGAGCCAAAATCGCACCACTGCACTCCAGCCTGGGACAGAGCAAGACTCCGTCTCAAACAAACAAACAAACAAAAAACAACAGTACCTACCTCATAGAGCTATTATGAGGATTAAATGAGTTTAATCACTTAGAATAATGCCTGGGTGGCAGTAAGTGCTATGTGTTAGCTATAATTCTTATTCTAGTATTAGTATAATTCTAGCTATAATTCCAATACTACTCTCCTGCTGTGTTTGACAGATACGTTATGAGTAGGAGGTCCCTAATTCACATTCCAACCCACTAAGAAAACCTGTTGGCTCTATCTTTAAAATATATCCAGAACTTAACTACTTCTCATTAGTTGCACCTCTGCTATACTGGTGCAAACGATTGTTGTCCCTTTTCTTGATTATTGAAATATCCTTCAAATAGCTCTTACATTTACCATTTCTCCTACTCCAACTGTCTCAAAACAACCAGAAAGTCTCCTTTTTAAACCTAGGTTGGCTCATGACATTTCAGTGTTGAACACACTCTAATGACTTTCATTTCAGAGTAAACCCTAAAGTACTTACATGGCCTAAAACGACTTTCATGATCAGGACCCCATAACCTTTTTTACCTCCCCTCCTTAGTGTCTCTCTTAATCTTCCCACTCCAGCTATATCTATATTCTTGCTTTTCCTCAAATATATCAGGCACACCTGTCAGGGCCTTTGCATATGCTGTTTTCTCTGCCTGGAAACTCTTCCTCTTGATATCCACATGATCCACTCTCTCATCTCCTTCAGGTCTTTACTCAAATCTCATTTTCTCAGTGAAGCCTTTCCTGACCATATTTTTTATTTTTATTTTTTGAGACGGAGTTTTGCTCTTGTTGCCCAGGCTGGAGTGCAATGGCATGATCTCGGCTCACCACAACCTCCACCTCTCGGATTCAAGTGATTCTCCTGCCTCAGCCTCCTGAGCAGCTGGGATTACAGTCATGTGCCACCACATCCAGCTAATTTTGTATTTTTAGTAGTGATGGGGTTCCTCCATGTTGGTCAGGCCGGTCTCAAACTCCCAGACTCAGGTGATCCACCTGCCTTGGCCTCCCAAAGTGCTGGGACTACAGGCATGAGCCACGGCACCCGGCCACCTGACCTTATTTTTAAAACTGCAAACCCTTCAAAATCAGCATCCCAGTCTCCTTCCCCTGTGAATTTTTTTTCTATGTAGCATTGAATACCATCAGCTACAACATATGATTTAATTTATTTGAATATAGCTGTCTCCATCCTTCCTCATTAGAATGTAAGTTCTTTGAGGTCAGGTACTTAGTTTTGTCCAGTGATATAGTGGATAAGAGCTTGGCCATGTAGATACTCAATAAATGCTTATTGAATGAATGGTGTTTAAGCCATTTTCTGGATGTTGCCTGAAAACATGTCAAAATACTTAGAACTATTAGATACTGAATATCTTAGACCTCAATATTTTCATTAATGATATTTTTTTCTATTTTCAGGAGAAAAGGTTTTATCAGTCATAGTTAATGGAAGAAGATCTGAATATCTCATCAAAATCTAGAGTGTGAATGAAAGGAATAGTAGCATGGATGAAATCCTAAAATAATAGAATTCTTAAATTGAAAAGAGCCTGGAATATTTTAGAGAACACATTTAGTTATTTAAGACATGGGCAAATTAAGATGCAAAAGTCCCAATGTTTTGTTAGCAACACATTGAACATTCAGATTCAAATCTAGACATCAAGTTCCATAGCATTTTTACTGTATGTGATCTTTTTCTAGGTAGGGGCCAGTGTATCATCTGATTAAGTACATTCAACATATAGAAATAAAACGACTTGAGACCAGCTTGAAAACTGGATGTAGTAAAGGCAAAATAACTTTATAAAATCTGGATCCTGAAAGAAGAATAATTCTGGTCAGAATGGGTATGGGTGAATATCGAATCCTTCTTTAAAAGGATTCATTTTGATGGATTTTTTTTTTTTGAGACGAATTTCCCTCTTGTTGCCTAGGCTGGAGCACATTGGCATGATCTCAGCTCACTGCAACATCTGCCTCCTGGGTTCAAGCGATTCTCCTGCCTCAGCCTCCCAAGTAGCTGGGATTACAGGCATTCACCACCATGCCTGGCTAATTTTTGCATCTTTGGTAGAGATGGGGTTTCATCATGTTGACTAGCCTGGTCTTGAAATCCTGACCTCAGGCGAACCACCCTCCTCAGCCTCCCAAAGTATTGGGATTATAGGCATGAGCCACTGCTCACAGCATTGATGGATTTTTGAAGGAGGCGAAAGGCTTGAACTAAAAGAGGAAATAGCTTATATTTTGGATAAGAAAGAGGAAGAGACTTCTCAAGATCTTAGAGTAGGAATTAATAGGTTATATTTTATGGTTTTTTTTTTTTCCTTTAGGAGTCAATGTTACTGCGAAAGATAACCTTGGCTACAGCAAAATGACCAATTCTTTGCAGAGCGAGGCTTATTTCACTAAAAACAAGTTATTCTCCTTAGGCTCACCAGACTCACAGTTGAATGCCAATTAATCAATACAAGATTTGCTATTTGTTAAGCAATCTTCAAATGGCTATGTGAAAGCAAAGTTAGTGGTTTGTGGGTGCTGAGAGAGGTCAGGAATCAGCTGAGTGTTTTTGCATTTGTGGTGGTATAGACTGTCCAAGTAAATGCTAAAAAAGGAAAAGGCTTTTGAGATTGGAAAGTGAGGGCTAATTTCTGGAAGAAACAGAAAAAGAAGGAATAAAGACATTTGAGCATCATTCTCTACCTTATTCACATTTTGCTTTCTACTAGATTGTGATAGAGATGCAATTAATATTTTTGTCTTCAAATCCATATGCCCGACAACTCTTTGTTAGATGTTTGACATTCAATGAGCTGCTTAACATCTCTGAGCCTGTGTCCTTATCTCTAAAACAAGTGATAACTCTAGCCACCTCTTAGAGTGACTGTGGTGGCTACATTAGATGGTGCATGTAAAGCACCTAATATACTGCCTGGTACATAGTAATCAGTCAGCTATGTGTATCCTTTGGTCTATATCACAAGACTTCATATTTTTATTATGTTTTGCAAAATGTAATGCATAATAATATAAATTCTTATGTGTTCCTTGCATATGCCTGGTGAGACAAATGCTATTTTTGTGATGATTGTTATTGTCAATAATTTTTAAAAAGGGCTATGTGCTTGTAATTATAACCAGTTGAAAACAATTTCTGACTGGGTACAGTGGCTAACGCCTGTAATCACAACATTTTGGGAAGCTGAGGTGAAGCAGGAGTGGTGAGAAGCAAACCTCTTGAACACTGAACTGAGGAAGGAGGTGGCTTTTTATTCAGCCAGGAGCTGTGGGGGGCTACAGCTTCATTCACTGAGCTCTCTGAGAAGCAGCTTCTCTACCCTTTTATAGCCTTACAATGCTAAACAGGAAACTGAGGAGAAACTGTGTCACTGTCCTATTGGCTGATGTCTGACCTTACAATCTTTGATTTGCTAGTTCATATGCAGCAGGAGCTGGAACAGGCAGGGGAGGGGGCTTACAGAGACAAGACAAATGCAGTAAATTATTAGTTGGCAGAGGTGTTTGCAGAAGGGAGCCTGAGCCATACAGACATAGGGGTGTGACCCAGTGTTGGGCTCCAGCTGGTGGGAATAACATTCATTTGCAGCTCTTTCAAGGCTTACAGATAGCAGAGATGCTGGGAACCAGAAAGGGAGTGATTTTCCCAGCTCTTTGGTATTTTATTTCTTTTTTTCACCCTCCTTCCCATTGGGAGGGGAGGAGGAGGTGGAGGCCAGGAAGTGGGAGGGGGGAAGGGGGTCTCCCATCTCAGAGGTAGGTGAATCATTTGAGGTCAGGAGTTTGAGACCAGCCTGACCAACATGGTGAAACCCTGTCTCTAATAAAAATACAAAAATTAGCTGGGCATGATGGCATGCACCTGTAATGGCAGCTACTCTGGAGGTTGAGGCAGGAAAATTGCTTGAACCCAGGAGGGAAAGGTTGCAGTAAGCCGAGATTGTGCCATTGCACTCAAGCCGGGGCGAGTGACAATCTGTCTCAAAAAAAAAAAAAGAAAAAAAAAAAAAAAGGAATTACTAACCTGTACATAAAAGTTGTTTTTCTTCTGTTGCTTTTTCTATGTAAAATCATTCTCCTTACTGTACTACTTCAAAATCTAGGGCCAGTGCCTACATCTTTCTAAACAATTATTTCTTCAACCACTTATTCCTTCATTGGAGCAAATAGATGTGGGGCATTTGTTAAGAGGAGCTCTTTAAAGGGCACTATTAGGTTTCTGCTTTTAGAGGTGGACTTTTCTGACCTTTTAGAAGCTAAGATCTTTTATCTGAAAGGAAGATAATGTCTATTTATGTTGATGAGTGTCTACTTGGATGTTAGAGAAGGTTTCTGATGTTGACGTTCCATGTGCTGAGTTCAGGCTGGCTTATAACTTATATCAGAGTTCTGGAGACCACAGTTGCAAAATAACTAAAGACATATATTCCTTGGGCAGTATCCATCAGAAGATTAGCTTACACATTATGTGCAGTTGATGTCAGCGATAGCTGTGTGGAGCCATGATGCCAACTGCAGTGGGGGAGTTGTGGCCAGAACTGTGTGATCCATGGATCCAATGGGAGCCAGGTGTAGGCAGGAACCCTGCCCTCCTGGGCACAGTTGCAGCCACACAAGTTGTGGTTGTAGACACAGCACTCCTTATGTTTTGGGGGCTGGGAGCAGGCAGGAGCCACATCCTCCCAGGCACCGCTGCAGCCACCCAAGCCATGGCTGCAGACCTGGGTATCTTGGCACTCTTGGGGGCCTGGGAAGGCCCACCCTCCTGCCCTTAGGCTCAGAGGTGTCTGCTCCTGCTGCCTGGCCGCTCCCAGCTCCTGGTGCCAACTGCAATTTCAGAGCCGGGTTGGGGCCAAGTCTGGGTGCTGTTATAGCCTAGCCAGGTGTATGTATACTCAGGGCAGTGGAGACACACCAGGCCCTTGCTGCCTTGTTACCAACCAGATTCTGGGCACTGAGGAGCATGGGAAGGAGGCTGAGTGGAGGTTGAAGGCAGCTCAGCACTGTCTTGCAGGTGCCTTTTAGCATAAGTAGCCTGGGTGCCACGAATGGTGGCAGGAGGCAGACAGGTTCCTGAGTGAAAGGGGGTGGGTCCTGGCGAAGCCCCACCTCTAAGCCAGAGAGGGTCTAAAGCCTGGGGGATAGGTTGCCAGTCCTCTAGACTGGGGTAGGAACTTTTGGTGCTTTATCCAGGCCTGCCCAGGCCCATCTATGGACCAATCAACATGCACCTCCTCCCCTCTGAGACCCATAAAAGCTCCAGACTCAGCCAGACTCAAGGAGACTGCTGGATAACCAGCTGCAAAGAGGAGCTACCCACACCATGCTCATTCACACAACCCTCTCTGCTCTGCACCTGGCTCACCCTTGGCAGGCATGGGATGCAGGCCAGTAGTGTGGCCGAGTGCAGCCTACCAGGTCGAGTAGGTAGAATAAGCACAGAGGGCCTGAGTAAAACTCATGCAAAGGTGCCATTGGTTACAGAGGTTTCCAGCTGGTGAAGCAACACCCCAAGAATCCCATGATATAAGCAGGGTTCTAGACAAAAGAAACAGATGGCAGAGTGAATAGCAAGGTTAAGAAATTGAATCAGTGAATCTCTGAACCCTACTGGTGCTCAATTTCTCAGACACCTAACTCCCAGCAATACTCCTGCATTTTTTTTGAAATGCAGTCTAAATAAAGGATACAGAATAATTTTTTAAAGAGAAAATGTGCTTGAGGGAAAGACAGAAACAAAGAGAAAAGAAGCACACTTGCACCTGCCCCCCCAAAAAAAATAGACAGTCAAACTAAGAAAGGCAGATTGAGGAAAACATAAACAGAGAGAGATGAACAACAGAGAAATGCCTTATTCTCTGTATTAATGTAGAAGTATGCTTTGGCTGGAGTTCAGAGTGAGACCGACAATCTGCTGTGGGGACTGCTTATATAATGAGGAGCATAATGTTTACTGGAAAATGTCATTGTTCTCTTCAGAGACACTGGAGCCACTTGGAACATGTTGGGAAATGTATCACCTAGAAAGTACATAATGGGAGGTGGGAATGGGAGTGTCTAAGTAGCTACAGAATATGCAATGCCTCTGGAGTCACTAAAATAATAAGATTTCAGTGGTCAAGGCTTCCATTCTATGTCTAGGAGGACAGAGGCCAGACAAAGCCTACCAGGTAAAATCACACCCACACCTGGAAAGAAATAATTCTTTCTACTCAAATAGATGGAATGGTGGGGAGATAATAAAATGATGATGTTCAAAAGTGTCAGATGTAGTCATGTAGATCAAAATGGGGGAAGGAGAGTAATACAGAAAACATGAATGGAAGTTTTCTAAAAAGATGATAGGTATAACTGAGTTTATATCCTAGCAATAATTTAGAAAAAATAGTACACAATCTAAGATTTAGACTAAGAAAATAAAAGAGAACCTCAATATTCATAACTTGATGAGTGCTTGCTTATCCCACAGATGATTGATCTATTAGATTGCAAACTGAGGAATATTTTAATTATCTTGAAAGCAACCACCTTCAGTCATGAATACTGGGCCTAATAATCCCATCCAGGCTTCAGATGGGAAAATTCAGGGTAGTAACTTCTGACAGGAGCCCTCTGAGTATAAGATGGATTTCTTTTATAATAAGACCACTATTTGTAATTTTTAACAATTTTAGAATTAAAAGTAACTAAGTAAATCATGATCATCACAGAGAAAAATACATGAAATAAACATACAAAATAAAAATCAATTAAGGCCACCCCTATTCTCATTGTTCAGAACTGAACACTGTTTTTATTTTGGTATCTGCTCTGTCAGCCATTTTCTCTACCTATAAATACTACTCACATATGTTGAAAAAATATAAATTATAGCATACTATGTATACTTCTATGGTATCATTTCCCCACAACATATTATATATGCTTTTCCATGTCAATTCATACAGTTCTAGGAAGTATCTACATTATAATTTGTAATGAATACCCAGTATTCTATTGCATGGATGAACCATATTTTATTTAAATAGAATTTGAACTCAGGCCTAACACCAAAGATATGTCTTTCCCTAAAAAGGATGAAACAAGATACAACTAAAAGTGTACAAATTACTTGTAAACTGGGAAGGGTCTTACTGTAATAAAAGCAATCTAAGGTTCCTTGTATTGTTCTTAGGAATAACATAGAGATAATGATTTACTTTATTTTAAGTCAAGTATGCATGTTAAAATATCAAGACTGACTTCTAAAACAAAACAAGACAAACACAAAAACCATTCTCCACATAGTAGCTTGAATGATAACTGGGTTACTAATATACATTGTTTGAGAGAAGCCATACAGTGCAGCAAAAAGAGCACTGGAGTAGGAGTTTGAAGAACAATATACCTCCTTTAACTGAGCTGGTTACTAATTGTATGACCCAGTAGACATACTCACTCAACAGAGATAGATCTGAAGAAAAGGAGAGGTAATGGTTTCGGTTTACTTTGTTTCCTACCTTGTTAGAAGTAATAATAATTTATATTTCGTCATTTTATTCCATTTATATTTGAGTATCTCTTATAAATGAGCACCAGAGCAATTGTTCAGTTGGCCTTTCCCTTAATCTGATTCTGTCTGCTCCTTTACATGTGCCTCAGAGTACAGACACTATGGCTGATGAAAGAAGGTTTCTTTAGTTATACAACCCAGCAAACTCATTGCTTTGGAATAGTTTCCTTCTCAACATTTTTCTAGTTCTGCCTTTGGAGGGCAGTGTGACCGGGGAAAGTGGTGGTGGGAGATGTGGGGGTAGAAAGCCATGCATAGTGACCGAGGTGGTTTTCATGATGGCAGTAATCTCTGTAAGCATAGAATGTGTGTCTATTCATATCACCAATGACCCTCTTGCAAAACCTACTCAAATGAACTCCAAAATTACACGGACATAAAGAGAAGAGCCAAACCCTTGTTCTGTCCTTAATAAGCTCTTACTGTGTCCCCTTTTCCATGCTGTTCTGCTCAATGCCACTGCCCTTTATCATATCCTGTCTCCCTTCTCACTGTCTGTGTATGCCTAGATCACAGCTTCAGGCCCAAAGCCCACTTAACGTTTTTCTGATATCAAAGTGTACTGTACCCACAGCATTGTATCCAAAGAATAATTGGTATGTCCGGAGAGTATGCAAACCTACAGCCTATTCTCCTATTAGTCTTTGATATTGGTACTAAACCAGGATAGCTAGTTAATGAGCCAATTATTTTAGGACAGGCCAGTAGATCTGGACACATAGCTCTATAGCTTTGAGGTTTTATTTTACTTAAGGCCTCTTTTCTTTAGGGCTTGCCTTTCTTCTGGGGAAGCTCTTCAGAGAGTCAGAGGCCAGCACTGCAGGTACCTAACTTGAAGCAATCTGACATATGAATATTTTGAGTCCTCCAAAAGATGAAACAGGAAACTTTAAAGAGGGGTTTACTTCTCTCTCTCTTTCTTTCTTCATATACATGTGTGCATGTGTGTGTGTGTGTGTGTGTGTGTGTGTATGTATGCATACATTATAATTTTATATTATAGTTTGCTTTAATATGATATAAAAGCCTTGACAATGTACATACACTTTGCCTGTTGGATTCTACTTTGAGGAATTTATGCTAACGAAATAATCATAGCTATGTGGACAAAATTCAGTTGGAAGAATATTCATATAAGCATCGCTTATAACTGAAAAAAATCTCAAAAATTCTAAATGTCCAATAATAAGAGCTTCATATAAAATACTATGAAGCCATTAAAAATAATGTTAAAATGGGAAAAATATTTAAATATTAGTTTAAGTGAAAAATACAGTCTACAAGCATCATATAGTGTGAATGTGTGTGTCTCTCTCTGTGTGTGTGTGTGTGTGTGTGTGTGTGTGTGTGTGTGTGTCTAGTGACTGGATAGATATATGCCAAAATATTTGAAGTTATTTTCTTTGGACATTGAAGTAACTGGAAAATTTAATTTTTCCAGATTTTTAAGAAGTTAAAAACTATACCATCTATCCTTGTATAAGCCCCACAAAACTTACAATTATTAATATTATTTTACTTTATTTCAATTCCTTTCAGAAATAACAGAACTAAAACATTGCTGATAATATCAGTATCACTATATTCCACCCCCATCCTGAAGCATACAAAATAATAAATTTCTTATATTTCTTTCCAATCACTATGAGTAATATTTATTTTTGTCTTTATTTTCTCTTTTGTTACAATAAAAGAACATTTCTTTGGTTATGAGGAAAAGTTATTAAATTTCTCCCTGATGCATTTACATTTTGATTTAATTTGCAAGTACATTGAGTACAAATGATCTCTTCTCAGCATAAAATTACATGAAGTAAAGTATAAGCTGTGGAGATTGATCTCAGTATATCTTGTTACTTGACATTGTCACCTGGAAACTGTGGACTTTTGGAAACATTACTCAACCTCTTTGTCCTTAATCTGAAATGGAGATAGCAATACTTTCCAGAAAGTAGGGTTATTGTGTAG
Organism: Sapajus apella; assembly: GCF_009761245.1. Taxonomy (NCBI): domain Eukaryota; kingdom Metazoa; phylum Chordata; class Mammalia; order Primates; family Cebidae; genus Sapajus; species Sapajus apella. The sequence continues at coordinate 2,375,368 of NW_022437085.1, read as the reverse complement.
CATAAGTGAGATAATACATGTAAAGTACGAAGACTATGTCTAAAACATAAAAGTTTTTCTATACAAGGTAGCTGTTATCATTATCACCATTTTACAAATCTGAAAATAGTGAAATGAATTATATAGGATGGTAAATCATGGCTTTACCTTGAGAGTTTGAATCTACCTTTCCTCTCCTCGAATCTATTAGTGAGTGCTTTAAAAAGAGCAAGGAAAATGTTATTGGAAGCTAGAGGAAAGGAGATATTTTGTAGGTAGTGGCAGAGAGTTTAACAAAATTGACACCTTGCAGCAATATGAAAAAATAAAAAAATAAAATGTACCTGAACTGATGAGCATGGCTAAAGAGATTTCCATGAAAAATGTTGAAGGTATCAATGGTTTCTTTTAGTTATATATTGTACCATGTGGAGAGAGATGAGCTAAAGAAAGATTATGTGGTTTGGATGTGTGTCCCCTCCAAATCTCATGTTGAAATGTGATTTCCAACATTGGAGATGGGGCCTGGTGTGAAGTGATTGGACCATGGGGGTGGATCCCTCATGAATGGCTTATCACCATTCCCTTGATGATAAGTGAGTTCTCACTCAGTTGATGTGAGCTATGGTTAAGAGTCTCCCCCTCCCCTTGCTCCTAATCTTGCCTTGTGTTATGCTGGTTCCCCTTCCCCTTCCACCATGATTGTAAGTTTCCTGAGGCCTACCTAGCCATGCAGAACTATGAATCAATTAAACCTCTTTTGTTACGAATTAGCTAGTCTTAGGTACTTTCTTTACAGCAGTGTGAAAATGGACTAATACATCCTGGAATGACAAACTTCTGTGATCTGGATATAGGCTGAGAAGGGTGACTCAGAGGACATGATCAAGAGATCATGGAATGGAGCCAAGATCCAGGGAGTATAAAACTGAGTCCTAATAAAGAAATAGGAAATTTTGAATTTCAGAATTGTCCTGGACAATTCTGTGTGTTTCTTGCTGTGTGTTTCCTGCTCTTCTCTTTAAATTTGATTTCCTATTATTTTGTTATACCTGTCCACAGTTGTATGTTGAGTGGAAGATAACTTGTCTCTTATATCACAAACTTTAGATTGAAAGTTCTCATACCCTAGGAATTGTATTCATGGAGGCTTATCTTCACGTGAACCTGATTAAGATAACAAAGTCCTATGTGAAATGTAAAGAAATACTGTTATTAAGACAATAACTCTGCTATCTAATTGGGGAATCAGACTCAGGATCTGAAATCTGAGCCTGATGCCTCAATTAGATAAAAGTCTTGGTCAATATTGAGATGGATTGAGTGTATTTGGCATGTGTGAGGAATATAGTTTCTGTTCACTGGCTGCACTGTGATTGCTTTTAAAAATGGTTTCATTTGGACACAGGGAGGGGAGCACTACACACTGGGGTCTGTTGGTGGGAAATGGGGGAGGGACGGGGGTGTGGGGAGGTGGGGAGAGATAGCATGGGGAGAAATGCCAGATATAGGTGAGGGGGAGGAAGACAGCAAATCACATTGCCATGTATGTACCTATGCAACAATCTTGCATGTTCTTCACATGTATCCCAAAACCTAAAATGCAATAAAAAAATTGTTTCAGATTCTTTGATATTCTCCTCATGGAGAGTCAGGATCTCTGTCTCCTCCTCTTGAGTCCAGTGGGCTTACGAGTTCAACCAATTGCATCTGGTGAAAGTGACTCTATATGACTTCTGAGGCTAAATCTTAAGGGGCAATGCAGCTTCCTTATGTTCATCTTGGGAAATTCACTCTAGAGTAAGGCAGCTGGCATGTAAGAAGCTCCACCACGCTTAGGCCACAATGCTGGAGATGCCATGTAAGTTCCAGCTAAGCATGTCCTCCAAACTCTGCCAAAATGCAAGATATGTAAGTGAAGTAATCTTCATTGCTCTAGACAACCTCATCCTCTAGCTGAATACTACTGAGTTACCTCAGTTGGTACTGCATGGAACAAAGTCATGTCCTGACTGAAATCCTGATGTACAGAATTAGTGAGATATAATAAAATATATGTTTTATGATGTTAAGTTTTGAGATAGTGGGTTATGCAGCAATATCAACTGAAACGTAGTTTTACTATAACCCACTATAAAGAAAATGTTTCATATATAAGAGAAACAAAAAGAGTGATACCTAGGCATATTATCAATATTCACTTTAAAATGACTCTTGCTATGACCAACAGACAACTGACATCTTTTGATGCCAGTTGCTGCATGGAAGCCAGAGGTCTTTACAGGAATCGACTTTGCCCAAGGCACACCTTTGGGCTATGATATGGGATGCCATAAAATATTTCTAGCTCCAAGATATCTTCCAACAAATCTGTCTTATTGTCTGAAACTCCTTTTATCTGAATAATTGCTTTGGCACAAAACATCCTTTAAATAGGAGGCATAGAGGAGTGAAGAGAATACTGCAAATGGGATGGGGACCTTATTATTAGTCATTGGCCACTCAGAGCGGGTATCGTTATAAGATATTTTTCCATAGTCTTTGGAAAGCAGACAGAAAGATACTAGAGAAGAGGGCTTAATGGAAAGGTTCATGAATGAAAGGAGAGATATATCCCAAGTGTTAGGGACAAGTACTTGAGAAAGTCAGCCCAAGATGGTGATCTCAGGAGTAATTCTTAGCAGTTGAAAACAACCAAGGCATAATGGTTGCCTAAGAGTGGGTTTGTAAAAAGCAAGATTAACTTACTGATTATTATGTCTCAAGGACCAGCCTTACACAGATTTATTTTGTGGTAATTCTTTATAGGTAGTTGCTTTAGAAAATTTTGGATGTTACTGTCTTAATAACAGTACACCTTCACATTTGTATAATGCCCCACAGTTTATAAAGCACATTTGTATTCTGGAAAAGAGATAAAAATTATGTTCCCTTTATATTTTACATGAGGAAAACAGATCTTCAGAAAGATGAAATGACTTATCTAAAACCACATACTATGTTAAGTTGGCAAGATTATTCTCAAATTCCATGATGCTTGACTATTTCTCCCACACTTTTTTTGAGACTAAAAATTGTTTCTACTATGTACGTGTCAATGTGCATTCATACAGAATGCCTACAAAGAACAATACTCTGTGTAAAGGCACTGCTAGTACATTTTGTTTCCTTGTTAAGTCAAACTAAAATGTTAATTGTCTTAATACATTTTCTGTTTCTTAGAATACCGGAAACTGGGTTATTTATAACGAATAGGTATTTATCTCTTACAGTTATAGAGGCAGAGAAGTCCAAAGTTGAGGAGCTGCATCTGCTGAGAGCACTCTTGTTGGTGGGGATTCCCTGCAGAAGCCAGATATAGTGCAGGGCATCACATGGCAAAGCTTAGAGTGCTAGCTTAGGTATCTCTTCCTCTTCCTATAAAGCCATCAGTCCCACTTCCATTTTAAACCATTAATTGATTAATCCATTAATCTAAGAGTAGATTAATCCATTCAGAAGGGCAGAGCCTTGTGACAAGGGCAGAGCCTCATGATCTCACCTCTTAAAGTCCCCATCTCTAAATACGGCCATACTGGGGATTAAATTTCAGCATGACTTTTGGAGGGGCAAACTCTCAAACCACAGCACTCATTATATGTCATTAAACAAACTCCAAATGATTGTCCAGATTGAATTGAGAGCCTGGAATGCAGAAGTTTTGAAGCATTATGTGGAAGTCTTTTAATTATAGCAGAAATTCACTTTTATTTTTGATGGAATGATATTTGTTATAGGAAACAAGATTTGTAGTACAGGTCAAATGGAATTAATTAAAATAAGGTAATTGTGAAAAACACTTCTACTGCTTTTAGACTGCCGTAGTGTATGAATACAGACAACACTCAAAGAAGGATTCAATGCAAAATCAATTTCCCCAGGAGTGAAACCATGGGTGACTCACCAGGACACAGTTTGGGGCACAATGAGTGGGAAATAGTATGGCAGAGTGGTGGAACATAGGTTGACCTATGAGGCAATAATGCTTGTTTATAAGTGTCTTTCATTTGACTGGCTGTTCAGCTTGGGCATGTGATTTTTTGAGTTTCAGTTGCCTCATCAGCAAAGTGGGGATTTATTTTAGCTGGACCAGATGCTCTCCTGAGATTCCCTTCCCAATTTATGGTCTAAGATTGTAATCTTTCCTCTTTGGTTTCCTTTTTTCCTCTACAGACCTTTCATTCATGAATTTATCTATGCCCTTTTGTAACTGATTTATATTTTGGCCTTCAGGGTAATGAGTTCCACTGAAGTTCTAATTCCTTTTTCTTAAAAGTCATTCTTTCAAGTACCACATGTTGAGATGAAACTACTATTCCAGAAATTAGTCCAATCTGCCCAGTTCCTTGGTGACACTAAGTGCCAGGCTGACTTGAATACCAGAATTGCAAAAAAAAGAGCTGCAAGTAAAAGAAAAAATAAATCTAAACCCTGTCTTCATTTCTTTCCTAAATCACCTGCATTTACAATCCACGAAGCATTTTCTTTGTGAATTTAAAATTGACTCCTCCAATCTTTAGCTAAATAAAAATTAATTTATTTCCTTTGTTGTCAAATAACTTGCTTTTCTCAAGGCTGGATATTCATTATGACTGTTAATTACATTATAAATTTCTGTTATCATCACAAAAGAAATAACAATTGTATTATATAATACAAAAAGGTGGATGTGAACCTAAATCATAGTGGAGGAAGATAATATAGAGTAAGTAAAATATATTCATAGTCCAGGAAAATAGAACTTGTGCATAGAAAATATTAATTATGGGAACAATCACCTGAGCAACATCACTTATTTCAGGTTCAGGAAATAACTCTGAATCTCATGCCAGTATAGTTTTAAAAACCAAATGATACTTGTTTTGAGTCAGAAGATATGTCATTTTAAAATTGAATTATCTTTTTACATTTAATTTTATTTCAAATTTTAATAAGTCAGGACCATGGATAACTCTATATTAAGGGATTTTCAAATATATTTTTATAGCTAACATAAAGTCACCTGAAGTCCTAGCTGGAGTTTTCAAATTGGGATTTCAATGCATGCTCTATCTTGTCTGAAGAAAAAGCCAACCAGTGCTTGTTCTTTTATTTATTCAGCACATATTTTAAAACCAGTTTCTTTGGGGGTAAACAGTGTACTAAGTGCTAGAGATATGGTAAACAAGACAGGTGTGATTTCAATAGTATACTTGGTCCTAAGTCTATTATCTTTCAGCCTTTGGATACTGGTTTAAATCCCTTGTGGGATTTTAAGCCTAGTAGGAAGACTGTCATGGGTCAAATAATTACACATGCTTTTAGAATTACTATGTACAAGTTCAAGATGAATTTTAAGCCCAGGTTACATGTCAGTTTTGTGTACCTAGATAAGCTACCTTCTTAGAACCTCAGGGTTTTTTTTCTTTGTTTCATTTTTAATAAATAACAAATACTGCCTCACAGAATAGTTGTGATAATAAAATAAGATATTTCTAGAAAAATGTTTTTTGAAATGCAAAGTATTATATGTATTTATATATACATATATATATTAGCGGCTGCTGCTGTTGCTCTTGACATGCACCTATATATTTAAGATGTTGGCAGGCATACTTAGGCCATTACATTCAAAGCTTTCTTACTTGTCCCTTTATTCCTATGCCTGATCACTTATTCTCAGCTTCCTTTATTCTTCATGCCTTTTTTTGATACTCACTGTACTCTCCTTCTCCCTACATCTCCTCAAAGGCTTGTTGAATAGGTTAAAAGTAAGAGTTTCAGAGTATTAGTAGTCTTACTGCCTGTTAGCGTGTTCCATGGGTTGTTACCTCATATATTTCTCATCTCTTGTCATAATTGATTTATTCTCTGAGCTCAGTACGTAATGAAGATTTTTCAAGGATTTGGCATTGCCGTTCTTTCTAGTAGCATACTTGGTCCAAAGTCTACTTTTTTTAGCCTTTGGGTATTGGTTAAAGTTATTTGAATATAAAATTACAGAACACTTAGATTGCATTCTTGGAAAACAGTAGCTTACTTGGAAGACTGCTCATTCAAATGCAAGTGAATCTGAAATAGATCAGACTTATGTGAAGGCACAATGAAAAGACTACTATGAGAGTTAGTGTCAATCTCAAAATCTCATTTTCATTTTTCTTGCCAATAAGTGTGTAATTCTCCACTATTAGTCACTAAGAAGAGCCAAGGCATTAAAACTAAGTTCACAGAAAATGCTTTTCAAAGAAAGAGTATTTACAATAGGGCTTCAAAGTTAAACAGAATTGCCTGTTTTAATGAGAAATGAGGTAACATGAAGTTTTTGAAAGGCAGAGCAATTTAATGAAAATGGAAGTCTAGGATATGTTAGATAGTTGGTGTAACATACAATTTTCTTGACTAGGTGGTTGTGCCAGAGAAGCATGGTGAAATGGTAAAGAACTTGACTGAAAGTTAGGAAAACTGACTTTTACTCCTGACCACAATTTTGATTATTATTAGCTTTGAGACCTTGGACTTTTGTTCTCTTTGAAGATCAGATTTTTATTTGCCCGAAAATGAGAAAGTAGAGGTTGAATTAAATAATCCATTCCACAAAATAATGACATATTGAAAGTTATTGCAATAATCTGATAATTGTATAAAGACTAGATGCATAATGGTGGCAGTGGAAATAGACATAAATAATAAAATGGAAAGACAAGCATCTTGTTGAAACTATTATTAGGGTTTGATGAATAACTGTGTAATGGATGAGAGGGAAAGGTCAAAGCTATCTTAAAAGTATCAATTCTGATTGGGCAGATGATATTTATGAAAACAGAAATGGGGGAATAGAGAGAAAACTAAGTGAAGAGTATGAATTGGAAGCGGAAAGGCAATGAAGTTGATACAATACTCGGTTGGGACATGAACATTTTTAGAAGAGAGTGGACAAGCATGCTGGGATTATTGCAAACTGAGGCAAGCTTAAACAAAAGAATTCAGTATTTAGATGGTGAAGTCATTAAAAATATACAAACACATGTACACATACATGTACCATGTATTTTCTTCTCCATTACATCCAATATTATCTCTGGATAAATGGAGGACTCAAGGCATCATGATCCACATAGAAGCTCTTTGATATGCCTTTGATTGTGTACATACACTGGCTGAGAAACAATGATACACTAAAGATCAGAATAGTGGAGAGAAAGTTCAAATAAAAGGACCTCCTATGACCCCCCTTCACTATCCATCTTATATTCTGAATCCTTTTGAGTTCAAAATACTCTTTCACTGTCAGTGAGAAATTCTGCTTTCAACTTCTTTTGATTTGTCTGTAAACACAGAAATCCAAGAGTTTCTTGGTAATTATCTGCCTTTTGTTTTTCCCTTTCCCCCTGTCAAGTTTAATTTCAAAATGATTTTTCTGAAAATAAGGTTGGATAAAGCTGAGATGTGTTGTGCCTCATCTGTCACAACATATTGGAAGGAACTCACAATTGTGTACAGATTGTATGACACCTTTAGATGAATCTTATTTCCTTCCCTTAGATGTGCTAATAGGGTATGAAAGAGAAACACGATTATATATGATGATTATTATGGTATTATATAAAGGCCTGGAGTCAGTTGCATGATTAGAACTAAAAATAAATATCTAATCTAAGTCCATATTACTCTCACAGAGGTGACAATCTATTTCTTTTCTCAGCTAGAGTCCATCCTAAGACATTTACCCTTTTTTCTCCTCCTCTTCTTTATACTAAAGATTTCTCAAATCTCTCTAAAACAATTGTAGTGCAAGTGAATAAAGAGATGCCTTATCTAGTGCAAGTATTAGAAAAGATTAGTTTCCCTCTCTGATAAAAATTGTCTTGTTATCTGTTTGTGTGGCTTGAGTGTCAGTAACACATTTGTGAAAGGGGTAGCATACCCCGTTTTGGAAAACCACTGGTAAGCACCCCCCTCCTTTTTTTTTTTTTTTTGAGACAGAGTCTTGGTCTATTGCATGTTGCCCAGGTTGGAGTGCAGTGGCAAAATCTTGGCTCACTGCAACCACTGCTTCTTGAGTTCAAAATATTTTCCCTGCTCAGCCTCCCCAGTAGCCGGGATTATAGGTGCCCACCACCACACCCGGCTGATTTTTTTAAGTAGAGATGGGGTTTCACCATGTTAGCCAGGCTGGTCTCGAACTCCTGACCTCGGCCTCCCAAAGTGTTGGGGTTACAGGCGTGAGTCATTGTGCATGGCCTCTTAAGGCCTTTTTGTGTCAGGTGTATTATGTAACTGAAACCTATCCAATAGTCCTGTAGACAGTTTTTTTCCTTGGAAAAACATAAATGGACCCTTCTGGTCTTAAAGCTTGAAACTTACATTTGTTTTATCTGTGTTCCTTTCTCAAGAAATAACCCCCAGGCCTCTGAAAAAGTATCAAAGAACTGAAACTCACTAGGCCACCACATCTAGACAATGAGATTCCAGGCCCCTCATTCATCATAATTGCTTCCTTGCCTCTCCCAAGTTCTGGTTTTCCCACACATAGTTACATTTCTTCCCTGCTGTATAAACTTTTAATTTTAGTTGGTCAGAGAGATAGATTTGAGACTGATTTTTCAACTCTTAGACTGCAGCAACCGATTAAAGGCTTCTTCCCTGGCAATACTTGTCTCAGTGATTGGCTGTCTGTATAATCAGCAGGACCTAGGCCAAATCCTGGGCATTTTGGTAACATAACTGGTCTGTTATTCTGGGCACTGGAACTTTGTAATTATTAAGTGTGGTTGGTTAATCTATCCCAGATCATTTTCAGTAAAAAATGTCACAGGGTCTCTTAAAACATATAACTTCATGGAGACAATAAAAATATTAGCTTGGAATTACTGAACAAACACTATAGAATGACAATTTCCTAAATTGTTAAGCATATATGCATACACATACTGTAAATTACAAGAAGTAGTGCTCTGACACTAATATTTAATTTTCCAGCACAAGGTGATGTGTGTGTGTATGTTTTAAAGGCTCTAACCACTTGAGGAAAAAAACATTTCTATGGTCGTATCTGATCCACATTTCTTTAATTTGGGAGTTGTCCAAGCTCTTCTGATCCTTGTTTCGGTGCCCTGAGCTGTTCTTGCCCTGTGCTGCTCTGCCCTGGGGGTATTCTATACTAGGTCCCATTATTTCAGCCTCTGATTAAATAATTGCTCAAAAATCATTTTCATTTTGGAATATTATCAATTTTATTCCTAAAGACATGGATTCTCTCAGAAACATCTTCTGTTTATCACTTATTACATTGGAAATCATTTCATGTTTCTTTGGCCCTTTAGCTTTCTAGTTCTCCCTCTTGTGAATGTGCTATATTTTCTAGGTAGCACTGTCCACACTGTGAAGATAGAAACAGTGTTTTAAATGCCACATATCCTGGTGGAGAAATTAACTTCCAGATTGAACCTAAGCTGTAATGTCTGAAGCTTGCATGCTATAGCACTTCCTACTTAACACTATTAAACTCTCCCCTCTGGCTACAGCAGTTCAGGATTTTATTGTTTTATACTCTGATGTGAACTAAGCTTGATTGTAGTGCCACACAAAACTAGACATGACTTTGCCTTCCTGAGCTATAACTCCAGATTGACAGACAGACTTGGAGCTGGAGGAAAGGACAAGATATTATGAGAGGTAAGAAGTTTTCCCCTTAGATATACTTCTTAAATATCTGGACTGCAGTTAGTATATTTTTTGCAGATTTCCTTGGACTGATTTAGTGGTCACAAGTTACTGCTTAGGCAAAGGATTAGGACTATGTTTGATAGTGTTTATGTCACTAGAAAAAGATATTTTCATGGAACATTTTCTTAAAACATCAAACTAGAGTTCAATTAATTGTACTCTTCAATTAATTGGGATTTTTAAGTGATGCTTTGAGAGGAAAACTATAGATAGCCAGAAACAGTTCCACATCAAGCATATATTGAATGACTTATTTATTCATTCATTTATTCAACACTATGTACTTAGTGACAAGGGACACGGTTATTGCATTCAAATAGAAACAGATAAATGGATAAATGAATCATTTCAATTAAATATTGTGTGTGCACATAAGCACAGGATGTTTTAGAGTTCATAGAATCGACAACTAGGGAGATAACAAGGACGGGTTGCTGAGGAAGTGACATATGATGTTAATTTCAAAGGATGACTAGAAGTAGACCAAGTGAAATGGTAGTAAAAGAGAAAAGAACTGTAAGTAAAAGAACTACTTTGCACTACAGGCAAAAGAAGATATATAAGGAAAGAAGCCATACAGTAAGAACTGTAAATAGTTCAGAATATGGCTGCAACACACAGTAAAACATGGATTGTGGCAGAAAATCTGAACTGGTAGGCAGAAGCCAGATTATTAAAGAACTTGTATATCAGGTTAAAACATTTAGATTGAAACTTGAAGGCAAGCAATAGAGAATCACTGAAGAATTTTCAGATGCAAAGGGTTAAGGCTGTGTTTGCAGTTTAGAGAGCTGCCTCTGGTGCTGTGTGGTGGCTGAATTGGAGAAGTTAAGACAGGAGGCAAAATCAATGAGTAGGCAATTAGTGGTAAGCTGTATTAGATCAGGTAAGCAATGAGGAGGTAATAGTGGGAATTGAAAGGAGGAGGTATATTTTAAAATAGTGAAAAAGATTTATGAGGTTGAATGGACAAGACAGTGAATTTTTAGAGTTTGGAGTTGAGGGACAGGGAGGTATCTAGGATGACATGCAACCTGATGTGTAGAAAATAAGAGAACTAGCAGGACAAGACATGAGGAAAAAGATTAATTTTTGTACATGATGAAAATAGTTGGAGGTGAAGATCACATTTCCTCTGGGCTTGGACTTTGACCAATGACATTTAGAATGACTTGGGAAAGAAACATTCAAGTATGTTCACTAGACCAGATTGATTAGAGAAGCTTCCAGATAAAGCTTCGCTTGCACAGCAATTTAATTAGCCTGAACCTACCATTCCCTGAGTATCTCCCTTATTGAGGCTTTGTTGTACTTAAAAGATAAATCTATTCAGGAGTCAGATATTCGATGATATTACTGTTGCTTTGGGCCTCTCATTATTTTAAAAATGCATCACGTTTCCCTAATCACTGCCAAGGTGACAAGAAGCAATCCTCCACTTCACAATTGATCAAATTCTCTTTAGTTTGATTTTCACATTCTCTGTTACCTCCAGAGTGGATCTGTTATTTTTATCATCACCCTTCACTCATATTCATTATTGATTTTTTTTCTGAAGGATGCCAAAGCAATTACTGCCTACCTCTTACTTCCTCCATGAAGGGATCTCAAATGGCTTCTTAAGACCCTACAAAATCAAGGCTTGTTTACCCAATCACACATCTCACCGCTTTTTCTCAGCTTTTCAAGATAAAAGTTTAATGTGTCTCCTGATTAAAGTACTTCTGTGATTGGTGCCCTGCACCAAGTTCTACACTTCCCTGTTTTTTTTTTCTGAGAGCTTCTTTTCACAATCCAGGAAGCAACTTCGTGGGGCACAGTCTGGGGTAAACAAAATGCTGAAGGAGGGAGGCGTTCATATTGGTGGAATTTACTAGTTACTTGTCCAGAAACTATTAGACACTTAACTTATTTCTGTTCTTTTTACTGAAAATCTTTTTTAGATGATCTGAATATACACTATTGTCACAGTGTGTCTGCACTAGTCAATCAAATTGAATTGCCCTTTGATGTTTCTTTTGATGAATGGTGTTTTCAAAACTTGGTGCCATTATTCTGAGCCTTATTGATCATTGTCAGTTGAAGATTATAGCATATGTTAGCAGGGCCAAACAAAGGTAGGTTAAACTCTTGATCCCATCAGTTACTAACTGTGTGACCTTAGCTAAGTCACTTAATTTTTTGGAGGTTCCTGTTACCTCATCTTTGAAAAGATAATTATATAAACTCTGCTTTTCTCTTGAGCTTGATGTGGTTTTTAAATCCGGAATGTATTTTATCAATTTCCAAACATTATACACATATATTTGGTAGTTTGGACACATATCTTAAAGGTAAAAAGGGAAAAAATGTGAAATGTTTTGCTGCTATTCTCTGAAAGACATAATAAATAATGTTTGGTGACCTGGCAGAATTTAGGTATTAAATGAAAGATATTTACAGAAAATTAGTTTATATTAAAACAGATATGAGAGCTAACAGTAATTTGGTGCTTACTGTATGTCAAATGCCATTCTTTGTGCTTTAGATGAATCATTTTGATAGTCACAACATAGGGTTAAGTATTATTATTAGATAAATTTTATAGATGACAAGACTTGCTTTAGATCACCCAGACAGTAAGCAGAAGAGGGATAGGTTTTAAATTTGGGCTTAATGAAAACCTCGTGATTTTAACCACAATATGATTGTGTCTCATAATCTTGATCTAAGCTTGTTTAATTTTGATGTTTCAGTTGATCTTACAACTATCTGTAGATGAACAATCATAGTTAACTGGGTTTTACTGTGTGTAGGAAAAGGGATAAAAAGATCTGGTGGGGGTGCTGGTTCTTAAATCTTAGAAATTACCTTGTTCCCTAGTTTCTGTGTGGGGAAGATTTAACAAAGTCCAAAACAGATACTCAGGGAGAAAGCTCTTGAATCAACATTCACTCACTTGACTTTAAAATCTTAGAAGTCACAGAACATATCCTGGTAAAGAGGCTAGCACATAGTTGGTATCCAATGAGTGTTTGTTGAATTGGACTGAGTTCTATTTCTCAGCAGAGTTTTATTTACCCTCAAACCCTGTTGACTGTGGCTAACAGTATAATTAAGCAGCTCTGCAGAAACCAGCATAAACTGTGAGTCAAATGTAATGTTTAAGTATACCAGGCAATTCTTGAAAGCTTCTGCACACAAGAGGAATTATATCTGATCCATTGTGAAGCATGATCAAGATATGTAATTGACTTTGAAAAAAATCTGTGGTTTATAGATATTTCAGAAATATAAAGTGGATCAAATTGAAATGAAATTTAAATTATCTTAGAATGATTTAGATTAAGACAAGTGCAAAGAATCTTATTTCATATAGCCGCCCCCGCCACCAACCTTACCTTTGAATAGCACTGTTCCTAAACTTTACAAAAGTTTCTGAAAAATTACGTAATTAAGACTAGTTGGAAAGGGATTATATTTAGTCTCATTATTAAAGCATTTCCATGTGTATCTACCTCCATTAGTAATGATTTGCAAATATAATCAAGAATAGAATAAAGTAACAGAGCAGTTCTCAAATTGAATCCCTTTATGCTCTTAAAAATTTAGAATCTCAAAGAGTTTTTTCTTACATGGGTTATATCCATCAATATTTACTATGTTAGAAATTAAAATGAGAAATTAAAAACATGTATTTGTTAATTCATTTTAAAATAACAAATACATTATATAATTACCTAAATAACATAATTTTAGGAAAACGAATCTTATTTTCCAAAACAAAAGTATGCCATAAAAAGGATGGAATTGTTTTAGATTTTTTCCAATCTCTTTATCATCTGGCATAAGAGAAGGCAGCTATATTATCACATATATTTTTCTGCATTCAATCTGTTGCAATATGTTGTTTCATTTAAAGTACAGGAAGAAAATCCAGTCTCACTCAGTATGTAGTTGAAAAGGGAAAAGATATTTTAATAGCCTTTTCAGATAATTGTGGATATTCTTCTCTGATACTACACTAAAATTCAACAAGTAGTGGTTGTTTAAATGTTAGTTGCAATATTGCGTTGGAAACAAAACCATATTAACGAACTTTTCATACTTGTTTTTATTAACAAGCATTGATCTATCTTGTACTCTGAATGAATTTTTAAATAATGCATTATTTGAAAATTTTTAATTCACTGAGTTATATACATCTTCCAAAAGCTGACTTTTTAAAATTCAATACAAAAATAATATTCTATATCACTGCTGATCTTATCAGAAAAATCTTTAATGGTGGAAAACTGTCATACTTATGATTGTAGTACCAATTTTCCAAAATTTGAATTTTCTCTAGAAAGCTTGAGTTTTACCAGTGTCAGCAAATACTGTCAGTTGTTTTCCTTGAAGTGACAAGCTCACTTCATTAATTTCTCAAGAACATGTCAAGAAATATCTAAGTCTGAATAACCATAGTTTATTAGTTGTTCTTTTAAGTGAAAATAGTGTTCCATGAGAAAAACAGATATTTCAGCTTGCAACTCTCACAGTAACACGGTGCTTTTTTGGAAAACAACCATCATACTTCAAGATGTGTCAGAAGTGCTTTATGCAGATTTTGCATTTGTCACACAGAAAATTAATGAAACACATCCTCATGGGTCAAGACATAAAATTAATAATTTTAATGTTTCACCAAGGACATTTTAAAGTGAAACTGGCCTTTTGTTATTCATTTACTACAAATGAATGTTGGTAAAGAATACAATGACAACAGTAATATGTGTTGCCCCAGCTTTGATTAATGCTAAGCCATTGGCAGCTTTATGCTTTATTGCTTTTGCACCGTCAAAGTAAATATCAGCACAGTGAAAAAAGCAAATAGCAATTATTATTATTAAAATGATTTTAACTCGTGGAACCAGTTAACCCCTGGGATCTGCAGATGATACTTTGAGAATTCCTCACCTAGAGAATGTGTTAAAAATGCAGATTTTGGGGCATAGGGGTGGGCAGACTTCCAGGAATTTGAGTTCAACAGTTCAGAAAAGGAATCTGATAATGTGCATTTTACTAGCCACCCCAGGAGATTTTGAGAAAGTTGGTCTATGGAATACATTTTGAATAATATAGGACAATAGAAGAGATGCTTTAATTTTTGTCTATGGTTATGTGAAACCAAAATATATACCTGCCTAAAACAACCAATTATTTAATTTAATAAAGTTAGTAACCCTCACTTCTTTTAAAGTATATTTTTGTTTGTTCCATCCAAAGGCTGAAGTGAGAGCCCTTTCTTTGCATACAATCATTTTTCATCTCTCATCTCCCATATCTACTTCCTTAATTGTTTTCTCTATTTAAACCTGTTTAGATAGTATTTCTCTTTTCTAAGTTGTGAAAGTCAAAATTGGACAGTCATGCCACTCTCTGGCTATGCTTAGAGGAAGTCACTGATGTGTTTTCACATTATAAAATAATGAGGCTGCTCATCCCCTAAGTTCTTCCTTCTCCCTGTTAGCTTTCTAGAACCACGTCTCCCTCCGGAATTCTGATCATGGCCACCATACCTGGCACCAAGCCAGAAAATAAATGAGTCTTGTCCAGGACTTTTATAGTTGAATATCTTGGGTTTCTTTCCTTAGGGATGATACACTGGGGCATGTCTGATAAAGAGGAAAAATGTAAGCGTGAATAGGAGAGAAAGCTTGAGCGTGAGTACGAGCACTCCTTATGTAATTGGCCTGCTTCTTTTCCCTTTTCTAACAATGAAACCTTGAAAACCAGAACTCAGCCACTCCTTTGATCTGTCTTCATCTTTCCCTTTTCAGATATCCTATAGTTGGCTGCCTGGCTTCAGAGCTTTTTTTGAACTTGGAAAACTTCAAGCCTCAACTGAGGAATCCTTGATGCTCTGTTGTTTTGTCTTGCTAAAATGTACAAGAAACTTGCAGAGCTCTATCCTGCAGGCTTAAAATCTTCCCAGATGAGAACAAACTGCCTTGGTCTTACTTGCATTTCTGGTTGACCTGTTTACTTTACCCTTTAGGGCATTTTCTTCTATTTGAAGGATTCAGGTTTTATCACCTCAAATACAATTATGGATCATGGTTTCTAAGACAGCTGGGTAGTTTTAAGCAAAATTTACTATTCTAAATGTTCACATGAGCAGCATGACACACCCGTGAAACAGACTTTCAGTTGAGAAGCTGGTCTGGTTTAAATCTTGCCTAAGGGTCATAATTTGTGTGATGGTATTGTTAGCATAATTTAACTGAAAAGACTGTTGTATGTCTGTGATAAAAATTGTTAAAAGAGCTGCCTGTATCGTAGTTGAACAATTTAAAGAGGTATAATTGTAATGTTCAAAGAATGTTAAATCATGAGCATGAGACCCGGAGATATAATCTGACTTATAACTGTAAATATCCCTGCCATATTCACTGACCCCATTTCATGCATAGATATGTATATATGTACACAGCTGTTTAAACTTTAAAGATCAAACACTAGTACATGCAAGAAATCCACAGTAAATAATCCTGATTACACTTCTATTCCTAAAACTAATTATATGTCTGTGCAACTAATACCTTTAGAATTTATCAAGTGTCATCAAATACACATATTTGTCAAGCTTGACCTCTTTGATATGAAATTTAAATCTATTTGTGGCAGAGCAAGCAGTTTTTATAGTAATTACTCTAATCAAAACAGGATCTTTTTTACTTAAACCAATAACAATAATAAAAACCACTTTGGGAACAGAAGCATAATCTAAAGCATAACTCATGAATTTGCAAATATTTCTTCCATGTAACAGACATTAAACTGAGTTCAATTTTTGTCTGCGACTTCTACTGACTTTTATGTGACAGAAAAATTTATTGTGATACTAATTTCTATATTATTCTCACTGGAGTGGATATATTCTTTCCTTTTCCATCTAGAAAAAGTAGCTAAAACATTTTGTTTCTCTGCTATGGCAGAGGCAGGAGTGAAAGACTTAAATTTTGATTGACCAAAGCAGTAGTTTCCAGTAATCCAGAAGGTAACTCCATCCAGGTCTTTTGATTTTAAAAACATAGTCTTTTGGAAAGATTGTTCAGAAAGAAGAGAGTTCTAAGATATGGAAGAGGTGAAATAAGGCAACCTGGAGATTGGAGTATTTGGGGAAGGCTTTCCTGAGTCTAATAGAGTTTCTTTAAGCTTTCTAAGGGGACAGAAAAATGGAATCTCACTTACAAGGCTCTAGATGGTAAATTACTAAGGAATGCCTGTAGGGGCTTGACCACATATATCATGGACTTGGGAGACTAATGGTGAGGCTCCTTGTGAGTGAATCTTGGGCCAGCCAGTTAAGCAGACCATTAGCAGAGGCACTCTAAATCCCATCAGAGAGGAATGACTGAACTTGAAGGATCTGCTTGATAGAATAATTATATTGTCTAAAAAAACGTTAAAATATGATAACCATCATATAATAAGGACTTGCATCACTTCTCAATTTTGAGTACCACTTAAGGCTGTGATTCTTGTATAATCCTCTAGAGAAGAGGGAAGATGTCTCTAAAATGACTAGCATCCTGGTGGGTACAGAGTTTGGGCAGATTTCACAATCTGGAAATGTAATCAAGTAAGATGTTCCTTAAATCCAAATGTTGTGGAATAAAAATCACACCACACACACACACACACACACACACACACACACACAAGTTATCTATACAAACTGAAGTAATCATTGAGTGGTGACAACATTCTTACTCATCTTCTGATATCCCTAATTTATGGTAGCTTGCTTATTATTAAAATACAACACAAATTATCATTATGTGCAATCCTGCTACAAAAAAAAAAAAGTACTTCTGACCCATTTGTAACACTGTGATGGCATTTTCATTTGTTTTTATTTTCTGAGAATCTATTGCATGATACAGGTAAGCAAATTAAAGTCCTTGCAAAAGATTGGTGAGTGTTGAGGACTGACTAGGCAGCTGGCATGACCACGGAGAGGAAGGAATTGCAGGGTGGTGTGGCAGCCACCTGAGAGCCACAAGGGCAGGGGAGTCCCCAGTCCCAGCCAAGGGAGTCAGTCAGTGAGCATGCTGCTCAGCCTGGGGAACTGTGCTTTTCCATGGGACTGTGCAACAGACAGATCACAAGATCCCACTTGTGAGCCCACGCCACCAGGGCCTTGGGTCCCAACCACAGAGCCATGCAGATTCTCACCATATTCTCAACAACCATTCTACTGGAATCTGCCTAAGCCTGCTGAGTTTCCAAGGTGGGGGGCGGGGGGGTGGGCATCACCACTGCTGCCACTGCCTGTTGTCTAAGCCATCTGAGCTCCCTTGGGGAGGGCTAGCAACCAACACTGCACCTGCTAGCTACCTAAGACACTAAGCCCCTGGGGGAGAAGTACAACAGTCATTACTACAGCCCCAGATCGCAGGTTTCCCTTTCTGGAGCCAGGGTGGCCAGACTGCTTGGTCACAAGGGGTATTCCCTGCAGTGCAGTACATGGCTGTGGCCAGATAGCCTCTTCAGGCCTGACCCTAACCCACCCCTCCCTCCTAACTGGGTGAGACCTCCCTGCACAAACTTTAACAACTCTAGCCAGGGGTTCAGGGAAAAAACACTGATCTCCCTGGGCCTGAGCCCCTAGGGGGAGGGCTGGCTATAGTCTCCATTGACAAACACAGACTTAGTCTTTCCTCCTCCTAGCTCGGAGGAGTCTGGGCATCCCAGATGAGTGGATTACCCCATAGCGCAGCACATCCCCTCCGTCAAAGAACAGCTAAAGTACTTGATTAAATGGGTCCTGGTTTCCATGCCCCCCAGCTGGATGAGGCACGCCAACAGGGATCGCTAGACACTATGTAGCAGCATTCCTACTGGTATTAGGTCAGTGCCCCTCAAGGTCAGACATCCCAGAGGAAAGAGCAGGCACCTGACTTCGCTCTTCTCCAGCCTCCTAGGGTGATATCTCCAGGTGTGGGAGTGAACCACATGAACAGGGCCTAAAGTGAACCCCCAGGAAACTGCAGCAGCCCTACAGAAGAGGGACCAGACTATTGAGAGAAAAACAAACAAAGAGCAACAACAACAGCATCAACAACAAAAAATTCCGACAAAATACCTCATCCAAGGGTGAGCAGCCTTAAAGATTGAAACTAGACAAACTCATGAAGATGAAAAAGAATCAATGAAAAAATGCTAAAAACCCAAAAGACCAGAGTGTCTCTTCTCCTCCAAATGATCGCAACACCTCTTGAGCAAGGGCACAGAACTGGACGGAGGATGAGATGGATGAACTGACAAAAGTAGGCTTCAGAATGTGGGTAATAACAAACTGCACTGAGGTAAAGGAGCATGTTCTAAACCAATGCAAAGAAGCTAAGAACTATGATTTAAAAAGTTATGGGAGCCACTAAATAGAATAACCAGTTTAGAGAGGAGCATAAATTACCTGATGGAGCTGAAAAACACAGCATGAGAACGTAGCATACACAAATATCAATATCTGAATCGATCAAGTGGAAGAAGGAATATCAGAGATTGAAGACTATCTTGCTGAAATAAGGTAGGCAGATAAGATTAGAGAAGAAAGAATGAAAAGGAATAATAAAAAAAAAAAACCTATGAGAACTATAAGACTATGTAAAAAGACCAAAACTACGATGGATTGTAGTACCTGAAAGAGACAGGGAGAATGGAACCAAGTTGGAAAACACAATCAAGAAATCATCCAGGAAAACTTCCCCAACCTAGCAAGACAGGGCAACATGCAAATTCGGGAAACAGAGAGAATGGCAGTAAGATATTCCATGAGAAGATCAACCCAAGACACGTAATTATCATTTTCTACAAGGTCGAAATGAAGGAAAAAATGTTAAGGGCATCCAGACCTACCTACAGTAGGTCACTGTAGCCAGGTGACCTACAAAGGGAAGCCCATCAGACAGTGGATCTCTTAGCAGAAACCCTGCAAGCCAGAGAGAGTGGGGGCCAATATTTGACATTCTTAAAAGAATTTTCAACTCAGAATTTTATATATGGTCAAATGAAGCTTTATAAGTGAAGGAGAAATAAAATCCTTTTCAGACAAGTAAATGCCGAGGGAATTTGTTACCACCAGGCCTGCCTTTCCATATCATTAGATATGGAAAGGAAAAACTAGTACCAGCCACTGCAAACACACACCAAAATACAAAGACCAATGACACTATGAAGAAACTGCACCAACTAGTGTGCCATATAACCAGCTGGCATCAAGATGACAGGATCAAATTCACACAAAACAATGTTAACCTTAAATGTAAATGGGCTAAATGCCCCAATTAAAGACACAGACTGGCAAATTGGATAAAGAGGCAAGACCAACCTGTGTGTTATATTCAAGAGACCCATCTCACATACAAAGACACACATAGGCTCAAAATAAAGGGATGGAGGAAAATTTACCAAGCAAATAGAAAGCAGAAAAAGCAGGGGTTGCAATCCTAATCTCTGACAAAACCGATTTTAAACCAACAAAGATCCAAAAAGTAAAAGAAGAATATTACATAATGGCAAAGGAATCAATTCAACAAGAACAGCTAATTATCCTAAATATATATGCACCCAATACAGGTGCACCCAGATTCATAAAACAAATTATTGGAGACCTACAAAGAGACTTAGACTCTCATACAATAATAGTGGGAGACATTAACACCCCACTCTCAGTATTAGATCAATGAGACAAAAAATTAACAAGGATATTCAGGACCTGAACTCAGCTTTGGATCAAATGGACCTATAATAAATACCTACAGAACTCTTCACCCCCAAACAACAGACTATATATTCTCATCACCACATGGCACTTACTCTAAAATTGACCACCTAATTGATAGTAAAACACTCATCAGCAAATGCAAAAGAACTGAAATCATAACAGTCTCTCAGACTACAGTGCAATTAAATTGGAACTCAGGATTAAGAAACTCATTCAAAACCACACAACTACATGGAAACTGAACAACCTGCTCCTGAATGACTACTGGGTAAATAAAAAAATTAAAGGAGAAATAAATAAGTTACTTGAAACCAATGAGAACAAAAAAACCATGTACTAGAATCTTGGGGATGTAGCTAAACCAGTGTTAAGAGTGAACTTTATAGCACTGAATGTCCACATCAGAAAGCCAGGAAGATCTCAAATCAACACCCTAATATCACAACTAAAATAACTAGAAAAGCAAGAGGAAACAAATCCAAAAGCTGGCAGAAGACAGGAAATAACTAAGATCAGAGTGGAACTGAAGGAGATAGAGACAAGACAACAACAACAACAAAAACACTTAAAAAAATCAATGAATCCAGGTCCAGGTTTAAAAAAATAATAATAAAATAGATAGACAGCTAGATATACTAATAAGGAAGTAAAGAGAGGAGAATCAAATCAAAACACAATAAAAAATGACAAAGGGAATATCACCACTGACCCCACAGAATACAAACTATCAAAGAATACTATAAGCACCTCTACACAAATAAACTAGAAAATCTAGAAGAAATGGATAAATTCCTGGAAACATACACCATCCCAAGACTAGACCAGGAAGAATTTGAACACTTGAATAGACAAATAAGTTCTGAAGTTGAGGCAGTTGTAAATAGACTACCAGTCCCCCAAAAGCACAAGACTAGATGGATTCACAGCTAAATTCTACCAGATATGAAAAGGAGCTTCTACCATTCCTTCTGAAACTGTTTCAAACAACTAAAAAGGAGAGACTACTCCCTAACTCATTTTATGAGGCCAGCATCATCTTAATAGCAAAACCTGGAAGAGGCACAACAAAAAAATAAAACTTTGGGCCAATATTCCTGATGAACATCAATGCAAAATTCCTCAATAAAATACTGGCAAACCAAATCCAGCAGTACATCAAAAAGCTTATCCACCACTAACAAGTTGACTTCATCCCTGAAATGCAAGGCTGGTTCAATAAGCAAATAAATAAACATAATCCATTACATAAACAGAACCAATGAAAAATACCACATGATCATCTCAAAAGATGCAGAAAAGGCCTTAGATAAAATTCAGCATCCCTTCCTGTTAAAAACTCTCAATAAACTAGGTATTGATGGAACATATCTCAAAATAGTAAGAGTTATTTATGACAAGCCCACAGCCAATATCATATGGAATGGGCAAAACCTGGAAGCATTCCCTTTGAAAACTGGCACAAGACAAGGATGCCTTCTCTCACCACTCATATTCAACACAGTAGTCAAAGTTCTGGCCAGGGCAATCAGGCAAGAGTGCGAAATAAAGGATATTCAAATAGGAAGACAAGAAGTCAAATTGTCTCTGCAGACGACATGATCCTATATTTAGAAAACTTCATCGTCTCAGCCCAAAAGCTTCTTAAGCTGATAAGCAACTTCAGCAAAGCCTCAGGATACAAAATCAATGTGCAAAAATCACAAGCGTTCCTATACACCAACAAGAAACAAGCAGAAGCCAAATAATGAATCAACTCCCATTCACAATTGCTACAAAGAGAACAAAATACTTAGGAATATAGATAACAAAAGACATGAAGGACCTCTTCAAGGAGAACTACAAACCACTGCTCAAGGAGATAAAAGAGGTCACAAACAAATGGGAAAGCATTCCATCCTCATGGATAGGAAGAGCCAATATCATGAAAAGGGCTATACTGCCCAAAGTGATTTATATATTCAATGGTATTCCCATCAAACTACCATTGACGTTCTTCACTGAATTAGAAAAAATCAGTTTATATTTTATATGGAATCAAAGAAGACCCCATTTAGTCAAGACAATCCTAAGCAAAAAGAACAAAGCTGGAGGCATCACATTACCTGACTTCAATATGTACTACAATGCTATAGTAACCAAAACAGCATGGTACTCATACCAAAACAGACATATAGACCAATGCAACAGAACAGAGACCTCAGAGATAACACCGCATATCTACAACCACTGAGTCTTTGAAAAATCTGACAAAAACGAGCAATGGGAAAAGGCTCTCCTATTCAATAAATGGTTCTGGGAAAACTGGCTAGCCATATGCAGAAAACTGAAACTGAAACTGGAACACTTCCTTACACCTTACACAAAAATTAACTTAAGATGGATTAAAGACTGAAATGTAAAACCCCAAACCTTAAAAATGCTAAAACAAAACCTAGTCAGTACCATTAGGACATAGGCCTGGGCAAAGATTTTATGATGAAATCGCCAAAGCAATTGCAACAAAAGGTAAAATCGACAAATAGGATCTAATTAAACTAAAGAGCTTCTGCACAGCAAAAGAAACTATCATCAGAGAGAACAGGCAACCTACAGAATGGGAGAAAATGTTTGCAATCTGCCCATCTAACAAAGGTCTAATATTTAGAATTTACATGGAACTTGAATGTATGAGAAAAAGCAAGTCCATCAAAAAGTGGCATAAGATAAGAACAGACACTTCTCAAAAGAAGACATTTATGTGGCCAACAAACATATGAAAAAAAGCTCAGCATCGCTGAGGATTAGAGAAATGCAAATTGAAACCACAATGAGATACCATCTTATGCCAGTCAGAATGGCAATTATTAAAAAGTCAAAAAACAACAGATGCTGGCAAGGCTATGGAGAAATAGGAACATTTTACATTGTTGGTGACAATGACTTCAACGATTGTAGAAGTCAGTGTGGCTATTCCTCAAATATCTAGAACCAGAAATACCATTTGATCCAGCAATCCCATTACTGGGTGTATACCCAAAGGAATATAAATATAATTCATTCTGTTACAAAGACACATGCACACATATGTTTATTGCAGTACTATTCACTATAGCAAAGACATGGAACCAACCTAAATATCCATCAATGATAGATTGGATAAAGAAATTGTGGGGCATATATACCATGGAATACTGTGCAGCCATTAAAAGGAATAAGATCATGTTTTTTGTAGGCCCATGGATGAAGCTGGAAGCCATCATCCTCAGCAAACTGACACATGAACAGAAAACCAAACACTGCATATTTTCACTCATATGTGGGTGCTGAACAATGAGAACACATGGACACAGGGAGGAGAACAGTACACCCTGTTCTTTGATCAAGCTTCTGCCTGGTAAAAAGGAAGCACTATAGGTATTTTGCTATAGATATTGTTAAGAAGGTAGTCTTGAAGCTGAGGAAATTTTTAGTCTACTTGTCCTGAAAATGTTTTTAATCACTGTGGGTTTCACTTTAGACCATTGAAATAAAACTGCAAACAACCCTAATTGCTATGTGTTTGTCTTTAGCCATTTTATATAAATTTAGTATTAATAGTTTACTAAAAAGATATATTGTTCCCTACAAATATTCTGTGGTCAAAAAGTAATATGATATTTTTAAAAGGAGTAATTTGATCATGCCTGAAATGAAATTACTTTCCAATTAAGCAGGTAATCAATTTTACAATGAAAATCAGTGAAAAATAAGGTTCTCTATCTAGAATTGTGCCTTATGGGCAACTGACAGGACACACATCTACTCTAAAGAGGGAGAAACTTCTACATTTGCAACATTTCCCCACTATGGCAAATCCTAGTGCTCTCAAACCTTTGCTTAATTTTACCTTGTGTGGGAAGTACTTTTCTGTGGATGTGATCTTTAGTCAGTGATGTTCAGCCCAGATAAGATGTGGGTAGGCAGGGAACTTTGATGTGATCATGAGTTCTTCTCAAAGAAGTTCTGGGGTAGTTTTCCTCTCTGAAACTGGTAATACTTGTTTGTGAACCAAATTTGAAATGATCCAGGCTCTGCTGCACTTTTTGGAAAACAAAAAAGTACATAGAAAACTGACCATTACCTACGCCTTTAAATTGGGAGAAAGAATCCTGGCACATTATTTATCATGCTGAATTTTTTTTCAAAAAAAAAAAAAAAGGATTATTCAGAAATAGCAAGGATTATTCAGAAGTGGCAAGCACAACAAGCTTTTTCATAGAAGTCTTCTGGTTGGCCAAAGACAAATTCACAGATTTCTATCAGAAATGAGCTTTGGAATACTTACTTCTGAAAGTTCCCTCAAGAGACTAGACTAGGCGTCAGCAAACTGTTTCTGTAAAAGGTGAGATAATAAGGATTAGGCTTTATGAGCCATCATCAAGTTTTAAATATAAATTTAAATATTTTTAACTCTCATACAATTGCTTGAATGCATGACTTCCCAAGTGTCAAAACACTCACAGTAACTGTTGAGAAATAAAGGAAAACATGCTGTAATACATAATTACTCATTTGTAAAAGAATATGTGAACCAAAGTATGCCTCATTCATATTAGAAAATAAAAAAATTCGCTTGAAGTCAAACCTAAATTTAAGAAAAAACAAAACGAATTAGATTTAGTGAGAGATAAGACTATCTACATTAATTCCAGATACTTAGCTTTGCCATTATGGCACGAAAGCAGTGATAATACATAAATTAATGTATGGTTCTATTCCAATGAAAATTTATAGACAAAAAAATTTGAATTTCATATAATATTTTATGTCATTTAATACTATTTTTACTTTGATTGTTCAGCCATTTAACAATATGAAAACAATTTCTAGCTTGCACACCATACATAAAGAAGTGGCAGGCCAAATTTGGTCCATGGGTCACAGTTTGCAAAACCCTGGAATAGACCAAATGAATTTTTACTGTAATATTTTCATTACTTATCTTTCATGCCTCATTCCACTTTCTACTAAATGAAATCAAAACGGCCAAGTCTTGTCTGATCATAAATATGAATACCCTTGGATGGCCCATCGGTGTGTTCCAATGAATCTAATGACTCTCTTATTTCAAGAGATAACATTGAGGGTACCATTATTATAAGAGAAGCAGATCAAATGAAGGGCATGGATCAAAGAATCAGAGACTAGAATGTACAGGGTATCTCTAGGATGTATGTCCATATAGGTCCAGAGACTGGAATTTATGGATCAGGGCATAATTATGGCTATTCTTTTTTTAAAAAAGTACTCTGTTGCTAAAACTGCAGGACTCTAGATCGTGAATAATAAGAATTCCATATATGTTAGTGAAAGACTTGGATCTTTATTAAACACCTTGTTAGGACATATGATCAGGCCCTTTTTGTGTGGGTACGAAGGAAAACAATTAAATCTAGTTCTTTTTTCTTTGGCTAAAACTATATTCTAAAATCAACTTATTAATTCAATCACTTTTTAATTTAATAAATACTCATTGTATGCTACACACTGTTCTAACCCATTTGATACACATTTCATTGAGTTGCTTGCGTCAATTATCTCTTTTCCAATGAATACAATAAAACAAAAATTAAATGACTTGGCCAAGGTCACACAGATGATATATGGTGAAACTACAGTTCAAATAACTAGTTTTTTGCTGAACATTTTGAGATCTCCCAGAAGTACTGTGTCGAGTACGGTACAGGGCAGTATCGTGTACAAGAAGACATATAGGAGGTTTGGAGATCAGGCTGATCTTAAGTGAAGAAAGAATTGGATTAAGGGCTAATAAAGCTCAGTTTATTGTCAAGTGGAAGTTCTATTCCATTTGAAATTTTCCTCCTTTTCCTTTCTCTTGCCTCCTCCTCCCCCTCCCCCCTTCTCTTCCTCCTCCTCCTCCTTTCTCTCTTTCTTTCTCTCTCTCTCTCTTTCTTTCTCTCTCTCTTTCTTTCTTTCT